>NW_020174268.1:6616917-6826814 GCF_003031525.2 Neophocaena asiaeorientalis asiaeorientalis | reverse complement strand
AAGGCATGCTCTCCTCCACGAGCCCTGACCTGAGCGCGAGCGCCCGCCGCGCCGCCGTGGCGGTTACACTGGGCGCGGGGGAGGGGGCGGAGCTGGCGCTGTTGACAGCCTTGCTGGAGCAGGGAGGGCGAAAGTTGGGGAGAAGGGGTTGGGGGAGGGAGCGCGCGCGCGCGCGCGGGATTCAGCTGCGAGTGGGGGGGCTGGGGTCACGTGACGGGCAGACGCCCCCGCTACAGGCCGACAGTAGGGGTGACGTCACTATCCCCTGACTGCAGGGGGTGGCACTTCCGCTCCCTCCCCCAGCCCTACTCCTCCAGCCCCCAAACCAGCGGCCGCAGCCATTTCGAAGTGTGGGAGTGGGCAGAGGGGAGACGGGGGTTTTCGTTATCGCCCTAGCTCCTGGCTGCTTCCCCAGCTGCCCATAGTCCCGGGCCTGGGACCAGAGCGGGTGCCGAGGCCGTCCTCTCCCGACGCGCCCCATTGTGTGAGCAGGCGGCGCAGGGCGGAGGCCTGTGCCGGCCCCCTGCGGCTCCCAGCTCCCGAGGGGGCGGAGACGGTCCCTGAGCGGTCAAGGCCAAGTCCGGCCGCGTCCCGAGAGCGCCATCAGCGCTCAGAAGGTCCGACACGCAACTCCTGGCTGGGAATAGGTGGCTTTGCCCGCGTTCTCCGGGAGCTGGGTGGTTGGGGACCCGCCTAGGGTCCAGCTTCGCGTGTGTGTGATAGGAGCCTGTCACCGCTGTGGAGGACTCGATTCCAGCAGTCGTTATAAGCTATTTGGGGAAACTCCGGGTTTTGGTGACTCAGCGCGGTAAGCGCTATTTATAAGTTTATGCGTTAGCAGCAGGGAAATACACTTCGTTGAGATCCGTCCGCCCAAGAAGGGCAAAGAGCTCCGTTTCGAGGCAACAATTAAAAGACTTAACTTTTTGAAAGAGTAAGGGGTTGGCTTAAAGCCTGTGCTATAAGACAAAGCAGGTCTCACGAGCAGACTTAGTCCACGGTTTATCTCAAAAAGTTGGAACATCTTCCTGGGTAGATGGAGAATTTTAAGGACACATCATGATGTTAGACCGTCTTTTTTGGGTGGTGGTGCGTGAACCAAGGAGAAATAATTCAGATTAATGACCCAGCAGTCCTAGTAGATGGCAGAATATCAGAACTATGTTGTTATTAATTTCAGTATTTGTTAAATACATAACACCATTTGTTGGCTGGGCATAAAATAAAGGAAAACTGGATGATGTTGAAAATTCATATAGGATATTCTCTAACAGGAAGGTGTGTATTGTATTTATCATTAACACTCTGAGGGAACTATAAACTACACATTTACTACCCAATCTCACCCTCCCAAGAAAGCACTACAAAAATGTACACTACAGCCTGGGGTTCTTCTGTATAAGTGCTGCACAATTATTAGTCACTGCTTGTTTTACAGGTTTTACTTTACGTTTTATCTTCTTTTCTCCCACCCCCCACCCCCCACCCCAGTTTGTAAATCCAGGAGGTAGATGCTAAAAGAAAGAGCAATTGCTAGGCTGGATTCAGGGAGGCAAGAGTTCACACCCAGCTTGCTTAGCCTGCACAACTTTTTGTAGGTAGCATGGTCTGAGGTGCTTCTTAAAAGAAAGAAGGCAGTTTCCTGGATGGGCAAAAGTTAGACCAGCTAAGCAGAGAGGAAAGGAAAGGATTTCCCCAAGCTGAGCAAGCAAAGCAGCATGTACAAAGGCCTGTAGTGAACAACTACAGCCAAGTAAGAATGGGTGGGATGTGAAAGGGGTAAAGAGAAGGGAAAGAAAGGAGGCTGGAAGAATGGCCAGGTCACACCCATGTAGTCCATGCTGGGGAGTTTGGACTTTAGCCTGAGACCTACAAGTCTTTATCTTTTGGGGGAACACATACCCTTTTGAGAACCTACGGAAAGCAATCTGGTCTCTCTCCAGGAAAAAAAAAATGCACCTATAGACTTCTATTACAATTTTGCATACAATTTCAAGGGTTTACGCTGCTTTGTGAGTAAATGACTATTGGGCCTCTGGATTGAAACCTGCAGGAAAGGGAGAACCATGAAAGGATTTTTTTTTAATGGAAATGCATGGTCAGGTATGAAAAGATTACAGGTCCTTGAAAAGATTACACCAGTTGGGGTCCTGGAGACTGGAAGATGGAAAATAAAATATCCTGTGATCTAAGAATCAACTAGAACCACTGCTGTGTACCTAGTGGCAGTGGGGATAGAGAGAAGAGGGGTTCAAGAAAGGTAATTTGAAAGAGTTGGTGGGATGGGAAAGTGACTGGCTGGTGGGGCCAGAACAAGGGATCCATCCCCATTCTGGTCTGGGGAGGGAGGAGACGTGGGCCTCGGGTTCAGGAGGAGGAACTCTGTTTTGCTTCCTTCATAAGGAATAAAAAGCTGTGGCTGGTTTGGTCCCTTTATAAGACTGAAAAGGCTGTGTACCTTTTCAGTGAAAAAGAAAGCACCTTTCCAAAGATTTGAATTCAGAAGGGAGATGAGGGCAGGAGAAGATTAAATCTTGCTTTCCCCTCTTTTTTAAAACCAGGGATACCTAGTGAAGAAGAAAAGGAGAGATGGAGGGCGTCAAGCTTTCTTTTTCCCCAGCTCAACCACTAAGCCTTCAAGGAAAAGGACTTTGGCTAGAATGGTCCCCATAATGGTGGGTTTTTTTCCTAACAGCACTTCAAAACCACACTTAATCATCCACAATTAGTACCTGGAGGTGCTAAGATCTCAGTCTGGCTAGGGAAACAAGGAAAAGTGGAGGGAAAGTGTTCCTAGTTGTTACAGCTAACCTGAGCTAGAGATTTAATGGAAGCAGGGACTCAAATACAAAACAAACCACCCCCAAAACTTAGTTGTTTAAAACACGTTACTTGCTCATGAATATGCAGTATGGGTAGGGCTCTGCAGACAGCTTGTTTCCCGTCCACTGGGAGTCAGCTGGGGCAGCTCATAGGCTGAAGGCTTGCATCACCCGAAGGCGTGTTCACTTCCACACCTAGCAATCCGTACTCATGTATGGCTGGCACCTTAGCTAGGACTTTCAGCCAGAACACCTGCACATGGCCTCTCCTTGTGGTGTGGGCTTCCTCACAACAGGGCTCTGGGCTCCAAGGGTCCCAAGACTGAGAGCCAGGTGAAACTGTATCACTTATGACCTAAGCGTAGAAGTCTGGAGCATCCTATCCACATTCTGTTCGCTAGAGGCAAATAACTAATGCCATACCAATTCTAGACAGGAGAATCAGACTCTACCTTTTAATGGGAAGAGAATTGGCAACGTGTTTAAAATCACCACACATATTAACTTAAGATAAATAGATGTATAAATATATTGTATATGAAAAATGTTTAAACATAAGAAACCAAATCAATATCCTCTTTTTGATACTAGAATGAAATATAAAAACCCAAACATTTCATCATTACAGCAAAGCAAATCGAGAGCCAATCTGAATGGGCAGTCTCATAATTGTCCCCCATTTTTCTCCCTCATGACCATCCCCTCCCCTCCAGGTCAGGCCTCCTGTACACAGACACTTCTCTCTCTCCCAAGCTAGGTAGGACATGCACAGTGGCTGCACCTTCAAGGAGATAATCAGGTCCTAAAAGTTTTTCCATTCCCTCCTTGAATTGTCCCTGACTTTGGACCTCACTAGATCATTGGCAAGGCCATCAATGACTTCAAAGTTAAAAAACAAAATGCTATCAAGATTATTCCTATAAGTAATTTTATAATAAACTCATGTTACATAATTAAAATAAAATGACATTTAAAGGGTTACATGTTTTTAGATGTCGGGATCTTTTTTTTTTTTTGGCTGTGTTGGGTCTTTGTTGTTGCGCGCGGGCTTTCTCTATTTGCGGTGAGTGGGGGGCTACTCTTCGTTGCGGCACGCGGGTTTCTCATCGTGGTGGCTTCTCATTGCGGAGCATGGGCTCTAGGAGCATGGGCTTCAGTAGTTGCAGCACGTGGGCTCAGTAGTTGTGGCACGTGGGCTCAGTAGTTGTGGCTCGTGGGCTCTAGAGCACAGGCTCAGTAGTTGTGGTGCACAGGTTTAGTTGCTCTGCAGCACGTGGGATCTTCCCAGACCAGGGCTCGAACCTGTGTCCCCTGCATTGGCAGGCAGATTCTTAACCACTGTGCCACCAGGGAAATCCCAAATGTCAGGATCTTGACTTTACTTGGGCTTGTTGGTTCATAAAACTCAGTAATTCTAAAGTGATGGTTGAGATTTTAGGTATTTTATAAGAATTTGCATGTTTCCTTGAGGTGATATAACACTTGATTAACATACAAAATCTGAATGACTCTTCTCCCACTTGTACAACGCACATTGCATGACACATTCTTATTTAGTTGGTAAAGGAGCTCAAGAGTTCTCTCTCTAAAGAACTGAAGATACTCCCTTTCTCTGTGTAATCAAGATAAAATAATCTTATAGCCTAGTATCTTTTTAAATTCTCCCAAAGCTGATATTATTATAATTTATATATCTTTGATGTTCTCATAGAAAACTTCATGACTTACAGATAGAAATAGTGCTTAGGCCATTTTAATAATTCATACTCTCCTAAAGGCTGTGCTCTATACATTTTGATAATTTTGCATAATTATTTATAAGTCAAAATCACACTGTGAATTCATGCTATAGAGTACGGGTTTTAAAATAAGTACATTTAGGTAATAAGCAAATGTACATTTATGAACCTTTTTTGTGTGTGTGTATTTCTTAATGATTTTTGAAGTAGCAAACTTTTTAAAAAAATAAAATGAATTAATATCCTTGTTTTTAAAGTTCCTTATATGGCAGTGATAAAAAAAATTGACAAAGTGTTCACATTAAACTAATAGACTTTGTTATCAGGCCCCAAACTGTTCCTAATTCTCAGTGACTTCATAGCTACCATGGAGGCAGCCCAAAGGAGCTTAAGTAAATACTTTAAAATTACGTAATGCAGTTCTGAAGGAGGAACAACCCCAGCCAAACTATGCAATATAGTTTTACAGAAACTATTTTTTTGTATGCCAGAATGCTTATTAACCTATCTATAGAATGACTTCATAGCAAAGATAACATGAAAGTTGGAAGTGGGCCAGTCTGTTTTTAGGCCTCTTGAATGAAGGCAGAGTCGAGGAAATTATTTCAAAGTAGTTATCTAGTGAATGTTTTTCTTAACCTTATAGACTAAGCATTTTGAAGCATTTTGAAAAGTGCTGTAGTAAAAATGGCACATTACGCAATAAATTCAATATGATTTCAATAAATAAAATATGATATTGCTGGCTGATGGTAATAATGCTCTATGACTACATTAAGAATTGAATACAGTCTTACTTTTTATTAAGTAAAATAATTTGGATCCTTTTTGATGTTATCTTTCTTCACCTTTCTATGTGTTCAAGATATAATGTACTTTAAAAGAAATGCTGCCAAAGCCAATAAAAAAATACATTTCTTCTGTATCTTAGCAAGGCTCTGTTAAGCATCATGGAGAAGACAAAGAATTATAAGTCCTTGAAATAGTAAAGTTATTGAGTGGATCAGCAAAAATGCAACTTTATCAAACTAAATTACAGAAAGAGTCTTCCCATCAGATTGACAGAGATTGAAAATAAGTGCTAACATGAAAGGATGCTCAACATCACTAATCACTAGAGAAATGCAAATCAAAACTACAATGGCGTATCACCTCACACCAGTCAGAATGGCCATAATCAAAAAATCCAGAAACAATGAATGCTGGAGAGAGTGTGGAGAAGAGGCAACCCTCTTGCACTGTTGGTGGGAATGTAAATTGATACAGCCACTATGGAGAACAGTATGGAGGTTCCTTAAAAAACTAAAAATAGAACTACCATACGACCGAGCAATCCCACTACTGGCACATACCCTGAGAAAACCATAATTCAAAAACAGTCATGTACCACAATGTTCATTGCAGCACTATTTATAATAGCCAGGACATGGAAACAACCTAAGTGTCCATCGACAGATGAATGGATAAAGAAGATGTGGCACATATATACAATGGAATATTAGCCATAAGAAGAACCGAAATTGAGTTGTTTGTAGTGAGGTGGATGGATGTAGAGTCTGTCATAAAGAGTGAAGTAAGTCAGAAAGAGAAAAACAAATACCGTATGCTAACCCATATATATGGAATCTGAAAAATAAAAGTTGTTCTGAAGAACCTGTGGGCAGGACAGAAATAAAGACTCAGATGTAGAGAATGGACCTGAGGACATGGGGAGGGGGAAGGGTAAGCTGGGACGAAGTGAGAGAGTAACATTGACATGTATATACTACCAAATGTAAAATAGATAGCTAGTGGGAAGCAGCCACATAGAACAGGGAGATCAGCTCCGTGCTTCGTGACCACCTAGAGGGGTGGCATAGGGAGGGTGGGAGGGAGACCCAAGAGGGAGGGGACATGGGAATATATGTATAAATACAGCTGGTTCACTCTGTTATACAGCAGAAACACAACACTGTAAAGCAATTATACTCCAATAGAGATGTTAAAAAAAGAAAAAAAGAAAAGAAGTGCTAACAGGTAGTGTTGCTAAGAATGCAACGAAATTTACTATTACTATATTACTTGTCTGGAGTCAAAAGTGTCCAAATCTTTGATAATAGTAGTTCCACTTCCAGGAACCAATCCTAAAAAAAATTAGATATGAAGTCAAAGATTTATATATGATCATTACAGCACCTATAGAGAGGAGACAATCTGAATATTCAGTAGTAAAGGAGTGATTAAATAAACCATGGTACATCAATCTAATAGAATTTTTGCAACCACTAAAAATACTTAATGCCACAGAGAAACACTAATATTTAATTTAATGTACAGATAAATCTTTTAGGTTATAAAACTGTTTCTCCTCAAGGGTTGGGAGAAAAAATATACCAAAATATGTAATTATGGTGGTTTTTACCTTCTCTTTCATATTTTCTAAAATGGGCACATATTTTAACAATCAGAAAAAAAATCATTAAAAGATTTCCACCAAAATATGTAAATCAAATGACATATATTTACATTTTCATAACACTAAGATATTTAATAGAGTAATACAACATATTAGTTACTTTTTACATGCATCTTTTCATTTTGCATACTTATAACAATGTCTGCCAGTGAATGGTCTCTGTTTCTAAAATTAAATTAGATAAGGTATAAGCAAGTACATAGTATTATGTGAAGGGTATAATTTGAGGGGTAATCTATGGTGGAAAAAATTGATTTGAGGAGAATTTGGGATAGTCAAAATCCATCTGTAAAGCCATAATGGCTGGACCTATATCATAACTTTTATAATAGTATTTTTTATTTTTAATTGTGGTAAAAAAACACATAACAAACTTTACCACCTTTTTTTTTTTTTTTTTTTTTTTGCCGTACGCGGGCCTCTCACTGTTGTGGCCTCTCCCGTTGTGGGGCACATGCTCCGGACGCGCAGGCTCAGCGGCCATGGCTCACGGGCCCAGCCGCTCGGCGGCATGTGGGATCTTCCCGGACCGGGGCACGAACCCGTGTCCCCTGCATCGGCAGGCGGACTCTCAACCACTACGCCACCAGGGAAGCCCTTTGCCATCTTAATAATTTTAAAACGTACAGTTCAGTAGTATTAAGTATATTCACACTGTTGTATATAATAGTATTTTAAGGATAGTGTTTTTATTGGTTTCATAAAAACAATACATGTTCATTTATAAATAATTCAAACAATATAGAAAGTTACAGGAAGGTTTTTAAATCTCCTCAGATCCCAGATTTTACCATCAATATTAAGTGACCATTGTGGTAGGCATATTTCTATGCACTTATACAAATAAGTTAATCTTATTTAAGATGAGAATGTGCATACTTTAAAATTTTTTAAAGTGTTAAAATTATTTGAATTTGGTAGTAGTAAGATAAGCTGAAGGAATTGCTGAACTCTAGAAAAATGTTTCTTTGCCACAAGAGATCTTATGTCCTAAAATATCCAAAGTTTAAAAAATAAAGAGTTTGGAGATTTTTTTATCTGTATGTTTCCAATTTAGAAATGCAAGTTGACTCTGCCATGAAAAAGATATATTTTTATTTATGTCATTATTTTTTAAAGTGAAGGTTTTAATGTTCCTGTTTTGTAACCTTAATTCCTTTGGTCATTTGGTCTTGATCTCTATTTTAAAATCCAGTGGTCACAATACACCTCAGTTCTCAATTCCTACTTATTAATTTTGATTCATCACTTAGCTATCTGCTCCTCACTAAGTAGTTTTTTTTTTTTAACATGAATTCGTGGATGTTATGTTTGCCTTTTTCATCAATTTCTGAATGTCACTTACTTATATATCATAGTTTGGGGTCATGCTGGCTTTGCCTTAAGACTGCAAACATTTTTCCTTTGTTTTCTGGCTTTGAATATTGCTTAGAGGAAGTCTAAGGCCAGCATGATTTCCGCCCTCTGATAAGTTAGTTTTCGGCCTGGAGGTCTGAATTTTTTCCTTCATTCTTCATGGCTAATAGCTTAACCAGTATATGCCTTGATATGAATAGTATATGTCCATTTTTCTTGGAACATTTTATTCTGCAGATTCAGTTCTTCATGATTTTGTGGAAATTCTCTTCTGTTACATCTTTAAGTGCTTTTTCTGATTCATTTGTTGCATTATGTACTCAGGGAGTTGAATTAGGCTATATCATGTTGTCTTTGTCTCACTTGCATATTACCTTGTTTGCAATTACTTTGGTCCACTTTTCTTCTGCATTCACTTATTAAACTCAATTGTCAACTGGAATTTATTGAGTGCCAGCACCAGGGATAAATAAGATCACATCCCTTCCTTTATGTGAAGCTATGAAGCTTTTTACTTGAGAATAGGGGAGGGAGAAATACCATAACAAAGTCAGGTAGTGAGAATAAGAAACCCAGGTAAGGAAATGGAGGTGGGGGGGAATTGTGCATTTTAGATAATGCAGTGAGAGTAGGCCTCTCCGAGATGACATTTGAGAATAAACATGAATGGAATGAGGCTGTGAGACAGGCAAAGAATCCAGATGTAGAGAAGAGCAAGTACAAAGGCCCTGCAATGGAAAAGTGGTGTGTTCAAGACAGAATGATTAGAGCTGAATGAGTAATCAGAAACTGGTAAGAGGTGAGACTAGAAAGTTGGATAGGCCGGGTCACAAAAGGGGCTGAAGGCCCGAAAGAGGAGGCTGAATTTTGTTCCAGCTGTGATGAGGAGCAAGGAGATGACATATGCTTTAGAGGAGTCACTCTGGCTGCTGCTAAGTATTTCAACAGCAATAAATTGAGTATAAAGAATTGGTCAGACAGGTGTTGTCTAACTGAAAAAGGAAAAGGGGAGCACTAAGATAATATAATAACTTCAGGAACTAACCTAGTCCTGGATAAACTTGGGAAGACCTGAAGTTACTAGAACCCCGGGGCTAGGAGGGGAGACCCAGCAGAGTTGGAACCCTGACCTGGGGCAGGGGGTGCTGCCCACTGGCTGCTGGTGCCTCTGAGAGGTATGCTGGGGCTGGTTCTAGGAAAGTGGAAAATAGTTGAAATTTGGGGCTAACTACTGCTGTGAGGGTGAAGGTCCATAACTGGGGCAATGCTGGCAGGTGCAGAAAGCCAACAAGGAGGAGCAAGTTCTTTTTCCCTCTTCCTGACTTTTAGTCTTTTTTTTTCTAATGTTGCTTACTGACTGTAGCAAGGATTCAGCTGGCAAAGTATAGAAATGTAGCTTGCAGAGTCCCAGTCCCAGCATCACAGATTATGGAATGGTTTATTGCTAAGAGATAACAGCCTAATAACTGGCACAAAGAGGAATTAAGGATGACTTCTAGGTTTTTGTCTTGAGCAACTGGATGAAAATAATGCCACTTGTTGACGTGGGGGAAACATGGGGAGAAGTAAATTGAGAGGGAGAAGAAAACCAATATGTTTGTTTTGAATGAGTTAACTTTGCAGTCCTTATTAGACATCTGAGTGGAGTTGGTAGATATGGGTTCGGAGCTCGACAAAGGTATTAGGGATAGAATACAAATTTCAGGAGTCCTAAGAACACAGACAATATTTAAAATCAGAAAAATTGGATAAGATGACTGAGGGGAAAATTAATATTATGGTGAAGAAAAAAATGGGTGAGGAATATGCCTGGGAGTCCCAAACATTTGGGAAAAGGAAAATGATCTGGCAAGAAGGTAACTGATGATCTCAACAAGAGCAGTTTAGGTGGAGCTATGGAGACAATAATCCTAATTGGAATGGACTAAAGAGATGATGTATGGTGAGGAAGTAGAAACTGCCAAGTACAGACAACCTTTTAAAAGTTTGTTACAGGGGCTTCCCTGGTGGCGCAGTGGTTGAGAGTCCGCCTGCCGATGCAGGGGACACGGGTTCGTGCCCCGGTCCGGGAAGATCCCACATGCCGCCGAGCGGCTGGGCCCGTGAGCCATGGCCGCGGAGCCTGCGCGTGCGGAGCCTGCGCGTCCGGAGCCTGCGCTCCGCAACAGGAGAGGCCACAACAGTGAGAGGCCCGCGTACCGCAAAAAAAAGTTTGTTATAAAAGGGAGCAGAAAAAATGGGCTCCTACTCACCAAGTAAGTGGAGGAGGATATGAGGTCTAGGGTGATGGTATTTTTAGAAGGAAATACTACAGTATGTTTACTGATTGGAATAATCCAGTAAAGAGACAGAAACTGAGGATGCAGGAAATGGAGGGGGTAATCACAGGAGCACAATCCTTGACTATACAAGATGGGATCCAGGGTACAAGTAGAGGGGCTTGCCTTAGATAAGAGCAGGGAGAGTTGACCCTTTATAAAGGAAGAGTACAGATGAAGTCAGGTTGATAGGTATAACGTGGGGAAAAGGAGTTTCTCTTGTGATAGCTTCTATTTATCAATAAAATGTTCGAAGTGAGGAGCAGGGAAATGTGGGAGATTTAGGAGAGAGGAGACAAGGCATAATCATCTTGATGAATTGACTAGGGAATGTGCTGGGATTGCCAGTCTTTTCTTTTGGTGAGAATTTGATTTCCAGCCATGCTTATTTCATTTCTTGCTGATCCAAATTTATTTATTTATTTATTTTGGAATAATAGTATTATTTTGGCCTTCATTGGCTTAGGTTGCAGACTTTTCTTTTTTCTCGCTGCTTCTGGTAATTTTTTAATAAATTTATTTAATTATTTTTGGCTGCCTTGGGTCTTTGTTGCTGTGCGCGGGCTTTCTCTCGTTACTGCGAGCGGGGGGTACTCTTTGTTGCGGTGCGCAAGCTTCTCATTGCGGTGGCTTCTCTTGTTGCGGAGCACGGGCTCTAGGCGCACGGGCCTCAGTAGTGTGGCACTCAGGCTCAGGCTCAGCAGTTGTGGCTCGCGGGCTCCAGAGCACAGGCTCAGTAGTTCCGCAGGCTTAGTTGTTCCGCAGCGTGTGGGATCTTCCCGGACCAGGGCTGAAACCTGTGTCCCCTGCATTGGCAGGCAGATTCCTAACCACTGCGCCACTGGGGAAGTCCCTGGTAAGGTTTTTAAAGGAGTTTTTACTGTTCTTTTTTTCGCGCAAACTATTTTGTAAAGTATTAGGGCAGGAAAATTTTGTGATCAGCCTTCACTCCCCATTTTTATCTGAAAGTGTAGAATAATGTTTTTAAATAGACTGCACTTCATATTTTTTCAACTCAACCTATATATATAACAGATAATGTCATAGTAATATTATATATTGTATTATTATAACAGCCACCATTTACTGAATGCCTAGGTGCCATGTACTATGCTGGGTACTTTACATACATGATTTCTAAAACATAACAACCTTACAAGGTAAGTATTGTTGCCAGTTATTTCCACAAAAAACCTTTTTTACTGGTGGTTTACAGATCACAGAATCTTATTTGAAGCTCACAGCTGGCCAACATAAACAAGGTAAGAATCAATTTTTCTCCCTTTTGTGTCTGTAAAAAATTAGCACTTAAGACACTCTTTTTGAAGTACAAAATAATAGTTTGCAAAAGTGTACCACACAAACTAAGGGAGATTTTTATGGACAACTTTTTAACATAGGACTATATCATTAATCTCTTGGTGGGAGAGTTGCTAACTGACAGATTCAAGGAACTTGGTAAATTAATTGAGTATCCCTTCTCTAACCATCTCATCATCAACGAACATACTAAGAGCCTGCTATGTCGAAATAATTAATAAATTATATTAAACCACTATAATTTTACAAGTTATAGGATATGTACCAGTGTTTGTTTTGGAAACTCCATTGTTTGGATTTAAATCAATATCAAACTTTTCTTTTGGGCAACAATATTTATACTCGTGATGATACTGAAAACACATCATTGGGACATAAACACATCTACGCCAAGTAATAGGTTTCTTTTTCTGATTATAAAAGTAGTACATGTAAGTGAAGAAAAATTTGAAAATATGTTTAAATAAAATAAAGAAAAAATACTTTTTAAAGAGACAGCAAGAAAAAAAAACCCAATAATTCCTTTATTTAGAGTTAACTGACTATTGGTTGACATATTTCCACGCAGTTTTTTAAGCTTATGAAGTTTAAACTGTTTGCTTGAGCACACTGTCTGTTTTTCATAACAATTTATCAGAAATGTTTCCTCAAGTTATTTAAAACTCTTTAAAAACATTTTCAGTGGCTGCATTAATGATCCTTGTGTGGAGTAGTGTTTCCTTAAGTGGTCATTTAAGCTATTTTCCTTACTTTCTTATAAATAATGTTGCTATGAACTTTTTATGCATAAATCTATTTTCGCATTTCAGATTATTTCCTAAATTAGGATGAATTCCTAGAAATAGACTACAAGGCCAACATTTTTAAGCTTCTTCATCTGGTAAAAATTTTGCTGTTAAAAAAATATATATCTCTTTTAATTCTCTACATATATTTATATTGAAAATAAACCTAAGGAGAAAAAGGTATGAGGCCTACCTTTTAAAATTGAGATTAATGTTTAAATTTAGGCTCAGTGTTTTTGTTTTGCTTTGTTTTTATTTTAATATCTTACCTTTAAGGAAAAATCCACTCTTCAAAATATTAGTTACTTCTTTTTATCAGGCTTGAAACTTAGAGATACAAGTTTAAATGTATACTTATTTCAGCCTAATATTTCTATTTTTCAAGGTTTACCATCTCTTTTTTCCTATTTCCAAATTTGCTCACCCAACAGTGTTGCCTCCTGACTCACCATCAGTTTAATTTCACATGCACACCACTAATTCATGGTGGTGAATTACACATTCATCTGTGGATAAAAACCTAAATAAAATTACAGATCAAGGTCATTCCCAAATTTAGCAAATTTGGCACAAGAGTTTAAGAGTACCAAAATTAATATTATAGAACAGTTCAATTGTGCTAGACTGAACTTCAGAGCATATGAAGAATAGAGCACGTTCACCCAATTCTAAAATTAATTTAGAATGGTGATGGAATCACAAAACTTGGGAAAACCTCCAGAAGAAATAGAGCCAAAGCAAATAAGATTACTGCTTTGTAGTAGTTATGATTTAATAATTCACTCACCAGTACTTACTGAACATCTTTTATGTGTCAAACACTTGCTAGACGGGAGCTGGAGTAAGCAAAAAGATATAGGCCTGCCCTCCTGGAAGATACATTCTAGTGGAAGAGACAGACAAAAGTAAATGAACAAATAAGTAAAAGTCATAAGTTGTAATCTAGTCACTTTTATTACTTAGTGTTATTTATGTGAGACAAAGAAGTGATCTGAGTTCTCCCCCAAGAATTTTTAAAGCAGTACTGAGTAAGAAAAAAGTTAAAGATTTAGAATTATTAGGAAATAGATGATCTCCACAGATATTTTATGACTCTGATCATTACCATTCCATTACCATTGTGCCCTGTACCCACCCTCTCCAAAAGTACTCTCTCTAATCTGGTCTGACCCAACCTCAGATGAAGCATGTTACAGTAGAAGGTAAAATGTGCCAGATTTGGGGATCAAGGAAACCCAGGTTTTGGCAAGTAGCAATGGTGATATCGAGACCTTAAGTGAGACATTTAATTTTCCAGTGTCAGCTTCCTTTGCAAAACGATGAATTTTGACTAAATGATCTCTGAAATCCCTTCAAGTTTTAAAATTCACTGTCTGTGCATCTCTCCTTAAAACCTTTCTTCCATTATGCTCTTATTTATACTGGGGGTGGGAAGAAAATGGCATGAGGAAGGCTACAGACGTTGGAAAGAATAAGATTGATTCCTGTTTTTTTTGTTTTGTTTTGTTTTGTTTTTGCGGTACGAGGGCCTCTCACTGTTGTGGCCTCTCCCGTTGCGGAGCACAGGCTCCGGGCGCGCAGGCTCAGCGGCCATGGCTCACGGGCCCAGCCGCTCCGCGGCATGTGGGATCTTCGCGGACCGGGGCATGAACCCGTGTCCCCTGCATCGGCAGGCGGACCCTCAACCACTGCGCCATCAGGGAAGCCCAAGTATATTGTTTTAATAAATGTCAAATTCTGCATTGGTGTGATAGTTCACCAACTGAGTAAAGAAATCAGAGAGGTGACATAGTGCTTTATAACTACTCTAAAAACTATCCTGAGTGAGTTAAAAATCTTTTCAATTTAATAGTTTTTGTTTGGGAAAAAAGTAGAACCTCTGTTGTGCCTCTTTGTGAACTGGTGCAAGTTAAACATCTTTTTTATAGCTTCAAGTTACTTTTAAGCACCTATACAGTATCAATTTGGAATCTAAAGGAACATTCACATTAACAATTATTTCTATGAATAGCTATGGACTTTGCAGTCATAGATAGCAGAATTTTAGTGAAGGGATCTTTGGGGTCATATAATCCAGCTCTCATTTTGCAGAAAAGGAAAATGAAGCCCAGAAAAGTTTTTATGACTCACAACAGTAAGCTTGGCGGGCAGAGGGGAAGGGCGCTGCTAACACTCTGTTGGCCTAATGCATGCCAGAGGGTAATAGGTTATAAGAGTCTGTAGCTAACACAGTTGAACAAATCTAACAAAGAGGTCTGATGTGGTTCATAAGTATACATTTTCCCCTTAAGATTCTTGTTGGATGATCCATTCCACCTTAATTTATTACCACAAACACGAAAGGAAAGTGCCTTTACACAAATGGATGCTCCTACAAAATAAAACCCAAGAGAGAAGTTGGAGTCGGTTTGGCAGAGCTACAATGCTACACAACCCCTGGGGGGAACATTTATATATATCCATATGTATACATACCTGTAGCCTCTTAATTGTGCTTCAGGAAATGTCATTTACATACATTACAATGTAAATGTTGCCCACTGGAGTTGTACATCAGAGGACACTGCAAATATAAGTTTTGTACATTGAATTAATTACGGTAAGCTAATTGTCATTAACAGATCAACCCCAAAATGTATGATGGCTCAAGTTTGTTTCTTGCTAAAATAAACAAGTACTTCAGTACTTAGTTTTCAAGGTCTTTCTGTACCTAAGCTTTCAGTACCAAAGTTCCAATATCTCCCTGGGCGTCTTTTCTCTTTCAGCCCTGGGCGTCTTTTCTCTTTCAGCCCGTAGGAAGGGGAGTTTTTAGGGGCGGGGACTCAAAGTAGTACATATAACTTCCATTTTCATTCCATTGGCTGTAACTTAAGTCATATGTCCACAGCTACTTAAGTCACATGTCCACAGCTAACTGCAGGGGAGGCTGGGAATAAGCTTATCTGTATGGCCAAGAAGTGAGAACATGGATTTTGATGTCTAACTAGCAGCCACTGCTCACTTGGGTGCTCTCTCTCCACACACACACACACACACACACACACACATTCTGAAGTGATCACCAAAATTAAATTAACTCACACAATTATGCTTCAAATAGAATAAATTAGTAGTGAAAGAAAGGACCTTTCATTTAAGAATTGTATTCACTTCTACCCTTTCCCTCCTTCAGCCAGAACTAATTGTTAATGCATAACAACAGTCAACTGAAATCTCAAAATGAGGGGGAAGAAGCAAATGTTTGCAACAATTACCTTTATAGATATATAGATATAGATAGATATAGATTAGAAGGGCGTTGGCTTGGTTTCCCTATCCCATCAACTAGTCAAATTCAGAACTAAGACTCTTGACTGGGCTGCTTGTTTTAAAGGCACAAGGCCATCAAGTTCCCTTTTAATTACACTATTAGTAAATGATGTTCGAAAAATATTCAACTTTTTACACAACAAAGGTAACAATTCCACAAACAGTAAATTTAGTGGGGGGGGGGTTCCTTTGAGTAAGTTGCCATTTTAATCCTCAAAAGTGTTCCCAATTACTCAGTTTTTAATAGAAGCACTGCATGGCTGCACTTTTGAAATCATAAACAGGAAGTGTGGTATATAAATGTCAGTAAAACTAAAACTGAATTCTGTGGTTTGATGTTTTTCTTCCCCTCATATTTTCATGTTAATGTATGATTTTGTATGTACTTAGAATGACTACCTGAAGGCAAACAGTAATTCATTACCTGATCAGTTTTCTCTGGCAACCTAACAATTTTGGGGCATGGGGGAAATACATGGAATAACCTAAATGTTGTACATTTTCATGGAGGAAGGAATGGAAATGACCTAGAAACTGCTGTTGATTTGGCATTGTTAGAAATTGCTTTCATGTATAGGGTGTACTTTATTGTTGCCAGAAGACAGTGTAGATGGAGAAAGAGGCCAGAGAATGAATGACTCTTAATTTAACTATTTGAAAACTATTATAGAAACTATTATAGAAAACACTCTTACACTTTGTACAGTCTTATTCTGAACCTCAGTAATTCCTTGAATGTGTTCCTCTGCACTAAATTCCTTTGTGAGACGACTAAGGAGTAGCTTAAGTACTGCAAAAATCCAGGATATTATCTCTGGTTCTTCTCTATGAAGAAGCTATGGTTCTTTCTATAGTTAATATTTTCTATATAACATTATTTCAGTGTCTCTGCTACATGGACTTTTCTATGGAAATTCCAAGGAAAGATTAAAATTGACCAGTCCAGACTTGTATATTACATTAACTATTTCTGGAGAAATGTTACCAACATACAAATGCTTCTGGAACTCTAAAATGTTTTTCTTTAGGAAACTGTTTCTTTTCTTAATTTGTTCTTAAACTGAACACTGAAGGAATGAATTTGCTCAAAGTCACACAATATATGAGTGAAATACAAACAAACAGAACCTATGTATCTAAACTCCCTTTCAAGGCAGATCACACTGATCCAGAGAATATGTTTCAAAAGGAGGTAGGTAGCCTGCCCATCTATTGAGGGTCTATCTTCCTGCAGCACATGAGGCATTGTTGAACAGCACATACAGTATTTAATACTTGAGGCATTATCTTTTAGTTGAAAATACAACATATATAGAAAAGATATAGGAATATGTGAAAAGTAACATAATAAGAGTATATTAATCAAGTACAAACTACAAATAATTGCTAAGGGGATGTGCAAAATGAAGTGATTTAAAACTAGATTGATATGGACAGAAGTTTAGTGGAATCGGAAAATCTCATGTGGATTTTTTGAAAGTGGCAATGGGTTTGGATTGCCAGAGAGAAAAGATAACCATTCATTCATTCATCAAATATTTACTGAGTGCTTCCTATGTGCTATGTGCTAGGCACTGTTCGAGGCACTAGAGATGCAACAATATACAGAACTACTGCAGAGCAGGAATAGGCACGTCATCTCACAGACACGATTAGAACAGAGAACACAAATATGGGAGTAGAGAGAAATGAAATACTAGGTCTTAAATACTAGGATGTTTCTAAATGAGAGAAAGATGTTTGGTATGACTTGAACTCCTTTTGTCGTCACTGTCAGAACAGACTGCTTTCCTTTCTCAGTTGGTCAGCTCTCTTAGCCTCCTAGATAACTTTATAATGACCAGGATAACACAAGCCAAATAAATACTGCACATATAAAGATTCCCAGCTGAGGTGTATGGAGAGCAAAAAGGGAAAGAATGGCTAGCAGAAGTTGAATTTTATGGCTCCTTTTATCTTTCCAATGGTTTCTATCGTATATTATCAGTCTCTTGCCAGCCACGTCTCCCATGTGGTATTTGTCAAAGTCGTGATTCAATACCTGAAGGTTCTGCTCTCCTCCGTTCCTTTCAAGTAGAATCACTGAAAGGAAGGGAGATTCCAGTTAAATTCCTTTTTTCTACTTAATCAGGTTTTCTGTATTCACCGAGCAATACTTCTCTACAGAGTGTTTGATGGAAAGTATTTTATGTTTTGTGTAGACTAGTGGGGAAAGGGATAAGATAGGATGGGGGCTAGGGAGAATACCAAGAGGCTGCAATATAATTCTATACAATACAATACAAGAGGCTACAATACAAACTTGACATTTAAGAGCTTGGATTAAATGGGCAATTTTAAAAATGAAAAGGGATATATCAAGTACCACTGTAGAGAAGTAGCTATAAGAAGTAACAAGTTTAGCAACTGTTTACCTATGGGAGGGAAAGAAGGAAATGAACCTAAGATTTTTAAGTTTGAAGGTCCCAAAATTTGTGTTGTCACCGATAATAGCCACGAAATTTGGAAAAAATAGCTTGAAGGAAAAAAATGAACTTAATGTCAGATCTAAGTGGGATATCACTAGAAGACAGAGGACTCAAGCTTTTTCAATAAGCTACTGATGACATATGAAAGTCATCATTATATAGAAATAGATTGAAACCCTATGGGCTAAAAAGGGAATGCAATAAACAACATCAAATGGCTGCATATGAACTTTGATTGTAAGATGAGGAAAGCAATTTCAAAGCAATTTCAAAAGAGGTAATCTAGCTTTGGAACTCTCTCCTTCAGGTCAGACAAAGCTGTCCTTTATTAAACATTATCTCTTCATGTTAGCTGACCCCTTAGTGGGTGAGAATAACAAGCTGAATGAATAAAATTAAAAGACTTTGTTTCTCTGGATTATCTCACTCAATGTTCTGAATTTTTAATTGAATGTCCTCCTAGCCAGCTTAAACAAATTATGTGCCTTAAGATAAAACACACAAAATAAATACCTAAAACTTTTCTTTGACTATGGTACTCCCATATAAAGTCTATGGCACTCCCGTATAAAGGCTATGGCTTCAAAAAGTATAAAAGGTACATTAATGCAAGTCATCCAAACTATTTAGCCCTTAAATGTGGGGCTTGTTTTAATGTAAAACTGTCAGACCAACATAAATTTCCATCCCCAAAGCAAATCTTGGCTATGGAACTAAATTAAAAAGCACTTTTAAAGAAGGTTCAATTTTAGAATGTGCTACCCTACATGTTTCTTTAAATAGCAAAGGATCAAGTTTGACCCTCCCTGAACTAAGGGTTTTTGTGGTACGATTTCTGTAAACAGAAGATTATATCATAAAATATATTCAGCATCTTACCATTATCTAATCCAATATGGCTTTGGATTCCTACATTTATGTAGAAGTATCTTCATAGTAGCTAGCAATGGAACATTTATTTAGTACATGCTGTATGTCGGACACTGTGTTAAGTGCTCAAATATTTATTATTTCATTTAATATTCACAACAGCTTCTTGAGGTATTATTAACCCATTTCACAGATGGGCAAAACTGAGGCCCAAGTAAAGTTATATCTTCAAGATAATGTAGACAGTAAGTGGGCAGAGCTAGGATTTAAGTCCAGATCTGTCTGATTCCAATGCTACTTTTTTTTTTAACATCTTTATTGGAGTATAATTGCTTTATAATGGTGTGTTAGTTTCTGCTTTATAACAAAGTGAATCAGCTATACATATACATATACCCCCGTATCTCCTCCCTCTTGCATCTCCCTCCCACCCTCCCTATCCCACCCCTCTGGGTGGTCACCAATGCTACCTTCCTTAAGTCCTACTTTGCCTCCAAAAGTTACCTAAAAGCAATAAATAAGTAAACAAAAAAATAAATAAAACTTAATTGTTTTGGCTATTCTAGATCTTTTGCATTTCTATACAAATTTTAGAATCAGCTTCTCAGCTTTTTTTTTTTTTTTTTTTTTAAGCCTACTGGAATTTTTATTTGGACTGTACTGAACCTTTAGATCAATTTGGGGAGAACTGACATCTTAACAATATGAACCCATGAGCCAGGTAAATCTCTCCAATTATTTAAGTCATCTTTAATTCCTTTCAGTGTTATTTGTAGTTTTCAGTGTACAGGTCTTTCATGCCTTTTTCAGATTTATTCCTAAGAACTTCATATTTTTTATGCTATTGTAAATGTTCTGTATTTTTTGCACTTCCATTTTTAATATTTGGTGCTAGAATGTAGAAATATAAATGATGGTTATATATTGATCTTCTATCCTACAATCTTGCTAAACTCACTTATTCTGGCAGCTTTTTGTCAATTCCACCAAGTGGAATAGATGGACGATTATGTCAGTTTTATTTTCTCTTTTCCAATCTGAAATTGTTTTATTCCTTTTCTTTCCTGATTGTACTGGTCAGAATCTCCAATACTGAATAAAAGTGATAAGAGCAGAAATCCTTGTATTGTTCCTGATCTTAGAAAGCATGCAGTCTTTCATCAGTAGGTATGAGGTTATCTGTAGGTTTTGTGTAGATACCCTTTATCTGGTTGAAGAAGTATCCTTGCATTCCTAGTTTATTGAGAGTTTTTAATAGCAGAAATGAAAATTGGGTTTTGTCAAATTTTCTTCTACATCTATTAAGATGATCAATTTTTCTTTTTTAGTTTAATATGGTGAATTATACTCATTGATTTTTGAATGTTAAAACCAATCCTGTATTCTTGGGATAAACCCCACGCAATAATACTATCCTTCTTATATATGGTTGGATTTTGGTAAAATTTTGTTTAGAATTTTTACACTTATGTTTATGAGGGGGATTGGCCTGAGTTTTCTTGTTATGTCTTTGTGTGGTTTGGGTATCAGGGTAAGGCTGGCCTCAAAGAACAAGTTGGGAAGTATTCCCTCCTCTTCAGGTTTCTGGAAGACTGTAACTCGTATTTTTTTTTTCCTAAATGTTTGGAAGGATTTGTCAGTGAAGCCCTATGGACCAGAAGTTTTCTTTGTGGGAATATTTTAAACTAATAATTTAACAGACAAATGACCATTCAGGTTATCTATTTCTTCTTGAATGAGCTTTGGTAGTTTATGTCTTTCAATGACTTCGGCCATTTCATCTAAGTTGTTGACTTTTTTTTTTGCCTAAAGTTGTTCATAATATCCCCTTATTATCTTTTATTTGTAGAATTTGTAATGATGTCATCTCCTCTCATTCCTGATTACTTGTCTTCCTGATATGTGTCTTTTTTTTTTTTTTCCTGACTAGTCTGGCTAAAAGTTTATCAACTTTACTGACCTCAAGGAACCAGGCTTTGATTCCACAGATATTCTCAATTGATTTTTGTTTTCCATTTCATTGATTTCTACTTTGATCTTTATTATTTCATGATTTCTTTTTTGCTTCTTTGTGTTTAACTTGCTCTTTTTTTCTAGTATCTTAACATCAAGTTGAGGTCATTGATTTGAGATTTTTTTGTATTTTCTAATATAGGCATTTCATTTATTCAAAATTTGATATGTTATATTTTTATTTCCTTCAGTTCAAAATACTTTCTAATTTCACTTTTGAGTCCTTCTTTAATCAATGGATTATATAAAAACATGTTATTTTGTTTCAAAATATTTGGGGATTTTCCAGTTAGCTTTCTGTTACTGATTTCTTATTTAATTCCTTTGTGGTCAGGTCATACTTCAGCGTGACTTGAATCCTTTAAAATATACTGAGACACGTTTTATGACCTAAAACAAAGGTCAGCAAACTTTTTCTGTAGAGGGTCAGATAGTAAATACTTTAAGCTTTGTGGGCCACATACAATCTCAATATTTTTTTTTAGAAATCTTTCAAAATGTGAAAACCATTCTTAGTTCATAGGCCAATACAAAACCAGGCTAGACTTGGCCCCAGGGCAATAGTTTGCTGACCCCTGGCCTAAAATATGCTCACTCTGGGTAAATGTTTCATGGTAAAGAGAATATGTATTCTACTACTGTAAGTGGAATGTTCTAGGCAAGTCAATTAGGTAATATTGGTGGGTAGTGTTGTTTAAGTTTACTATATCCTTGCTAGGTTTCAACTTGTTCTAGCAATTATTGAAAGAGGGGTACTGAAATCTCTGACTATAATTGTAGATTCTTCTGTTTCTCCTTGCAGTTCTATCATTTTTTGCTTCACATATTTTGAACCTACTGTTACTTGGGGCATAAACGTTTAGGACCGTTATGTACTCCTGATTAACTGGCCCCTTTATTATCATGAAATGACCTTCATTATCTCTGGTAATATTCTTCACTTTGAAATCTTACTTTGTTTCTATATGTCAATCTAGCCACACCAGTTTTCTTTTGACTAGGGTGAGCAACAGCATGGTATATCTTTTTCCATCCTTTCATTCTTAATGTATTTGCATTTTCATATGTAAAGTGTGTTGGGTCTTTCTATCAATCTGATAAGTTCTGCCTTTTAATAAGGATTTTTAGATCATTTACATTTAATGTGATTCTTGATATGATTAGATTTAAGTCTATCATCTTACTGTTTTCTATTTGTTCCTTTTGTCCTATGTTCCATTTGTTTATTGTTCCTTTCTTCCTTTTTCTGCCTTTTTTCAGATTGAATTTTTATGGTTCCATTTTTTCTCATTTGTTGGCTTGTTACCTAATAATGTTTTATTATTCTACTGGTTGCTTGAGGGTTTATAGTCTACATATATAACTTATCACAGCCTACTTTCAAGTGATATTATATCACTTCACATATAGCAAATATCATACTTCTGTTTTTCCCCTCCTGCCCTTTATGCTATTGTTATCATATATTTTACTTATGCATGCTGTAACCCCCATTATACATTGTTATTATTTTTGTTTAAACAGTCGATTTTCTTTTTTTTTAATATTTATTTATTTATTTATTTTTATGGCTGTGTTGGGCTTTAGTTGCAGCCCGCGGGCTCTTTGTTGCTGCATGCGGGCTTCTCTCTAGTTATGGCACTCAGGCTCAGTAGTTGTTGTGTGTAGGCTCTGTAGTTTGCAGCACGTGGGCTCTCCAGTTGAAGCGCACAAGCTCAGTAGTTGTGGTGTGCTAACATTTATACTAACCATGGTATAAATGGTATACCACGTGGTGTGGTATTTATACTAACCATAGGACTATTACGGTATATAATGCACATTCATTTTAAATTTAAGATAAAATGTGAAACTAAAGAAAATTCTATCTTGGGACCAAGTTTCTAGGGCTATTATTCACTCTTCTCTGCTATTGACCAAACCACACATTTGTGAAAAAGTCTTGAGGAGCAGTGACTTTGATGACTCTTCACAATTTTGTTTTGGCTGCGTCAGGTCCTAGTTGCTGCACACGGGATCTCCATTGTGGCTCACAGCCTTCTCTCTAGTTGTGGCATGCAGGTTTCCTCTCTCTAGTTGTGGTGCGCAGGCTCCAGAGCATGCGGGCTCTGTAGTTTGCAGCACGCGGGTTTTCTAGGAGGCGCTCGGGATCAGCAGTTGTGGCGCACAGGCTTAGTTGTCCGGCAGCATGTGGGATCTTAGTTCCCTGACCAGGGATTGAACCCACGTCCCTTGCACTGGAAGGCGGATTCTTTACCACTGGACCACCATGGAAGTCCCTATTCACGATTTTTAAAAATCTCTCCTAAAATTGGATGCTGTCAATAAATGTAGGTTATTCATAGAGGTTTTTATTTAATTTGAATATGTATTTCTGAACTGACCGCTATATCCTGTTATTCAGCTCATGAATCATTTCTTATTGTAATCATGAAAAGTTTACTTGATTCCAAGTTTTTAAAACACCCATCATTATTCCTGTGAAGAAGAACTTTTACTTACCAGTTCTCACTTTCATCACTGTCAGTGTGCCTGCATCAGTCAGAACCTGCAACACTGTCCAATTTTCTGATTCCAATCCAGGATAGAATAAGAATGCATATAAACAAGCCTGTTAGAAGTAGACCTAAAATAAAGATAAATAGGCTCATTATGAAGACCCTACCGGAAAATCCACTTCTAAGACTGAATCCTAAGGAAATAAATAAGGCAAAAATTTAACGATTATTGATACATTGTTCCTTTCACCAGAGAAAAACTGGTAGGCATCAATATAAATACTCCCAAATAAGAAACTGCTATGGTACATCCTTATACTCTATAGTAGAATACTTATTCAGTAATTAAAGTACATTATACTTGAATATTTACTGCTAGGAAATATATATGAACAAAAAACAGTTGTGAAAATTTAATAACAGGGGTTAATAGTGGTTATTTCTGGGTGTGGGATTATTCACCTTTTTCTACCTCTTGCCCATTTGTATCTTCTTTAATACCAATTTCTTATAATAGAAAAACACAAAGTTTTCAGAAATACTTATTCAACATGAATAAATACTATTCAAAATGATAAAGTCATCATTTGTTTATTCATTAATTCAACAAATATTTGCAGCATTAAATAAGACCTAGTCCTTGCCCTCATGACTTTTCATTTGTGGGCATGATTAACAGTCTTGGAAATTTTTTAGTCCTTGTTCCTCTCTTTCATTGTCATTACTTAATTGCCCAGTCACTCCCTCCCTTACTCATCGAGGACTTTGGCACTTGGCTGCCAGTATCCACCTCCCCTGCATTTTCTGCTATTGTGCGCCGTTTCCATGTCCATACAGACAACCCATCCAACAACCTTGAACTCTGACTCCACCATCTTATAACCACTTCATTCAGCCTTCCAGACCCAGAGCCACACACCAAGAAATTACTCCATGGCCTTAGACTCCAATATCTTGATCTCTGACCAAACCGCTTACCACTCCAGCTTTTTTCACTCCATTTACTCACTTAAGACCTGCTTTCTTACCTTATTTTAACCTCTATTCCAAGCATTACTTCCCTAGTGCAAAATCTCATTATTTCCCTCCATGGCTATAAAAACACACAAAAATACTTCCATTTATTTAAAAAACAAAATGAAATGAAAACACCTTTTATAACATTCCCTTAGTATTTAAATTAAGGAACAACAACCATGATACCTTATTAGCAAACCATGAAGTTTTATACAGAAACATATATAGCTTGCACTACATCCAGAGATTAGAAGGCTTGTTAATACCCCTATACATAAAGGTGTTTAGCATATAGCAGTTATTGCTTAACTATCTGTTCATTTTTGAATAAAGTAAATGTGGCATATTTGAAGATATCCATAATAATCATTAAGCTGCATTTTAAACAGTTCAATAAATAATAGGACTCATATTATTTTATAATTAGGGAGGAAATGTTCAAAAGCAAGTCCACAGGTTCAGTTTTAAGGGCAAATAAAAGTTATATACAAAGTATCTTTACATCAAGTAATTTAGAAGAAGCTTTGAACTTTATCACAATTAACAACTATATGTACTAACATTTTTTACATCGAAAGGATTCAACTTTAGGAATTTCAATTTTATGATAGGAAAGGAAATTGGGTATAAGTACAGGTAGGTGGAAGGACCATTAGATTTAGCTACATGCTATAAGAATTTCTTATCAGGAAAAGGTTTCATATCTACTATACTGTATTAGTGATTTTACAGTTTATTAGAAATATTGCAGTTCAGTCACATCAGCTTTGGGTTGTTTTGCCAATGGCATAAACATCTAATTGTAAAAACCACATGTTTATAAAAATACATCCTCCAAAGGGGAAAAATGTTCTTTGGTTAAGTATGTGTGATACTTCTCTACATGGAACATTGAAATGAATTTAATCTTCTGTTCACTTCAAACATTATTTTTCTTTAAAGAGTTTCTTTAAAATCAGGTATATAGTCTGTATATACCATCCTGAGTTCACTGGGTCAAAAGTTAACAGTATGGGGTCATCAAGTAAATTAAATGTTAATAGCAAAAATTAAAGGAGTTAAATTAAAAACATAGGGCCTAATCCTATGACGAAGAAAAGTAAGGAAAAAGTGTTCCCATAAGAGCTGTAAACTGTTCACCTATTTAAAATAAATTACTTCTTCAGAGCGGCCTTAAAAAGTTAATTTGTTTAAAACACGTAAGCATTTCTTTGCCAAAAGAGAATGTGCTGTATTTTATTCTCCTTATTTCCCTATAGGTTTGTTCTACACGATAATTTTTTTACATATTAAGAATAGAAAATGTAGCATGAGGCTCAACTGTCATAGAGAACAGGTCATACATCCTCAGTCATATCTCCTAGAGACCAGAGAGTCCCAATTTTACTTCTGTTTACTAGAAATGAATAAGAAATAAATGTTAATAGATTCCTGTCCTACTCAACTTCCAGGACAAGGCTAATCCCAAGTCAATAAAGTCTCTGACAAAGCCATGAGTTGTCATTTTAAATGTTTTTTTACTCAATGTAAGGTTTATTATTCAATTTTCCTTTGATAAAGGGTCAAGAATAGATCCATGACTATTATTTACCAGTCCTTTTTATTACTTAAATTGCTCCCCAAATACACACATTTTTAATGACCAGACAAAAAGTTAACCAATGCTTGTGTATTTTAGACTATATATGGTATATGATTTACCATTTGGGGTGTCACTTTTTGAGATAGGCTCTGTTAAACTGGAGAACAACCAGAGAAGGAAACCAAGACTGTGAAGGGTTTAAAATCATAGATGTTTGGAGAATGGAGATTCAGTTGTCCTCATGGTTGAAAGTACTAGAAGTCATACTTAAGGGGTTATCACATGTAGGTGGGAATGAGTTTGTTCTCAGCAGCTCCAGGGGGCAGTTACAAATAGGTGTGTTTTAACTTTTAATATTCTACGATTCCAAACCTGAATAGGCTAAATTTCCTTTACTAAGGAAATTTAAATCATTTTAAAACAATGTTTCAAAACGCTGTATTTAATATATCATTTAAGGCCAGCATTTTCACACTAATTTTTTAGAAAGTAAATAACAAACAAATGGGTTTATCCGTTTCCAGGTATCCTTATTGGTAATGGGTTGTGAGGTGGGTAGTTCATACTTCTTCACTAAATATTATAATTATTAATTGTAAATGAATGTTAGTTCAGACCTATAATATTAGTTCCACGAATGTGGAAGCAAAACAATTCTTTATATAGGAGAAAAAAAACCTTATACCTCCATAATCCTAACAGAATCAGAGTTGAAAATATGTACGAATCTGTTATAAATGACTTTCAGAAACTGGGGCTCTAAACCATGTAAAGTAAATTTCCCCAAACAGAAGTATATTTCCTGATCCATGTGTAAATTTTCTCCCCTATAACTAATGTGGATATACTCTAAAAAGAAACTAAGAGTAGTTTCTTTTTTTTGCCTTTTGTGATTTTTAAAGGGTCATCCAAAAATATTTATGGATAATAAAGTACTTATAAACTGGTACATAATTAATTAAAGCATATAGTTATGAACCATTTAAGTAACTTTTAAAATTATTTTTTAACATCTTTATTGAAGTATATTTGCTTTACATTGTTGTGTTAGTTTCTGCTGTATAACAAAGTGAATCAGCTATACGTATACATATATCCCCATATCCCCTCCCTCTTGCGTCTCCCTCCCACCCTCCCTATCCCACCCCTCTAGGTGGTCACAAAGCACCGAGCTGATCTCCCTGTGCTATGCAACTGCTTCCCACTAGCTATCTATTTTACATTTGGTAGTGTATATATGTCAATGCCACTCTCTCACTTCGTCCCAGCTTACCCTTCCCCCTCCCCATGTCCTAAGTCCATTCTCTTACTTCTGAGGAGGATTTTATCATTGCTTTTTTAATGTATCAATTAGCTACAGGGAAAAGAAACTACCAACGTTACTTCACAGAACAAAGATTCTGTCAATATCTGAAATAAATGACACACTTGCATTTTAAAAAGGGAATGTAAATGGGTGAATATGTGGGAAAAACTCACCACATTACCAACAGATTTCGGTAAATGTTGTACAGGTTTATGATTAGTGCACTAGATACTGTGAACCTAATGAAACAGTTGTTGTCTGTCTTGAGGTCTGACACTTCACAGACCTAAAAAAGACAAAAAATACTTTGATGTATGTGTTAAACAAAAAAAAGTACAGAAAAATACTTAGATTTAGTATTTTACCAATATATACAATATTTTTACCAATACACTAACCTGATTAGAAGCTTATTTGAAATTATCAGGTAAATATTAAATTTGAAAAATTAAAAACTCATAGTAGAAAATAAATAGCTATGGATATATGACACAGATTAGAAACATTTTCAAACCAGCCATTGTTAAACCTTATTCTTTTTGCCTTTTATTATAATTCTTCTAGTTTACTAGTTATAATATTCCTGGAGGGGGAAAATCCTAAGCATAGCTATTTATAGCACAATGTTTTAAATATATGATAATAAACAAGTACAGTCTTAAAACAAAATACCTTGTTCATAAGTGATACTCAGTAAACATCAATTTATTTCAGAAAACAGCCTTAACAATCAATCTAGAGCAGTTTTAACTCACAGATTATAAGAATACACAGAACATAATAGAGTAAAACAAGTAATTCTCAAATTTGTTCAGGTGGCAGAGCAATTGGTGATCCTGTCTCTCTTTGCTGAGTTCCATTCATTCCCGTTAAATATTAATGCCAGTAACTGTGCTGAAGACACAGAACAAGGACAGACAGATTCCAGGCCATTGTGAAACTCTCAAAACCAGAATTGGGGAATTCCCTGGTGGTCCAGTGGTTAGGACTCAGCACTTTCACTGCTGTGCGGGGATGGGGGGGGTGTTCAATCATTGTTCGGGAAACTAAGATCCCACAAGAGCTACATTCCTTTCTGGAGGATCTAAGAAAGAATCTGTTTTCTTGCCTTTTCCAGCTTCTAGAGGTTGCCCTCCTTCCTTGGCTCATGGCTCCCTTCTATCTTCAAAGCCAGCAATAGCTGGTTGAGTCTTTCTCACATCTCACCACCCTGACACTGACTATTCTGCTTCCCTCTTCCACATTTAGAAAAATTGTGGAATTATATTGGGCCTACTCGGATAATTCAGGAAAATCTATTTTTAGGTCATCTGAGTAGCAACCTTAATTCTATCT
Organism: Neophocaena asiaeorientalis asiaeorientalis; assembly: GCF_003031525.2. Lineage (NCBI taxonomy): Eukaryota > Metazoa > Chordata > Mammalia > Artiodactyla > Phocoenidae > Neophocaena > Neophocaena asiaeorientalis. The sequence goes on along the minus strand of NW_020174268.1, from coordinate 6,797,621 downwards.
GCAACCTGAATACTCCCTTCCATGTAACATAACATATTCACAGATTCCAGGGACTAGGATACGAACATCTTTAGGAGAACCATTATTATGCCTATCATATAAATGAATCATTTTCCTCTACCTTTCTTCAGGAACTCCATCGACCATCATCCATCTCTAAAATTATGTGCAAACAGTTCACATATGCACATGATTCTAGAGAAAGAATCTGTAACTGTCAACAAATTCTCAACGTTTAAGAATCACTGGACTAGCTCATAGACTATCAATGTTCCTTAGAAAGATAGTTTGGCAGGGTCAACAATGCCAAATTTTAGACTGGCTTTTATCTTTTTAGCTTTGATCAGAAAACCTTGATATGCGTTGAAAGTTTTTTCTTGTACTTTTCCTCTGTGTGTTTTAGAAGTAGTTCCAATCATCCTAATTATACCTCTACATCTTGCACTTACATTTTTCCAGTTGGTATGCATCATTTTGTGATGATGCTAATAGTAAATCCAGTGAATTTTCCACAGTTTACTCAATCTTACTACTACTAGACATTTCAACCCAACCCCCCCCTTTTTGCTATTTTATTTAATATGCTGGAATGGGCATCTTCCTATATAGATCTTTTTCCATAGTTTGGATTTATTTCACCTAGACTCCTGAAATTGGAATTTCTGGCAGGAAAAACATGACTATTTCTATAATCTTTTTTATTATTGCTAAATTACTTTCCAAAAGGTCTGCTTTAATTTACATTGCCACCAGCCTTTACTCACTCATACCATCAATGTGAGGAGGTTTTTTAAATGTCTTTCGTGCATTGAAAAGAATATTCAGGGGTCATTTAAATTCTTATCAAAGTTATGAACTAAAAAACTTAGTTCTTCCTTAACTTTTAAATTCAACTTGAAACTCTGGTTAGTCTTTGTAAATTTTTGTGTGTGTGTGTGGTACGCGGGCCTCTCACTGTTCTGGCCTGTCCCGTTGCGGAGCACAGGCTCGGACGCGCAGGCTCAGCGGCCATGGCTCACGGGCCCAGCCACTGCGCAGCATGTGGGATCCTCCCGGACCGGGGCACGAACCCGTGTCCCCTGCATCGGCAGGCAGACTTTCAACCACTGCGCCACCAGGGAAGCCCAGTCTTTGTAAATTTTAACAGCAATCACTTTTAAGGATGCTTTTTAAGAGGTCTCTTAAATATTTAGCATTTAGAATTTTATAACTTCTATAACTTCTGCTTTCCTTAAGTACTTAAAGTTTGATTAATAAATAAAACCTCTCCAAGAACTTATTTGAATAAGAAAAACAAGAAAAACTTGTATTTGTTTTTCTCCTTTTGCTAACTGTGTATTGGTTAACTCTATTTTTCTTATAGACCTATCTCTTTATATATTGAGGATATTAACCCTTTACCTACTTTATATGTTAAAAATATTTTTTAGTTTGTCATGTGTCTTTACTATTTATAGCAAATTTTTTTTCCGGTGTATACATTTTTTGTGTAGCTACCAGTGTTCTCCAAGATTGTGTTGAACCTTTTTATCAGTCTACATACCTCCCTCAGTGATCTCATCCAATCCCACAGTTTAAACTACCATCTACAATTGGTCAACTAGTAAATCTACAGACAACATGCAAACCATACCTTCCCCAAAATTCCAGACTTGCAAATCAAAAATCCAATCCTAATATCCAGTTACCTCTACAGAGGATGGAAGTATGTACTTGGCCCAAAGGCATATAAAAATCAACATTTCTGGGCTTCCCTGGTGGTGCAGTGGTTGAGAGTCCACTTGCAGATGCAGGGGGACACGGGTTCGTGCCCCGGTCTGGGAAGATCCCACATGTCGCTGAGCGGCTGGGCCCGTGAGCCATGGCCGCTGAGCCTGCGCGTCCAGAGCCTGTGCTCCGCAATGGGAGAGGCCAGAACAGTGAGAGGCCCACGTACCACAAAAAAATCAAACAAACAAAAAAACATTTCACATATCATAATCCACCAAACCTGTTCTATTTTCCCTCAGGAAATGGTACCAAGAGACACTCAGTTGCCCATACCAGAAACCTAGGAGTCCTGCTACACGCCTCCTCTCTCTCTTCTCCATGTATTATACAAAGGCTCCTAAGCCTCTTTAGTCTTACCTTCCAACTTTTTCCATCCTAGCTAACTCTGCTCTAGCCTCATAGGCATTGAATTTACTGGTCCTTTCTGCTCAGGACATTAACATACACTCCTCCTTTGCCTAGAGTGGTCTTCCTTCCTAAGTCTCAGTTTAACTGTCCCACCTTAGAAAGGCCTTACTTAAATCTTCAGTGTTAGGTCCCCATGGTGTACGCTTTTAGGGCATCCTGTGTTTTCCTGCTATAGTACTTATCACAGTTGTAATTTGTATGATTATTAACTTAATCCTTGTTTCTCTCAGTAGACTACACTATAAAGGGAGGAACTGTGGCTGTTATGCTCATCCCTATATGCTCAGTACCTTGAACAATACATAACACAGAGTAGGTGCTAAATAGTTACCTGGGAATAGTTACATAGTTAATACTGAGTAAGTAAATCCAATCTTGTTTATACTTCATTTCTAATTCTTTGGTTCAAATACTTTTTTATTTCTTGCCTAGATACTACAATAGCCTCTGCAGGACTTTCTATCACCGCTCTTGCATTTTCTAATCTGTTCTCCAGTACCCTTGTTAAAGTGAATTTCTAAAATATAAATCTGATCATATTACTCATTGGTTTAAGATTTCTCAATTGCATCAATATAAAAGTGATAGGTAAGGCCCTTCATGGTTTAACCTCTATCCACTTGATCAGGCTAACCTTTCTCAACTCATCCAAATCACCTAGGCAACAAATCACACAACTACCTGAATATTCTTGACCATGCCAGGTTCTTTCTGACTCCTCTGTTTCCTTACATTCCAGTGATTCTGCTTAAAATGCTCTCTATGGCCTACTTCTGCTCTCTTTTACACTGGTTCCTCGAAGGCTTCGCCAAGGTATCCTTCAAGACACAGCTCAACCACCACCTCCCTCCTAAAAAGCTTTCCTGAGCCACCTATTCCTTACCTGGGTTAATGTTCTTCCTGTACATTTCAAATTATAATTTTTAAAGAATTTATCTTTCTTCCATTAGACTTTCAGCTCCTTGCTAACAGGGACTACATACTTCTCATCTCTATATATCCAATTCTCATATGGACTTTGGTAAATGTTTGACTAATCTGTGTGCCAGTACATATCAAACCCATCAAAACATACCTACCTTTTGGGAACTGGTATTCCCACTTCTGAGAAATCGTCTAATAAATAAATGAATAAATAAGAAAGTTAATTAGGAAAACAAAAATGTTCACTTCAGAATTATTTATAATAACAAAAAATTGAAAACAACCTAGATGTCCACCAATAAAAGAAGGGTAGAATCTGCTAAATGATACATAGCAGAGAAATTTAGAATGAGATCGTAAAAATGATATAGTAACTCAGATGCTTCTTACATGTTAAGTGGAAAAAGACAAAGAAAACTATTTCACACTATGACCCTATAAAATTATACATACAGATATTTACTAAGGGAACATGAAAATTGTATGAGTTGTTAATGTGGATTGTGATTTCACTGACTTTATTCAGAACTTTATAAATATTGCTATGATATCTTCTCAATTATAATACAAATAATAATATACATGAGCTTAATTTTATTAACATATATGTACATCTTAGTGTATGCATATTTTAATGTGCATATATATGTATATATTTCCTAGCTCTGTCTCCTGAAAGGTCCAAGAAGCAGCAATGAGCATACCTAACCTTGATCTCTAATACCATTCTCCACTAAGAGGAAATGGCTCTGGAGAAAAAGCTAACACCAGGGCTAGGGCAGGGTAAGCGCAAGCTAAACTTGGAACATCTTATTATACCAGAAAGCAAGGAAGTACGCCCAAAAAATGATATAAGCATACCACAAAGACATAGGACCCAAACTAAAGGTGCTTCCACTAGCTAAATCTGGGACAATTCGAACACCAAAATAATTAAATACGGGCTTAAATATTTAGAGGTGAAAGCTCATGATGTGTGTAACTTACATTCAAATGGTTCAGAAAAAAATGTACAAAATATACACATATAGGGCTTCCCTGGTGGCGCAGTGGTAGAGAGTCCGCCTGCTGATGCAGGGGACACGGGTTTGTGCCCCGGTCTGGGAAGATCCCACATGCCACGGAGCAGCTGGGCCCGTGAGCCATGGCCGCTGGGCCTGCGCGCCTGGAGCCTGTGCTCCGCAACAGGAGAGGCCACAACAGTGAGAGGCCCGTGTACCACACACACACACAAAAATATATATATATGTACACATATAAATATAGAAAGAATACAGGAAAACAAGGTAAATACAGAAATGGAAAAACATAGGAATTCATAAGTTAATGCAGATAATAAATAGATAAATAGAGGAGAAGAAAGGGCTCTGTTTGCAGTAGAATGCTGTGGGCTGACTGGTAAATGTGAAAGGAGTATTAGATTTGTTGAATCATTTTGCAACCATCATGGTAAAATTATATCAGCAATAATGGATGCTATATTTAAATGGGAACTTTGATGAAGAGCAAGCTTTATCTTCAAATATTTCCCCACAAATTGCTTATTTGCCAGGAAGGAAAAAAACAGTAAGTATACATTGGAAAATTCGGGCCATATATGGATCAGGTGGTCAAAATTAACATCATCAGTGAGGGACATATGGATATCATGTGCTTTCAGAAGTGGTACCCTGAGAAGGACACAATACCACCTGTGCAGTGGTTCAGTTAAAAATGCAAAACCTCAATTTAATCATGAGGAAACATCAGACAAAAACAAAATAAGGAATGTTCTATCAAAAAGGAGGGTGGAGGGAGAAACTATATTCTTCAAAAATATCAAGGTCATAAAAGATAAAGAAAGGTTGTGGAAATGTTTCAGTAAAAGAAGCTAGAGTCAAGACCCACTAAATGTAGTGCCTGACCCCAGACTGGCTCCTGTACAGGAGGGGGAAATGCTATAAGGACCAACCTACAAAATGCGAATGTGGATGGTAGACTGAAGTATTTTCTCAATGTAAATTTATGAAGTTGACAGGAAATACACACTTAAGTATTTAGGGATCAAGGGCCAGGATGTATGTAACTTAACCTCAAATGGTTCAGAAAAAAAATTGCATATAAAGAAATATATATATATATATATATATATATATATTTGGAGAGAGACAGAGACCTTGCAAAAGAGGAGGTAAATGATATGGGTGTTCTCTGAACTATTTTTATTTTTGCAACTTTTTGTAAATTTGAAATTATTTCCAAGTAAAAGAGTTTTTTTAAAGTAAGTCCACCTCAGAAAAACAAGACCAACAGGAAAATAAAAGCTATTTATGTAGCTTTTACATCTATGCAATTTGCATCTATGCAAATTGTTTTTAAAACATTCACCAGTGTATACTGAGTTACTGTTCAAAATGTTTTTCTTTAAGAGGCTTCATTCTTCCTTAAAAGATGAACAGAACTATAGCTTTCACAGTTTTATCTAAATAAGCTAATATGTTGAAGCCAACATTCCATCAGTCGCAGCTTACTCATCAGAAACGGCAGGAGGGAAAAAAAGCATTGAAATTACAAGACCTCTGCTCTCCACACTACCCATATTTACCATTCATTTGCTGGTGATTGCACTGCAGTTTCCAAGTAAAACCTCAAATTTTAAATTATGACTTCAGTTTTACTCTTATGACAAGTCAAGAAGAGTATGCAGAAAAACAAACTGGGTGGGTGGAAAGGGGTGGGGGTAGGGTGATTAACTCTTCACTGTATTGAAAATGAAAGAAAGTTGACAACTTTTACCCCAGCTGAGTCCCTAAATAATTGAGTTCTTTCTTCTCATAAAGTATATCACTGTGTGGAGTATTAAACTTCAAGGAAGGTATTCTTACTAGCTTTTTACCTGTGAATCTGATGATCTGAAGTAAAAGTACTCGTTTTTTTCTTTAAAATTCAACTCGGGAATTTGCACCCCCTTGTGGTCAAACATAAAATTCTTCATTTTCAAAACACCATTTTTTTTCCCAGTTGGGTTCACGCTTAGGAGCCAAGTTACCTGATTTTGTTTTCTCCCATATTAGTGAATCAAGAAGCTTTAATGAAGGATTGTTGGTTTATTAAATAGGATCTTAAAACAGGACTTAAATCTTCTAAAAGTGACCTCTATATAAACTTCAGTATGTGGAAAATGGGAGATAATAATGGCACCCACCTCATGAGTTATTATGAGGATTCAAGGAGAAAATGGATATGCATGCTTAGCTGACACATTGTAGGTACTCAATAAATGTTATTAGTTATTAATATCATCATCACTTTGGAATTCTCTTGACAGAATAAATCTTAAAAGGGGACTGGATTTAAAAATTTACCAATTCATGATGTTCTAGTACAATCTTGCAAATAAATTCCCCAAATATACCACTTATCCAGACTTCACCTAGCTGATTCTCTCCACAGGTATATTTTTAAATTACAAAGGATATGTATTTATCTCTAGATGATAGAAATTTGGATGGTTTTTACTTTACATTTTAGAGTGGTTTTTTTCCCCTTTCCCTTTAACTTTAATAATTAGAAAAAGCAGTAAGACGATTCCATCTTCTTAGGTTACTCTTAACGTCTTTATTCATCTGACAGAAATCATTACTCTATTTGGCAAAAATAATTCGTCAGGTTGATTTATCATTTTAAGGGGCTCTTGAACACAAATGCTAATTCCTAACGGCCCTAAATGTAGTTTTTTAAAATACCTCTAAAGAAACCATTTTAAAAGATCAGTGTTAATAACTGACTTACAACAATAGCTAACATTCACTAATATACCAAGCACTGTTCAAATACCTTTAATATATTAGCTCATTTACATCCTTACAACAACCGGTTGAGGTACTAGCATTAATCCTTTTACAAAAGATCAAACTGAGAAAAAGTAACTCATGCAGGGTCACAAAGCTAGTAAATAGCAGAGCTGAGCTCCAACCCAAGCCGTTTGGTTCCAGAGTCTACTCACTTAACCAGTGCACAGACGTACCATAGAGACGTAAGCCCCATACTACTCAATCATGTTACTTCTTGATGATGTCAACTTATTAAAATCCATTTCTCTTCCAACTATACCACAATAATGCAAACCATGCTAGCCTTCTCCCATTTCCTTACTTCTTAGCACTTCAGGCATTTTCACCTGCGTTGTCTAATTTAACCCTCACAATGATGTATGTCTTTGTACACTCAGTTATGATTCATCACAAGTTGTTTTACAACAAAAACTAGAAATAAGTGTAGCAATGCCCCAGATTTTAAACTGTTGGATTCTTTAGAAAATTCATTGTAACTTGGGATCAGGAAAAAAAGCAACCAGTTTTAAAATAATCTTAAAATGTAATCATTTAGAATCAATGGCAGTTTGGTTTTTTTCCATCTTAACTAGCCTGTGGCAGGTAGGATAATTCTCTCAAGCAAATGAATGATTAAAAGAGATTTTTAAAGAAGGTGTTCCAGTATTGACAAATGTATCATCATCTACTGTCTTACCATAGTGCCCAGTTTTTGACGTTGGACACATCTGCCTAGGTCTTGTGCTTCTACTTACTAGTTATAAAACTTTGGGGCAAGTTTCTTAATCTGAGTCTCAGGTATCCTCTTGTGTAAAATAAAGATAATGCCTACTTCATAGGGCTGATGTGGGCAGTAAACATGATCATACCGTAAAGCGTTTATTTTAGCACCATGGCAGCCCAGAGTACAGTCAATATATGGTATCTAGCTATTATTACTTTACCAGTGCGTGACACAACAGAAACCCGTCTTTGCAAGATTAAGTTCCCTTACCAACCGTTTTTTTAAAAATCACCCTAAGCGATCCCAAAGACTGCCCAATAACCCATTTACCTCTCCAAAATCGAGCAGAATGTATAACAAGAACGCGGTGAGAGAAACTAGATTCAGTGAAAGTGCCTTCATAACAGGGAAACTAGAACCGGGCTCCAGCACACGCGCGCGCGCACACACACACACACACACACGCAGACGCACACAGGTTGGGTCGCACAGCATGGTGGAGAACGGCCCGGGCTCCAGAATCTGACAGATGCGGACTCGTCCACGTGCTTGCTACCTGTGCTACCTTAGGGAAATTACTTACAACGTCTCTGAGCCTTGGTTTCCTGGTCTGCAAACGGAGAATGATAATAGTACCTACCTCATAAAGTTGTTCTGAGGCTTAAGTGCGATAGCTCCGGTAAAGCGTTGACTTACAGCAAGAGCTGTACACACAGGCGGGGCTGATTCAAGTACACGTGTATCCATACACACGGTCTCAGACACATTCCGTTGGAGTTTAGACACTGGCAATAAGATGTTTTTCTTTTCGCCTAAGCTGCACCCTTATTTGTTTTCCTCGAACAGTAGAATAAATGCCTATCGACTGATACGTCATCTACGGACCCTCGGGCCCACACTCCGCACGGCCCCTCTACCTCTTAGGCTGAGCATAGGAGCTGCACGCACGCGCAAGAAAAGAGAAGGGCTGCGACTGAGGAAGCGAAGGCAGAACGGTGAACAAGCGATGATTCTGCGCATGTTCAAGGCGTGGGGGGTTGGGGCAGGAGTTTGCGCATGAGCAGAAGTGTCGGGAAAGCTAGAGTACGGAGGTTAGGAGGCGGTATTGACAGCTGTGGAGGCAGCCCGCGTTCCCGGCATGCCCCGGGGCGGCGGGGTTGGCTCTAACGAATTTGAATGAGGAGCCTCAGCGCTTTCGGCGCCATTTTCGAGTGATGCCTGATCTCATCAATCTAGCGGGAGAGACGGGATAACCTGTCGGAGAGCGTATTGCCACTAGGACTCAGACGAAAAATTACTAAAAAAATCGCCAAAAATAACTTCGAGCAAAGGGCACTTGGCGGAGCTTCGCCAGGGTTGGCGCAGCCGGTAAGAGCCTGAAGAAGTAGCAGAGCGGGACTCGGGAGGTGGCAGTGGTGGGACCGGCAGGCGGTGGGGGGGTGCAGGGAGTGGGAACTGGGTCCGCCTTCATTTTAATCGCCAAAAATGCGAGGAGGTAGGGTTGGGGGTAATTGGGTGTCTGAGTAGGCGGCGGCGGGCAGAATGTGGCGGGAGCGCGGAGAGTCGGGGGTGTGGGGGGAGGGGAGTTGCAGTTTGAGCGGGACGCGGACGCGCTGCGGCTGAGCGGCCGCCGCCCAGCGGATCTGTCAGCAGGACCCCCCGCCCGGGGCCGGAGACGGGGCGCGGCGGGGCTCGGCAGGCAGAGGCTCCTTGACAGGAGGAGGGGGACGAGCGCCCCCTCCCCCATTGCCGAACCGAGCAGTCTTTTATGGCAGTTTTCCCGGCCCGCTGCGGCTGTCTTCCCGTGACAAGAAACTTAAGGTCGGCGGAAAATTGAGGACCCGGAGTAGCGGGTGCCTCCCGGCCGACGTGCGGATAGTACCCTCCGCGGGACCCAGTCGTGTATATTGTCGTCTTTGATGCCAAATCATGAGATGCCCTAGCAATGTGAGTTTCTCCACGCCGCCCTCCGGCTCTGCGCGCCTGGGTCTCGGCAGGGGTAGCACTGACCGCGTCTGGCTTTTCCAATTTGGACAAGATGGGGCGGGGGCAGGCTTTTGAGGTTTTAGCGGGCTCCTAGGAAAGATGCTGGACTTTCGCTTTTTGCTCGGGATTTTTTGTCATTTGCTCTCACGGTGTCGTCCTTTCTTGGCGGGGGGGGCGGGGGTGTGTTCTTGGGTGAGATGAAAGATGGGGCTTCGACCTTGCGATTTCCTTCTCAGAGTCGCACTTTTCTGAGAAGACTTTTTCCTTCTCCAGTCTTTGAAACGTGTCGCAAGGAAAAAGGCAATCTTTGAAACTGTATTAATGTTTTCCTCCCGAAAAGTCTTTACCCGAAGAACTTAACGGTAATTTTGCAATCCCCACCTTTTCTTGGGAGCTCTCTTGGCTTTGACGCGGAGGGAAAAGGGCTATTTGTCTTTCCCTTTAGTGATTTTTTTTTCTCGTAGTTTCTACCAGTTTTACTCGACAACTCTTGAATGATTTGAGCCAGTGACGCCTTTAACTTTAAGTAATACTTTATAGTTAGATAATGGCTTTTGTAAAATTCCTCATTAAAGATGTACCGGATCATGAATCCCTTTCTGCGCTGAAGGCACCCTAGATTAACCCTTTACTGGTGTGATGTATTGCGTATGGGGCGCGCGACTCTGAGTTGCGAATATGCAGGAGATGATTTTTGCAGCAGCTATTCAGTTGTTCGAAAAGAGGGATAAGGCTTTCAGTCACACACTTTTTAGGACCGCCTGCCTAAAGTTTTTCCCTCTGGAATTGATGTAACGATTGATTGATTTCTTATTTCTGTAAAGATTGGGGCACCCGCCCTCACTTAGAATCTTTCCCCGAAGAGAGTAGGAGAGCGCAAAGTGATGTTTTTCAAATTGTGTCTAACGGAGCTCCCAAAACACCGAACTTGTTACCCCCTGATTGGCTGGAAGGAAGCGGGACTGGGGGGTTTGAATGTTGAACACTAGATTATAATTCTCGGCTTTCCAAAAAATTATACATTTAGAAAACCACGTTATGAAACATTAAGACGGGGAGTTTAAAAAAAAAAAAGCTGGTGTTTAGTATTTTTTCTTCCATAAAGGATTTTCGAGTGATTTTGAAATGTATATCAAAAGAAAAACCTAGAGAAGACGATTTTCGCAAAATTGTAATTATGCTGGCTGAAATTACAAGACTTTTATATATTTGCCCCTGTTCTCTATTGGTTAAAAACTGAGTTTAGGATTTTTTTATTCCTCTGACAGAATTTTTTCATCTTAACCTACATGTATTTGTTACATGCAGATTATGAGAGAATTGTTTCTTTTATTTCCATGAAAAGAAACTTCAATTTTCTTAATGTTAAGAATGAGCACATTCCACATTTTCCACAAAAATTGGATACATTTCTTAAACTTTTCACATATAATTTAAAATATATAGGTTTTGCTAATTCAGCCATTGCAATGGACTTAAAACCTTATTTGCAATAAATTTATGTTGCTTAATTTAGACAATACAACAGGTAAGTAGCACAGGTGCATGTGTATGATTTCATTTATAAATTCATTATGAAGAAATATATTGCATAGAACAGTGTGGGTGTGTTGTGTTTTATTTGGTTAGTTTTCAGTTGTTGAATGTTGCTTGAGACAGCCGTCAATATATTTCTTTTTATTACCAAGCTTGTCATTCCGTTTAGTTGCATGTTGATAAAAGGCGGGTGTGGTTTTCAAAGAACATCGGTAAACTCACTGATAAACAAGATAGCCATAGATGTTTTTTTAAAGATTTTTTAATAGAAATTTATATCCTTTTATTAATAGTAATTGAAATTTTGAAACTTAGAGTTTGTATTCTCACATTAGGTCAGATGTGCATTGTGAGAAAATATTCAAATGAAAAGATCCTACGACTTTTATAAATCTCTGTAGAGCTATAAATATAACTTATATTAATAAGGGGAATAGCTGAGTTTTTAAGTGATACTATTTTGTATTGCCTTCAAAACAAGAATTGGAATGACACAACCTATGTTCATTGCTTTTTTTCAAAGCTGTTTATTTTGAGTCATCTCATGAAAATTTCATAAGAGATGCTAATTATCTTCTCTATAAAATTTGCTTTAATGAAACTGTAGAAGACCCTATTTCTATTTTAAATGTAATTTTACCTAAGATACCAGAACCAGTGGGTTTTGCTTTTTCACTGTTTCGGTTTTTGTGTTTTAATTTTCATTCAAATTATTATGTGACTTGGAGAGTTTTGAGGGTAGGATGGGGAAAGGCTTTAAATTCCACCAGGCTGGTTAAATTTAACCATACTTTTTTAGTGTTTTGGTTTATGGGTTTTTTTCGTTTGTTTTGGGAGGTGATCGGTGAAGGACTGTTTTGTTTAATAAGCCATTTTGAAAAGAAGTGAAGGGGTTCCTTTATTTAAAATACTACACTAAAGCTTGAGAACACACTAGCACCTAAATAAAATCCACAAGCGTTCAAAATATTTTCCCTTTTATGTGGTGCTAGATAAGAGGAAGATTTTTGTTTTAGACTTGTGGGCGTGTAGGTATGAGTTCCAGCAGATGTATATTATTATATTATGTATATCATCCATATTTCTCTGCAGAAATGGATAATTCTAATTTATTTTCTATTGTAAGGGCTAGAAAAGTCTTGTATTACCACAGGAAAACAATGGTGGAGAAAGGTGTTGCTACCGTAGCTCAGCTCTTTTCAAAGCTATGTTTACATATTGTGGGGGAGAGGGAACTAGAGAAGGCAAGGTATCAGTCTTCCTGATAGCATTGATTTTCATTTGTTTGCCTTTCATACTATTTTATAAAAGTGCGGTTTTAGACTTTGTTTTAATGCTGTTAAGTTGTCTTAGTTGTACATTTACAAAATGTAGCCTCAGGTGTTTGTATGTAACACTGCTTTTTTCCTAATCAGATTAATAATCACTTTTCATGTTTATCTAGAGCTAAGGATGAAAATTTCAAAATACCTTTCATATTCTGGATCCCTTTGTGTGCTACATTTTTGTTTATTTTTTGTTTTGTGGAGACATATATTTTTATCTCTGCTTACTTATTAGTATGTAGTAACTGTTCAGAATGTCACTAAATAACTTCAATCCAGAAATATTAGTCGGTTGATTTGGTTTACAAAAAGAAAAAAAAAATGCCCAGCGACTGTATTAGAGATTTCTTCTACAGGATACATAAGCTTTCTCCAATTAAAAACATCAGAGTATAAATTTACACACGATTTTGAATTTTTATTCTATAAAAATTTGTCTCTCTTATTTTAAAATATTACTGGGCTAAAATTGGCTCTTGTCTTTTTTCCTTTTGTTTAATGAAGCTTAATAATCTTCACTGATTTCTTTTTAACCCTTTTTTAGAAGAAACAGATTACTGGTCTGATTATATCTAGAAAACACATCTTAGAAAGAATTGTCAGAGTATTACTCTACATGTTGTTTTGTTTTGTTTTGTTTTAATTCAGAAAACTTAGAAGCATTGTGTGCCAGGCAACTAATTTTGGCATGTAATTAGAATTCAAACTATGACTTGCTGAAATTTGGTAGCTCCAAATCTCTTAAGGAAATCAGTAATAAACTACCACTTTCTTTGAAATAAGTGTCGAAAATGAGATTAAGCCGCTTTTGCATTTAATTTTTACAAGTGACAGTAGTAGAACTTTAAAGTCTCGATTGTCTTAATATTATAGGAGTAACATCAGTTGTAGAATGTCACATTACTAATATGTGTTTATATATTTTCCTGATTATTTGCATGAACAAATGACTGTAGAGCCTTCCTAGAAATATTGCTTTCTGGTAGGGAAATGATTTTCTCTTGCCTTTTTTTTTCCTTTGCCTGTCTTAAAGATACTTTAAAGGATTTTTCTTTTAGAAAGACAAGTTTAAAGTATTGGAAATATATAAAAGTATTAAATATATATATGAATTATATTCTTAATATTTTTTATCAAATTATGAGAAGTTAAATACACTTTTGTTTAATCCTGTCATATTTCACTGAAGAATCTTTGCACTGGAAAGACTTGTCGTGGGTTCTGAGTGTAAAAAGCTGTATTTTGTAATAGATTTGAGATTTGAATTTTAATATTTCAAGGTTTTCTTAACATCTTTTTTATCATACACATTTGATTTAATATTTGTCTTCTATCTGAACCTCTTTTGTTCTTTATTATCTAGTATTTTTTGTTTCCCTACTATTTAAAGACAACACTTGCAATGGAGTACATATTGGTTTCTTCTATTATCCTGTGATTTTTTTTAATTAAGATATCTTCCTTTACTGTATGCTCACATATAGAAAACTGTCTATATCTTTTGAGGAAGACTATGTACAATTATTCTAATTTTTTTAAATGTCGTGGTTTCAGGGTTAGTGTTTGTGAGTTATATATGTGTGTTTTTTGTTATTAATCAGATATTTGGCTGCAGAGGAATAAAGGGTTATTTTATTTTAAATAAAAATGGAAAGCTCAGAGCATTGTGGTTCACATATAGTACATTATAAACCTGTGGTAATTTAACAATTTAATATTTTTTATAGTTGATTGCCACTAAATTATTAAGATTCAGGTGAAACAAATGAAAACACCCTTACATACATTTAGTTACACCACCTCTACTTGGACACATTAAAAAAGCCAGTGGCCCGATACTCATCCATTTATTACTTACAAATATTTTAATTTGTTTTAAAAGTAATTTCTAAGTTTTGTTCTGTTAGACTGTAATGTCTTAAAACGTTTGGAAATATCAGTATTATTATTCACTCAGGCTTGGCAAAAGACTGAAGTTGAAAATGATGGTAATTTCTGTCATCGTTAAAACATACGATAATTTGGGGAGAAAGGTATTTAAAAATTTGTCTCTATCACTTTGAGTAACTTCTTAAACTGTGGATTTTATGAGTTTTAGAGGCACAAACAAACTATATTTCTGTTTTCCTTATGGAGTCCCCTTTACCAGTCCTCTTATAACTACTTACATAAACACACACACTCATCTACACTGCTTTCAAAATGAATGCTCTAAAGAGAAATGAAAGCAGAAACATATTAATCTGATTTGTTTGAAGAGGCTTCAGATGATAAAGCATATCACAGGTGTTTCTAATCAAGATATTTCTATTTTTAAAACATTATTTTCAAGTTAGGGTTTCTTTGAATATAGGCAAGATTGGGGTCGTTTTGAAGATCTTAACTTCTGTGTTCAGGGATCCACTGTGAAACTGCAGGAGGCGGAAATCTGTTGAGTGTCTTCATGCTATAATACATGACATTTTTATTGCAGGTTTTGACCTTTAGGAGAGAGCCAATTCTGGAGAACAACCTAACTTCTTTGATTGAACATTCACATAATGCATTGGAACATGATAGGAGGTTAAGGTATACTAATGAATTTTAAAAGCATACAATTTTATATCTTTGCAATATAATTGAGCTAGACAATTGGTAAAGCCAGAACATTTTGGTGAGCTAAAATCAATATTTACTAATAGACAGAAATCATCCAGCAAAGTGGCCACAGTTGAGTTCTCTTGATTTATTAAAATTTCAGGGTTTTTCTGTATAATTGATGTTCTTATCATCTTGTATTAGGTCCAACTCCAAATGAATTTATTTATTCTAAAAATAAGTGTATATATAATGATCTTTCTTTTTTTTTCTTAAGGTTGTTATTACAGTGTTATATGTAAAAGTCTTAAATAGTGGATTTTTCATATTATAAAATGGAAGGTTTAAATCAAATGGAATTTGGTGTTTTGCTCTTTCACAGGTATAGTGGTAGATAGACCCTACAAAATCAGATAAGATTAATGAGAATATTTTAAGAGAATTTAAAGTATTCCAAGGACTGTCCTAACCAGAAGTGGCAATTTGGTTGAAACTGAAAAACCCACTTTCTTAAGCAGAGCTAGCATCTTATTCATAGGTACTCTGAGTAAAATATTTAAATTGTTCATATCAAAAGTTGCAAACTCTTTAAAAATAAACTGTAGAATTCCAGAACTTACAGTGACTTTGGTCTTTACCTCCAAAATACTTTATCACAGAACCACTTTTCCAGCATGTTTATTTGCTTTGAAATAAAATTTATAGTTTTAGTTGAAGTTTTCAGATCCTTAGCTGATAAAAATTTTGGCTGTTTTCTAAATTGTAATCTGGTATAGTGAAAATTCATTGAACAGTATTACTAAGTATTGGTTAAGTTTTGATTAGTAAAGTATAAATTACATGAAACACTAACCATAATATGTTTTTTAAAACACTATTTGCTAAATAAAGTGAGGTTTACTAAAAAATAATATAATTTTTTCTTTAAATTTTTTTTCACCTAAAAATATTTACTTTATATACTTAAGATATAGGAAATCACAAAGGTTTGTTTTCATAAGAAGAGTGTAATCTTAGTCTTTAAGAGTGAAGTGTATTTATCACCATGGACATAGAACTGCCTTTATCTTTAAAGAATGTTAAAAAAATGTTTAAGTAAATTCTCAGATGTGTGTTTAAGAATGTGTTTGAACATTGAGATACATATCAAAATACTTTAAAAATCAGATATTTCTGTTTTATTAGATATTAGGTGATCCAGGAATGTGAATCTGTTGACAGTTAAGGTTAAGTAAAACGTTAAAATTTAATAGAAATCAGTTTGATGTAAGGGTGGAGTTCAGATATTGGTGTCATTGTACTGTAAGGTGCTTGTTTGAGATAAATACAAGGTATAGAAAGTCTTCATAACTTTGATTTGAGAATGTTATAAAAAAGCAGCTTAGTTTGGATAGGATGAAAATGAATACAGTTTTTGCCCTTTAACTTAACCAGTGTTTTCTAGGTTAGAGAACATTAAGATGAAAAGTGAAAAATCCAATTTCTGGGTATCTAGGGGAGGGAAAAAATCCAGGTTCAGTTTATCACTTTCAATTCAGATATCTTTATACACAGCCTTAATGAGTTAAATGGGGAAAGAGAGACAGCTTTTGAATTTATATTGTGGAAAAGATATAAATTAGAGTTGTTCCTGATTTAGAGAGTTTATGATTTGTGACCTCTGAAGTTGTCAAAACTTATTGTTTAGACACAAGTATTTAGCATCAGGAAATTGTCCCATAGATAGCTTATAAACGTCCAAATTTTTAGCTTAGTAAGTAATTTAACATCTAAAAGAGTTGGTGTAGATATTAAGTTTTCTTCTATTTGGTCAGTTCTTACAGAGTAAGAAACTTTAACCTAATTAGTAGTATGTGTTATTTTAGGAGACAGGTTAATAAGGGCTTTTACTGCTACATGTGATTGGCTATCCCTTAAAGGACATTTTGTAAGGATTTTGGCTGTTTTTAATTTACAAACCTGATTATCTAACTAAGCCTTAACATGTAGCTCATTATAACAGAATTTGAGGGAAAGGATTTATTGTGTTATATTTTTTACAGTGATAGATTTCTATCTTATTTGTGCAATATTTATATTTTTGGATAAGTGCATTTTCAGGGTTAAATAATGTTTATTTTCAGGAAAATTCTTAATTGTTCCCAAAATACAGTTACACTGTCAGTGTTCTAGTTTTATTGAAATAGTTATCCTTACGGGGAGAACAATATTTGGATAAACTAGAATAGAGGTAATTTAACATATCTGTATGAAGGGACTTAAAATTATTCATATTTGTCATTGATGTATAATGCTAGTATATAAGGACAACTTATATTTTAAACAGTTTGTCAGCTATAAAAATTTTCTTTGAGGTTTTATGGTGTTACTGAGGATTCATTAAAGAGTAGATACAATTTCTTAATGAAAAAATTTTAAATGTTTATTTGAGGCAGTTTTGTACATGTGTGTATTTTATGTTTTCTTTTTCTGACTAGCAAATAGATCCTTAATGTTTCAGTTTTCTTCAGATAAGACGTAATGTATCAGAATTGTATTGTCAGATAAGCATTTTCAAAAGGCAATCTTTAATTAATGTCAGGACTTAGTTTTTTTATTTAATATCATTTTGAAGTAGAACTTCAGTTCTCAGCACCACAAACCACACTTTTGATATTTCATTAACATATGTGATTTGGCTTAGTTTTACTTTCCTATTTTCATGGTTAGAGTCAGTTGGAAGAGAAACATGCAGCCTGATTCAAATGTAGTTTGCTGAGACTGATTAATTGACTGGTTATTCGTTTATTAATTTATTACTGTTTGTAAATGTCTTAATTTTTAAAAATCTTTCTTTAATATTTGCTATAACTCTTTTATTGGATAGCTTTCATAATAAACAAATATATTTAATAATTTTGTTATCCTGTGATCCTCAGATTTTTTTTTAAATTTTTATTATTAACATTGTTTGTTATTAAGCTGCTGCTAAGCAGAACAATGACTTTTTCAATTTTGATAAAAATTAAAGATTGGGGGTTTTTAACAAAATATTATCTGAATTGTAAATATTACTATATTTTATACTTTTATTTATCTCAAACCTAGCCTTCTTGACTAGCTATTTAAGTTTATCAGCCTATTCTTGCATTTAAAAAATAATTTACAGATTTCCTAATTTTTCTGACTTTTTAAATATTTTTCAGAATCAAAAATACTTAAATGTTAAAGAATAAGAATTTCTTTTAAATTTAAAGTTATAAGTCCGTAAATAGAATCATTTAAGTTTAAAGATAATTTGACAGAACAAATATTTCTATTTCTGTTAGTCATCAATTGATATGTACTAAGTTTTTAGCTTTGTATTACACATTCATAGTAGCTTAATTACATGTGGAAATTTTTTTTAATAGCTGGAATTTTTGTAAAAACTTTATGGGCTAAAATCTTACTTATTTGCTAATAGTGTCTGATGTCTAACATATATTGGTGATTAGATATGTGGAACCTGGGAGACTGGAGCTCTTTATTAAGCATAATATAATTTCATTTCTTGATTAAAGTTTAGATGCTTTCTTATTTTCCAGAAGAATGGCTAGGGAAGATAGTCTTTATGAATTCACCCTGAACCTGGTTAAAACTCTTCTGAGAATTTTGATAATTGAGCAGTTAAATCTAAACTAGGAGCTGAAGTGTCATTACATGTGTCATTAATTTTTTTCCTTAGATACATTACAGGTTCCATTTCTAATCAAAACATCAATTTTGTCTTTTCTTCTCTCTCCATCCCACTTTTTAAAGAAAAAAATCCTTCTTAACTAATTTTATCATGTAATGAGAAAAGCAGACTTACTAGGTAGGTTGAGCTGAGCCAGTTTTTTCCTCTGTGTGTTAGTTGCATATGCTTTTCTCAGCTTGCTGCTTCAGTGGAAGCAACAGTGAATAAACAAGTATCACCACAGCCCTTGTTCTTGCTCTTTACAGTTGGGAGCAAGGTCTGAGAGATTGCTGCTGCTTGTCAGCTATTGTACAGAATAGCATCAATATGCAGTAATGGTGGCCAACAGAGCCTGCACCCACCAGCTTTTACAGACCAAGTGAGAGAGGCCAAACTGTCAGTGTAATCCATATATAGTATAATGAATACATTCTTTGACAAAAAGGTATTTTATTCCCAAAGCAGCTTAAAGAGAACAGTAGATGCTTATAGTTCTTAGACTTCTACTGTTTTTTACTATTTACTCTGGTTTTAGTTCATTTAATTTTTATTCGGTTAATTCCATCTGTTTGAATGGAAAACTGTCTTGATTCTGAAAGTATTTATGGTATGTTTCATGCTTTGGTAGCCTAGAATAAATTATTAATAGTTAGTTGCTGATAACACAAGTTAGGTAGTACACTTGAGGAAAGAAAAGTTGACTATGGCCACATAGGAGTGTTTCTTTCACTTTGGGACCATATGCTAAGCCCCATATTATCTTTATTTTATAACCCAGTCTAAACAAGGCCAAATTTTTGTTCATTTCACTGTAACTAAAAAGAACAACACCCTGTACTACTTGGTGTTGTGTATAAAGACAAAGCAGGCTGCAGGTGAAAGTGCATAAGTCTACTTTTTCTCACTATTAAAATAATGTCTTATATCTGAACTTTGTATATGGAAAGTTCAGATTATTCTAAATCTTTTGGAAATAGGACTCTGTAATTTCAAATAGTATAAAAGAGTGTTTTTGATTTTTAATAATTTGAATTTGCACAGATGTGCATAACCTAAATACTATCTGTGTATTTTTCTCCTCTTTTGTATCCAAATTCCAATAGGTTGTAGTTAAAGGGAAGTGAATATTGGATTTCTGTTACAATTCTGATTTCATTTGTAGCATTCTTGGTGGAAAACTACAAATGGTGTTTTTAGTGTGTAAGCCTAAGGCCCCATCTTAAAGTCCAACATTTACAATAGCATTCTTTTAAAAAGGTAACCATGGGCTGTTTTGTTGGTTGGTTGGTTGGTATGGGTTTTTTTTCCCCTAATACTACAGTGTGTTTTCATTAATATGTTGATGTAATTTAACAGATAACATATTAATTACTGTTACCTACCGTTAACCAAAAATGTGAGTTACATAATGCTTTATATTGAAAATACCTTGTTTTTACTACTAATTACTGTGTAAAGTATCTGTGGACCACCTGTAGCAGAATAACCTAGAATAAAGCATTTTTCCAGATGTGCTGAATCAGAATCTCTGGAGCTGGACTTAGGAATTTGTGTTTTTTATAAACACTAAGTGAGTTTTTTTTTTTTAGAAGCACCACATGTGAGAACACTGCCCAAAATGAATTGGGGAAGAATTCTTCACACTAATAAACCATTTACATTTTCTGCTTTTTTTTTCCTCTAAGCTCAGTAACTAATTATGAATCTTATCATTTCTAACACAGTAGCTCTAGATTAAGTCTTGCTATTTCTTCAGTCATATGAAGAAAACCTATATTATGAGAGCTTATTTTTGTTCAAGTACCTTGGACCAAATTTTAAGTATTTGTTTGGAACATTTAGTATACCTCTATTTAACCTGTACTTGATGAAAACAGAGGGAGTTGATCACTTAAGAATTTTTTAAATTTTCAGTTAGATAGTAGCTATTTATCTTAAATGTACTTCTAAATATGTATGGGAGAAAATACAGAAAGGAGAACTTTTCATATGCTGCTTGTGAGAGCATGTGGCAACATCCTACTAAAGTTGAAGATATACATAGGCTTTAACTCAGCAATTCCATTCCTAGATGTTTTAGATAAACTAACACATTTATAGTAAAGTCTTATTTATTTTTACTTTTAATGGGAAAAAATTGAAAGCAATGTAAATGTTAAGTAACAGGAGAATGGCAAATATGGGACATAGTCATGTGATAAAAAATGTTTATTATATAGCTATTAAAATGAGAGCTATGTGTATCATCACAGATGAATGTCTTCAGCAAACAAAAAAAGTTGCAAAAGATTAGATACAGTATGATAACATTATATGAAGCTTGAAAGCAATGATATATATTGTTTTGAATACTTGAATTTGTAATAATAGTGTAAAAAGATGCATAGGAATTAAATACTAAATTCAGGATTGTAATTATGTCTTAGGAGAGAGGGGAATGGGATCCAAGGTATGGTACAAAAGGAACTCAACTATATGTGTATTTTTTTTTCTTTAAAAAAAAAAAAAGTAAATAAAAGCAAAGTAAGTATGACAGAATATTAGAATTCAATACAGCTGCACTGGAGGGCCAGGGGTAGGATGTGGGGATTCATTTTACTATTCTCTTGATTTTTCTGTGGATTTGAAATATTTATTTTTCAAATAAGTTTTAAAAATGTACTGTCCTTTTTGGTGAAGATATTCTACAATAAGATATACACTTGGAATACTCCATTAAGGGCATGGATTGGATTTATTCTATTCTATGTCTTGTAGTAAGTGCTTAACTGTTAGTTGGTGTACAAACTACAACTTACAGTCATGGCCCACAGAAATCAAACATTCTAACCAACTTAAGTTGCTAGGATATTTTTAAATTTTAAATAAATTCTTTTATTTTTGAAGATGAGCCATACTGTTTCCTTCCTTTGCATACTGGCTTTTAATCCTCCCTACTCTTATAAGTAAAGGACAACCATGGAAATAGTTTCTCTTTTTTTTATCACTACTCTTTGGTTTGCTCTTTAATTCAGGCAATTTCATGACTGTGTTTTCTTTTATTTTGGCCATAGATCATAGCATACTGTTTTCAGAAATTTCTACATGCATTTTAAGTTCCAACCTAAGCTTTGTATTTATACTGTATTACAGTAGAATTCTTGGAATTGGGCAGTATACGGATTTGTAGATTTCATGTGTATGTGTGTGAGACAAAGAGAAAGAGATTGGTCAATGTTGAGGTATGAAACTGAATTTATCTTAAAATATCTGCAATTATATGATGTCTTCCAGAAGCCTCACTGTGCTCCAAGTTAGATATTGAAGTGTGAGTTTTAGTAACACTTACATATTTGACTTTTAAACTTCAAGAGGGTTATAGTAATAGAAAAGTGAATTTAAAAAATTAATCATAGTACTCTGTACTGAAATATATAAATGCTGCTGCTAGGTATTTCTAATCTGTGATTGTTCAGTGCTATATAAGGATCAAAAAACAATGATTGTCAACCTCAGTTGAAAATTTTCTAACTTATATAATGTGATCAAATTTTTTAAGTCTTCCCTCTTATTTTTTCCTAGGTGAATAACAACAAAATGAAGACCATATAAAACAAGCCCCCTACTTAGCCCTGCAATTCTTACCTTGTAAGTATTAACTCACAGTCCCCCTGCCATTGCTGTAAAAAGTTAGTTTGGTGTCATATTTTGCTTTATTTCTGAATTTTTTTTCTACCATCCTAGAATGACAACTTTCTAACCTCCCCTGACCCCCAACACATTGAAGTTCGATGTTAATTTAGTCCATTTTAGAGCAAAAATAGTGTCATTGCCTTGGGTAAGTTTTCTGTTTTGGAAAGGATTTTACAGCCAGGCCCTATCATCTCTAAATCTGAGAATCATAATTTTAAACCCTTTTCCTTCAAAGGAATTTACAAATAAGTAGTGGTCATTTTTATTATCATCATTATTCAGGTTTATTGACAGTTATTTTATGGTTTTATAAAGTGGAAGTGTCCTCTCCACTGGAGAAATAGTTTTTTTCATTTATCTGTTTTTACATTTTACTAGATTACACTTCTGACTTCTTTGTGACGTGCTTAAAATTTAGCTGTTAAACTTCAAGAGGTGGGAAAAACAGGAAGGCAATCCCTTTTCCTTCCTTTTATATATACACATGCACACCTCTTAGAATAAGAAACATTTTTACCCTGATTCATTTTACTTTTGAGAAACTTGTAAATGCTAAGGGAATAATTCTAATAGGTTAGCTGAAATTAATATCATACCCCTAGAAAAACTGTCAAAAAGAAGGTTATGGTAAATACACAAGATACTTATTTCCCTAAATTTGAGACCCTAAAATCAGTTACCAAAAAGATTCATTTCCATGTATTCCTTCACTAATTTTACATCTCTAAATAAAAGAAATTCAACTGCTACTGTTTCTGTTCTTGATATTGAGGGATGGCCCTGTTTAAATGAAAACTAGTGCTTCAGGTGCTTCTCTTACATTACCTCATACCATTGCATTAGTGACCCAGTAATAATATGTATTATTATTAAATAATGTGTATGTGTCAAGGAGTGACTTTATGATCATAGATCAGCCATTGAGCTCAATTAAGTAGTTTTCAGGGTGTGAATCAATTAAATATTGAAAATTTGTAGTAATGAGCCAGTTTGAAGAATAGTAACCAAATGCCACTGATCACTTCTTTTTATAATTTTTTCCCTTTATATTTTTGTTGCTGGAAAACTAGAATGGAAACATTTGCAAATCCCCAAAGAATCCTATATAATCCAGGCTTGGCTTTCTTAATTGGTCCCTTGGAAGCCAGCTCAGCTTTTCTTCAACTTAAATCTCAGAAAAAGAAATCTTTTCAGTTGGTATTGCAGTCTTACTGTAGACTGGAGGGCAGTCCACTTTTCAAAAAGAAATAGGTATCATTAATTTCCAACAGATTTATCAGTACAGATAACATCACATTCTTAAGCTCATTTCATCTCCTTTATAAATTTCTAAGCAAGCAGCCTTGCTTGGATACTCTCCAGCATCTTTTAAAATAGGTCATTTGTGGTATTTCATAGTTGAAATGCTTACTCTTGTCTCTTCTATGTAATATGCCTGGAGTTACTTTTAATCTTAGATACTAGAATAGCGTTGTTTCCAATTAAACAATACCCAGAAGAATAGGCACATAGTGACAGTGGTCATTGATTCTTCATGATTGTATGTGTATTCCGTCTTTCTCTCTTTTATGTTTATTTTACACTATTGTTTCTTTCTTTTTTTAATATTTATTTATTTGTTTGTTTATTTGGCTGTGTCGGGTCTTAGTTGCGGCACACAGGATCTTCATTGAGGCATGCGGGATCTTTCATTGCGATGCATGGGCTCTTCGTTATGGCGCGTGGGCTTCTCTCTAGTTGTGGTGTGCAGGTTTTCTCTTTAGTTGTGGCACTCAGGCTCCAGAGTATGTGGGCTCTGTAGTTTTGCGGCACACAGGCTCTCTAGTTGAGACCCGCAAGCTCAGTAGTTGTGGCACACGGGCTTAGTTGCCCCACGGCATGTGGGATCTTAGTTCCCCGACCAGGGATCGAACCTGCGCCCCCTGCATTGGAAGATGGATTCTTTTACCACTGGGCCACCAGGGAAGTCCCCATTGTTTTTTTAAGAGAGGGATTTTTTTGAACTATTCACTTGTGGAATATGGATATTCCAGAAATTGTGGAGTATTAGTGTTCCATATGTTTGATACTGTAAAAATTAAATAATGATAGTGTTTTTGATTCATTTTTACAAATTGAGTAGAGATGAAATATTTTTCAAATTTGATTTTCAATTTTAAACTCTTAAACTTTTGTTGCTTAACATAAAACATTTAGAAATAGTCATACTTCTTCCTACTTTTTCTTTTTTGAGCTATGTTTTTTGATTTTTATATATTTCTGTTATGTGAATTTAAAGTAAATGTATCATTTGGTGCTAAATAAAATAACATCTTTAGGTTCATTGTCAGCAGTTAATATCATTGCTTCTGTCTCTTTAATCTACAACAACAAAAATTTTAAGCGATTGACTTTGTAAATAGGAAACAAAAGATAAAGCAGAAAATTCACTATTCAATGCTGTCAATGTTAGTAGTCCTGTAAACAAAAGTGATGGAGATAAATTACCTTGTAATTCAGGAGACTTATTAAATTTGCCTGCTGTCCAAGAGATAAGCTAGTGAAAAGAAATGACAACTATTTCTCACATAGGACTGGTTATCGTTTTTAGAAATCAAGTTATCAAGTTAGCCATAGAATAGCAATGGCATGTAATTATACCATTATAGAAAATATTGTCAGTTCTTGAATTATAAATAGTGTTAATGTAGGATTGACTAAAAGTACTGGAAATAAAACCAGGATGTTGTAATCAGGGCAGTAAGCAGTCAATATGGCAAATGATATAAAATCTGTTGTGTTTTCAATGAAAATGTAATGCTTTTTTTATGAGTCCCTAGATGTAGCTGAAATTTCTCCTATTTTTAATTTATTTGTGATGGAAATTTACTGGTGTAAATTACTGTCTACCTATGCCATTCATGGGGAAATTTTAATTATCTTGAATAATTTTATAATGTGAATGTTTCTGAGAGAAAGACGTGTGCCAAAAGAGAAAAAAACCAATTGCTTTTTTGGCACTTGGATTGGTAAAGAGTGTTATAATCCAAAGCAGAAAATTTTATAAGGATGCTAGGTACTGTCAGCATTTGGTGGTAAGGAAGGATTTGCAAACTTAATAACATCATCAGTTGATATTAATTTAGTAAACATATCATATCTAAGCTCTTAAAGCTGTATATTGTTTTACAGTTTGTGAACATAGAGAAAGTTGACAATATGCAACAGCCATTTTTCAGTCATTGTTCAAATAACAGCTATTTTTAAGAAGTAGACAATGCTTAATCAAATGCCAGGTGTTCCTGTCCTCAAAATTTTATATATTTGACACATGTATGTTTAAGAGAACGAGTTAAATTTGAGCTTTAATGTTTACGGCAGTGCTGTGTTTCTGATCTCACAAGAATTATAGCTATAAAATTTGAATTTTAATGCCAAAACTATAGAAAGGGAATGAATTCGCTGTTTTCCCACCCTGAACAACTCAGTTCAAGATGGGTGACTCAAAGAAGGATAATAGAAAACTTATTATTTGTGAACTTACTTTGGATATTTTTTTAGGAAATGAAAACAAGTCAGAATTTAATAGCACAGGCCTTGATTTAAATAGCACAGGCCTTGATTTAAATGAATATACAAATATAATGAACTCTAGTATGATAGGGATTTCAAGTTCTAAGCATAAGTACAGTAGGTAACATCCCAGACTACTGTCTGCAGTCTTGCCCTTTGCCTATTTGTCTGAAATTTGAGTCTTCAAAATTATCTCCCTGTAAAAACAGGAATAAATTGAATGCAGATTGACTTAAACATGTATCCACTTGTCAGCAGTCATACCTGACTTTTTGCCTAGACTGTCAGTTTCACTCTTCCTGTTATATGCAGTAAGTTTATTAAAATTTTTTTCGGTTTTGTTTTCCTTAATTTGGCTCTACAAGCTGTTTCTTATGCCTCTGGAATTTGGTGCCCTATAGTCAGAACTTAAAATTGGCAGTTTGTCCTCCAAATCCTTAACAAGACAGCTTAGTAAAATACATTGAATTTTCCTAAAAGTCAATTTTTTTTTTTTTTTTGCGGTATGCGGGCCTTTCACTGTTGTGGCCTCTCCCGTTGCGGAGCACAGTCTCCGGACGCGCAGGCCCAGCGGCTATGGCTCACGGGCCTAGCCGCTCCGCGGCATGTGGGATTCTCCCGGACTGGGGCACGAACCCGTGTCCCCTGCATCGGCAGGCGGACTCTCAACCACTGCGCCACCAGGGATGCCCAAAAGTCAATATTTAAACTGATCTGTATTCATTTTATTTTAGCCCTCAGAATATTAGAATTAGAACCATAATAAATAGACTTTTTCCTTAGTGTTATAAATTGTATTTATGTCATTAATAACTTATAGAAAATAAAATTCTTGTAAGAGAGCAGGTTTCAGTTTAGCATACAACTTAATTTTTGGCCCTAGATTTATCTTCTAAAAATAGTTTTTGTATCTTTTCTCTAAGCTAAACATACCCAAGTCCTTCCACTGGTTCTCACAATATGAATTCTAGACCATTAGTATCCTGGGTATTTCACTTTGGATCTGCTACATTTTGTCAGTATTCCTTTTAAAATATTGTATATAGAACTGAACCCAGTATACTCAATGTGTTTTGAGGTACAAAATACAGTATGTCTCTTATGAATAAGATACTTCTATTAATGCATCCTGATTCCACTTTCTCTTTGTCATCAGTACTGTTGGTTCATGTTGAATCACAGTCCGCCAAAACCCTAAGTTTGTCTGAGGTGTGTTTCAAATCCTATAAATTTAGATTCAGCAGGTATTTGTTGAATACTTGTTCACTACTATATGTGCTCATAAAAGTTTAAGATTGTGCTGTCTTAACTGCAGTTTCGTGAAGTAGACGTTAATAGGCCCATTTTACAAAGAGGAAACTGAGGCTCTGTGTACTGAAGTAATTTATCCAAGATCTTGATTCCTAAGGGACAGAGCCAGGATTCCATCTTGGGTCTTCTGCCTTCAAATTCACTGCTGTATGTGATTGCTGCCTCAATAAATTACTTCTACTATTCATTTCATTGATAGAGTTAAAAATGCAGAAATTGACCAGTGAATTCCACTGCAGTCAGGATGATTTAAGAGCTTAGGAGACATGTCTAGAACTTCTTATTTTCTGATTTTATTAACAGCTTTTTTTTTTTCCGTTTTGCATCTAGTCATCAGGGCTCTTTCCATATCTACTTGTTGAAGGTGGCTCTTGTTTTAGCCAGCAAACTTGGAAGGAGAGATTAAAGGATGTAGGCACTATGAGGTTGCCAGTGGACTGAGATGTAGGAGTGGAGAAATGGCATGGTCCATACCATCGGAAGCATTGCCACATAGTCCAGTTTGAAAGGAGGATAGGTATGAAATAATGAAACCAGTTATCTGCTCAGCACAGTACTAAATCCTGGGAATAATAGTCTGTATTCAAACTGTCCATACTGTGAATGGACAGTTCAGTATCAGTAACCTTCAGAAAGGTTGAAGTAAGAATCCACCAGAGAAGATAGACTTAAATTGTCCTTAAAAGTAGGGATAAGTGGAAAAGGGGGTAGTGAATATTTTAGCCTCCAGCAGTAGGTTCAGTGAAGATTCAAAGATGAGGTAGGAATATACAGCTTAGGGGAGGAAAGAACTGAAAAACAATTTATTACAAGCATCTCAGTTCTTGTGGGAGCCTTGAAAAATCACTCAATGGGAGAGGATAGTCACATTCAAATGATGAGTAATTGTGTTTGTTCCACTTGCTACTCACCTGGTGGCCACAGTAGCATCAGGCTTGATCAGTCTTTTGTCCACTCACAAATAGTTCATGTACTTCTCTAACTTATAGGGACCCTTTTCCCCTAAATATATAGCCACCATACTTTGAACACTCTAACAAAATTAATAATAATCCCTTACTATAATAATATCTAGTTCCTGTTAAAATTTCTGATTATTTCAAAAAGGTCCACATAAGGCATTTAAAAGATATCTTTTAACTTAATTGTAGAGTGTTTTCATTGGAGAGAAATAGAAAATACTGGTTAGGTCCTGATTATATATAGACCTTGATACTAGGCAGAGAAGTACACACTCCACTTGGGAAACCACAGATATATTCTTGAATATATGAGTTTCAGGAAGTTTATTAATTGACTAAAGATGGGAAGTCAAGCTGAAATGCAATTTTAGTTATCAGGTACTTAGACCTGATTTTAAGGTATGACATTAAGAATGGCAAAGAAATTGATGAATTGCGATCTCAAAGAAAGAGTCAGTTGGTTTTATTGACCAACTGAATACAAGGAATGATTGACACAGCATAAAAATTGTAAAGAGAGAATAGCAATGGGTAAGTATCCATAATTTGAATGCAAAAGAAGAATGTGTCTAAGAAAAAAAGTTAAGATAAACAGCATATTTATTTATGTTCTCATTAAACTTTTTATATTGCATTTCTTGGCTGACATTATGGTATATTTATAATTTATTCATATCTAGGGAGTAAAGTCATCAAAAATTTAAAACTCAATATAAATGTTTAGCTTGTAAGTAGTTTAACTTTGTATATAAGGAAACTATTGTTAGGAAATCTAATAAAATGATAACATATCTAATAATAAAATGATAACATATATATAACTCTATATATTGTACCATATATATATATGTTGTGTAAATACATATATATATCTCCTGACTTTTCTGGAGTAAATTATATAGATTGAAATCCACTTCACACAGTTTTTAAGTAATCATTCATTAATTTCTTCATCAGAAAAAAATCAAGGGAATGTAGCAACAATACAAATTTATATTCACTTAAACTGTAAAACTAGGTTTTTTTGGATTATAAAACAGGCTTTCTGGATTATATCTGAATATTATTTCAAGCCTGTTCTCAACATTGAATTTTAAATGTATCTTGTTAATAAAATCCTTGTTTTTAAGCATTTGTATCCAAAAATCAGAAGTAAAAGAAAAGCAAGTTTTAATCTGTCTTCTGTGAATTTTATTTTCTCCAGGTATAATATCTATATATCATACCACTTGTGTAGTATTCCACTGTCCTGAGCAAGGATAGTCACTCTGTGGCCCAGGGGCTATATATAGCCAGCTCCTTAGAGGTTTATGTGCATAATTTGAAGCATACTTGAAGAAAGTAATTACTATTATAAATTGTGTTAATACCAGATTAAAAGTAAAATTAAGTATTTGAAAAATCTAAAGTAATTTATTAACACATAAAGGATATGTGTAAACAACAAAGTAGCATAAATATTTTCATATCATGTGACAATGGAAACTGTCTATAGATTAAAGAAATTTTGAGTTTAAAATAACCCCTTCCTGAAGGCATAATATAAAACCTATTTTGGCACCCCAATGTAGAAGATTATTATAAATGGAAAGGAAAAATCAAAGCTTACCAGCTTGAGAGATTATTATTGCTGTTGAACACAGGTAAAGAGAGATGTACCTTCCCTATTTCTGGAATTGCTCCACTGGAATCTTTCACTTTATTATACATTTAAATAAAGAATTTCCATATTTTTCTGGCATGTGGAAATAAATGTTTTCTAATATTTTAAATTTATCAGGCTTTCATATCGAAAGCCATGATTTTTGTCTCAGTTAAAAATAGAAATAAAAATAGGAAAAAATTTTTCTCTGAGCGTTTATTAAAACATCAGTGATAAAATTGCAATATTATCACAGAAAGTAATAATCTGTAAGGGATGAAATTAAGATGAGAGAAATTATAACATGTTTGCTGATAGGAATGATCCAATAGAGAGAAAAATTAAAGATGTAGGGGAGAGTGTTACAGGAATATCCTTAAGTAAGCAAGAGAGGATAAAATCTAGTATAAAAGGGAAGGGATTGGTCTTATGAACAGTGATTGTTCATCCATAATTCAAAGAAGGAGTTATATGGGGACAGATACATGTATGTAGATAGGTGTGGTGGAAACTGGCAGAAATTCTCTTCTCATAGCTTCTGTTTTTTGAGTGAAAGTGAGGATGAAAGGGAGATATTGGAAGTTTAAAGAGAAGAGACACCTGTCTGATGTTTTTCTAGAAGAATGAATGAATGGGCCAAGATTGCCAGACAGCTATGAACCGATTTTAGGTATAAAGGATTTATAAAGTAAAATTATTTCTGTTCACAGATGACATGATCTTACATGTAGAAAAACCTTGATTACACACACACACACACACACACACACACACACAAAACCCTGTTGTAACTAATAAGCAAAATCAGCATTCAAAAATCAGTTGGAGGGGCTTCCCTGGTGGCGCAGTGGTTGAGAGTCCGCCTGCTGATGCAGGAGACATGGGTTCCTGCCCTGGTCCGGGAAGATCCCACATGCCGCGGAGCCTGCGCGTCCGGAACCTGTGCTCCGCAACGGGAGGGACCACAACAGTGAGAGGCCCGCGTACCTCAAAAACAACAAAACAAAACAAAAAATCAGTTGGATTTCTGTGCATTAACAGTGAATAACCCAAAAAGGAAATTAAGAAAACAGTTCCATTTACAATAGCATCAAAAAGAATAAAATGCCTAGGAATAATATTAACCACAATGGTGAAAGACTTGTATACTGCCAACTATATAACATTGCTAAAAGAAATAAAGAAGACACAAGTAAATGGAAAGACATCCCATGTTCATATATTGGGAGTATTAAGATGAAATACTACCCAAAGTGGTCTACAGATTCAGTGCCATCTATATCAAAATCTCAATGACATTCTTTGCAGAAAGAGAAAAATACATCCTAAAATTCATATGGAATCTCAAGGGACACCAGATAGCCAAAACAATCTTGAAGAAGAAGAAAAATGTTGAAGCTCTCACAATTCCTGATTTCAAAACTTAATATAAACCTGTAGTAATCAAACAGTATGGTACTGCCATAAAGACAGACATGTAGACCAATTGGAATAAACTAGAGGCCCCAGAAAATAAATTAGGTGCCCCAGGCCCCTTGCATATATATGTTCAAATGATTTTCAACAAATGTGCCAAGACAATTAAATGCGAAAAGGGCAGTCTTTTCAACAAATGGTCTTGGCAAAACTTGATATCCAAAAGAAAAGTTGGACACTTACCTCACACCATATACAAAAATTAACTTAAAATGGATCAAAGACCTAAATGTTAGAACTAAAACAATAAAACTCTTAGAAGAAAACATAGGGGGAAAGCTTCATGACATTGGACTTGGCAATGATTTCTTGGATATGACACCAAAAGCACAGGCCTATGCAAAAGATAAATTGGACTTTATCAAAATTTAAAACTTCTGTGTGGGCTTCCCTGGTGGCGCAGTGGTTGAGAGTCCACCTGCCGATGCCGGGGACGCGGGTTCGTGCCCCTGTCCGGGAAGATCCCACATGCCGCGGAGCGGCTGTGCCCGTGAGCCATGGCCACTGAGCCTGCACGTCCGGAGCCTGTGCTCCGCAACGGGAGAGGCCACAGCAGTGAGAGGCCCGCATACTGCAAAAAAAAAAAAAAAAAAAAAAACTTCTGTGCATCAAAGGATGCTATCAATAGAGTGAAAAGGCAACCTAGAAAATATTTGCAAGTCACGTATCCGATAAGGGATTAATATCCAGAATATATCAAGAACTCCTGTAACAAAAAAAAAGAAAACCTCAGTTAAAAAGTGAGCATAAGACTTGAATAGACATTTCTCCAGAGAAGATATACGCATGGCCAATAAATACAAGAAAAGATGCTCAACATCACTAATCATTAGGAAAATGAATATCAAAACCACAGCGAGATAGTACTTCACTCACATTAAGATGGCCATTATCAAAAAAAGAGATGTCTTGACAAGGATGTAGAAAAATTGGAAGTTTTGTATACTGCTGGTGGAGGTGTAAAATTGTACAACCACTGGAAAACAGTATGGCAGGTCCTCAAAAAATTAGAATTACTGTATGATCCAGTGATGCCTAATGGGGTATATACCCAAAAGAATTGAAATCAGGACTCAAATAGATAGTTATAAAAAATGTTCATAGCAGCAGTTATCATAATAACCAAAAGATCAAACAAAACAAATGTCTATAGATTAGTGGACAAATAAAATGTAGTAATATACACAATTGAATGACTACCCAGCCATAAGAAGGAAAGTCTGATATATGGAACAACGTGGATGAACCTCGAAAAAGTTAGGCTAGGTAAAAAAAAGACACAAAATGACAAATACTGTATGATTCCATTTACATGAAGTACCTAGAATAGGCAAATTCAAAAGTAGAATTGTGGTTTCCAGGGGCTGAGGTGATTGGGGGAGTGGGCAGTTAGTATTTAGTGGGTACAATTTCAGTTGATATAGATGAAAAGGTTCTGGAAATGGGTGGTGGCGATGGTTGCACAACAAAGTAAATGGACTTAATACCACAGAACTATGCACTTTAAAATGGTAGAATTTATATTACGTATATTTAACCACAATTTTTAAAAATAAAACAATAATAAGTGAAGACATTCACTGTGAAGGTTTTTTTAAAGATTAATAAAACTTTGCATTTTGCAGTATTCACACTTATTTCTTTCAAGTTTGGCACACTTGGCTTAGTTTAAAATATATAGATTTAGGGGAACTCCCTGGCAGTCCAGTGGTTAGGACTCTGCACTTTCACTGCCGAATATGTATATAGAGAGGTACATATAGATTTTGCAAAAAAAAAGGTACGAATTGAAATAACCCATTTGATTTTGGAATGATCATTTAATGTATATGTCTACTTTGCATGGGCAAAGAAAAATATGCAGTCTTGAACAATTATTTGCTTTATGTTTTTGTGTCTTATAATTTAAATGATTTTAGATTCTTTCTTGAGAAGGGATTATGTCTGTTCGGTACACCAGTATACCGACTCACATAACAACTGGGACAGTACCTGGAACATAGTAGATGTTCAATAAAATATTTTTAAATGAAAAATGTGCATATATAAATTATGAATATTTGAAAATCCGTTCACAGTTTTGTCTAGAAAGTGGGTTCGAGCAGGGAGGGTAGCCTAAAAGGACAGTTCCTTAATATAATTGATAAATACAGATATGTGTTTCTCAAGTCATGACAAACATTTATTTTGGTTACATATTAAAAACTGTGCCGAAACTTGAGACAATAATAGAGTAAGATATGAAACTGGTTGCTCAAATAGAAAATTAGCTACATGGGAATTTCCTGGCAGTCCAGTGGTTAGGACTCCACGCTCTCTGCCGAAGGGCCGGGTTCAACCCCTCGTCGGGGAACTAAGGTCCCACAAGCCTAGCGGCAGGCCAAAAAAAAAGAAAAGAAAAGATTAGCTACATATACTTTTAATGGGAAAATATTCACAAAAAATTAATGTGGGATATAGGACAGTTATGCTTTGTATAAACAATTAGATATTAGAAGGGAGGGGCAAATTTCAGTGCACATCCCCTTATTCTGTAATAGAAGTAGTGTAGCTTTAGCATAGCCATTTTAGTGGTAAGAAAACTGCGATAAAAGAGGTTGTCGAAGCTTGAGCTACAGTGGTGGTAGTTTTCTGGTATCTTCTAGAGAGAGAAGAAATTTCATTCCAACATCTGAGTATGTGGAAACTGTTTAGGAGTAAAATTCCTTACCTGGTGAAGAGTGGGAACAGGAAGAGACTAGGAAGATCAAGAGCCACAGGGTTCCTGTTTTATTTCTCATCTCTGGGTACAAAATTAACTCATTTTTCCAAGGTTCATATTTTAGAATTACTTCCTATATAAAGTGATATCCAAGTCTAACAATAACTATTCTAATAGATAAATGTTGAGGGTAAAATAATATTTGGATTTTTTTAACAAATTAAGAGAAAATTGGTTTGTTTTAGGCCTTCTGTATATTTTTACTGTATTTAGTATTAAAATATTTCACATGACTTCTGATTTTTTCCTTTAAAAGTATATTTGCATTTTGCTAGCTTAAGTTTATTGAAACTTAGCTCTTGTATGTCATTTCTTATTTTTCCCTTGACATGAAGTCTTACCTACTTGATGAAGATGTCATTTGAATGGTGTACTGCAAGGAATTAAATGCTGTTTGTAAATTATGCCTTTACCAAGGTAAAGACCAAATTTTATGAATTCACTGTTTATAAAAGGAAAAAATAACTTCATATATTTAATACATTTAAAAGTTTGATTAAATATTTAATTGTATTTACTTATTAAGTTGACACAGAAAAAAATGCTTTTATTTTTCTCATATTATACAACTTTGTGTTCCTAACCTATAGCAAGGTGCTTCGCACATAATAGGCTTTCCTTAAATTTTCAATGTAGGAATAAGTTTTATTATGTTACTCAAAAGCTTCCAAGAAATAACTAATTATGCATGCTATGTTAATGTTAGAATCTTTAAACATGGGTTTTTTAATGTATTTACCCTCTCTTTTCCTAAAAGAAAATTTTTTTTGTATCTTTAGGTGCTAATGTGTGTTTAAAAAAACAAAACCTTGGAGTAAAGTAGCAGCACATAATGGTTTGTGGATTTTGAAAAGGTGCAGGCCATATTGTGCTGCCTCAAAAATACAAGGATCTGATCTTCTGAAGAAAATATATTTCTTTTTATTCATAGCTCTTATGATAGCAATGTCAGCAGTGCCTTAGCAGCACGTAAATATTGGCGTTAAACTTCTAAAATTATCTCCAGTATTAACTGTGCTGCTGAAGTAAGGTTGGCCATACTCTACAGTCATATTTTAATGTATATTAATATTACCAATGTATTTTCAGCTTTATTGATAATTAATTTTCAGTATTACTGATAATCTTGTTATTTTTAGTATGATTCAATAAAAATAAGTTAGTACTAACTTTTAGATGTTTTTATTAAAATAGTATAATTGCAATTTAATAGTTGTGTTGAATGCCATCAAGTTTATTGAAAGAGCTCATACAGCATCAAATAAATTTATTTTAATGCATATTTGTATTCAGTCTAAATATTCAATTTTTACTTCAGGTAGAACGGAAATACTAGTTCTCCCTTTATTTCTCTAGTAAAATGAAATTACATTAAGACATTTGCTTATCTCACAGATAAATGTACATTATAAAATACACATTTTGAACAGAACTTAGAGGATAATTTTTAGTTATTTCTAAATATTCTCTTATAAGGGAAAGGGGAAAGTATCAAAACATGTGAATTAAATTCCTGAAATCCTGTGTCTCAAAAATAGACTTAATCATAACTTTAAAAGTAGGAAAGACCTTATAAATGACCAGTATATTTGTTGGTTAGTTCAGGAAACAGAAACTCAAATTAAGTAATCTGCTACACATGCAGATTAGGATCTTTAGCCTTACGTCTTCTGACTTTATCCTATCATATTGGTTTTTTCTTGTTTTTATTTAAAAAAATTTTTTTAATCCTTAGCCACAGATTTTTGTTAGAAAGTAAAGTCGAAAATATGAAGGCCTTGTTTGCTTTTTTTTATATCTAATATTTAACTTTAGCGTAAGACCAAAAATAATTATGATAGTCACTAATTTTATAGATGCAAACAGTCAAAATTTTTTAATTTAATTGAAGTTTGAAGG
This sequence comes from Neophocaena asiaeorientalis asiaeorientalis, assembly GCF_003031525.2. Lineage (NCBI taxonomy): Eukaryota > Metazoa > Chordata > Mammalia > Artiodactyla > Phocoenidae > Neophocaena > Neophocaena asiaeorientalis. Next base: position 6,761,587 of record NW_020174268.1, on the reverse strand, counting down.
AAAATGTTTTCTTTACCTTCTATTCCTTATTTGTTGGTGTTTAATTAAGTCATTAAACTAAAAATTGATGTTTAGGATAAGAGTGTGGTTGTGTAGTGTACTATACTCCTGGTCTTATTTCCTACAAGGAATATCTCCTTTCAGTTGTAACCAAGCAGGAAATCTATAAAATACAAGCAGTTTTTAACAAATCATTTCAATTATAATTGTCTATGTTGGAAACCCTAAAAGTATTTCAGATGTAATTTAAGGAGTTGTATTTGAGCATCTTCTGTTTAAATTCTTATTTCAAGATAAAGAAAATATATAAGACAAAGCTCTCATTTTTAAGAACAATCTCACTTTTTTCCAGCAAAATTTTTTTCCCAAAATAAAGAAGTAGTATACCATATTGGCGAGAATCAAATGCCAGCTTTCACATGGAAATATTGCCTCGGGGCTTTTAAAAGTCATTCATCAAGCTTTTAGCCTGTTCCCTTTATTTTATCTCAGCCATTTCATGAAAGACCGTAACAAATATATGGTAATTTTTGGTTCCACTGAGAATATTTCAGGAACGAATACATAGATACTTAGAAATATTTATTGAATGAATTACAAAGTTTGTCCAGTATTTTCCGGAACAACCCAGGAATTAGATTTCTATTTTTTCTTTTGTTTTCCTTAATGTATTTGAAGTCAGATTTTAGAAAATTATATTTAGTCTAAATGCATTTTATATTTACTAAATAAATCTTTATATCTAGGTGCTCAAGATATGAAAAAGGATCATTTGGGGCTAAATAAAAACTTTATTTAATTCAATCCTGAGAACAGATTAAAGAAAAATTGAAGTATTGGGAGAGTAAGAAAGTATAGAAAAACTGTTGCATTGAAATTCATTATAACAGTATGCAGCTTCTTTCCAGTCTCTTATTAGAGAAGGTGAAATAGCCTGTCAGTAACTAATGAAACACTCATTTAGGTAACTCAACAGGACTTAAAGTTTTATTTGTAAGAGTTAATATATTTCCATCTTTGTGTAATTTTGAAACACAAAGAGCAAATAGTAAAATAAAAGTTATGCCCTTTCATGTTAGTCTTAATATGGCCATTTATTTTTTTGCAAAGAAGAAATAACTATATATGGGTGTATATTAAGCTTTCATTTTTTCCACCTTCTTTGGAAAAAAATCCTAATCTTTTTCATTCAGGTTTAAGTTGATGCCAAATAATTCCAATATTGAGCATCTTAAATCTGTTACTTGGAGTATGGATTGAGTTTGGAGCTAACTCAGAGGACTACAGGCAAGTATTCAGGAGGTAGTCAGAGGGATATCGTAATAGTTGAACAATTCAGCTTGCATACTATATTCAACTTCAAGTCTCTTAAGATCACATATATGTGAACGTAGAATTGACAATTTGATCATAGACTAAATGCCATATTTAACAGTAAAGATTTTCTTCAATCAATTATGTAACCTTTTAATTGTTACAGAATTAGAGGTGTTTTTAAGCCACTAAGTATCATTACTGATATATGTTCAGGTTAGCCATAACTGGATTAGCAAGATTATACTTTAATAAACTATGATTTCTAAGTTAATGTATTTATTTATTTAGAAGTTGACATTCTAAATCAATTTTTTTTTCCTTTTGCAGGTGGATATTACTATCCCTTATTCATGGAAAAAGTTATATTCTAAGTGTTGTTTCTCATTGAGTATTAGCAAAAAGGAGAAAAATTAATGTCCTAAACTTTTGAGATAGATTTGACTCTAGTAAGTATTTAGATCTGTTATTAATAGGGTTGGCCAAAAAGTTCGTTCGGTTTTTTTCCATAAGATGGCTCTAGTAGTGAGCGCTTAGTTGTCTTTAACTTCATTCGAAACAGTTTTTTTAGGTTGTATTGTGACAGCTGTCATATCAGAGTGCATTTAAAAAAAAAACATCAAAATTGGTGAATTTTTGTGTAGCCATTTTAGTATTGAAGATGGAAGAAAAAAGCAATCTTTTCGGCATATTATTGCTTTATTATTTCAAGAAAGGTAAAAACACAACTGAAACGCAAAAAAAGATTCGTGCATTGTGTGGAGAAGGTGCTGTGACTGATCGAACGTGTCAAAAGTGGTTTGCGAAGTTTTGTGCTGGAGATTTCTTGCTGGACGATGCTCCACGGTTGGGTAGACCAATTGAAGTTGTTAGGGATCAAATCAAGACATTAATTGAGAACAACCAACGTTATACCACGTGGGAGATAGCTGACATACTCAAAATATCCAAATCAAGCTTTGAAAATCATTTGCAGCAGCTTGGTTATGTTAATCGCTTTGATGTTTGGGTTCCACATAAGCGAAAAAAACCTTCCTGACCTTATTTCCGCGTGTGATTCTCTACTTAAACGTAACGAAAACATTCCGTTTTTAAAACAAATTGTGACGGGCAGTGAAAAGTGGATACTGTACAATAATGTGGAACAGAAGAGATCGTGGGGCAAGTGAAATGAACCACCACCAACCACACCAAAGTCCGGTCTTCATCCAAAGAAGGTGACGTTGTGTATTTGGTGGAATTGGAAGGGAGTCCCCTCTTATGAGCTCCTTCCAGAAAACCAATCAATTAATTCCAAGAAGTACTGCTCCCAGTTAGACCTACTGAAATCAGCACTCGATGAAAAGCATCCAGAATTAGTCAACAGAAAACACAGAATCTGGGACTTCCCTGGCTGTCCAGTGGTTAAGACTCCATGCACTGCAGGGGGTGCAGGTCCGATTCCTGGTCAGGGAACTAAGATCCCACATGCCACGCAACGCGGCCAAAAATAAACGAATAAAGTTAAGAAGCAAAAAGAAAGAAAACGCATAATCTTTCATCAGGATACCGCAAGACTGCATGTTTCTTTGATAACTAGGCAAAAAGTGTTACAGCTTGGCTAGGAAGTTCTGATTCATCCACCATATTCACCAGACATTGCACCTTCGGGTTTCCATTTATTTCAGTCTTTACAAAATTCTCTTAATGGAAAAAATTTAAATTCCCTGCAAGACTATAAAAGGCACCTAGAATAGTTCTTTGCTCAAAAAGATAAAAAATTTGGGGAAGGAGAAATTATGAAGTTGCCTGAAAAATGACAGAAGGTAGTAGAACAAAAGGGTGAATACGTTGTTCAATAAAATTCTTGGTGAAAATGAAAAATGTGTCTTTTATTTTTACTTAAAACCCAAAGGAATTTTTTGGCCAACCCAATACATACATGTCTGGGAGAAGAAGTAAGAGACCATCATCAGTACATTTCCAGCTAAAATTTTTTTTTTTCCTTACCTCTTATCAAGGGATTTCCTAAAATTTCTGTCTTATTACTAATAGCTTGAGCCCCTTTAATGGGGAACTAATTTCTCCAGCAGAATTTAAGAGTTTATGTTCTTACCTTGTTTATTTATAAAATAAATCTCACAGATTTCTGATTTTTTTTTTTTTAGGCTATTTGCAATGAAGAAAATGGCAAAATAAATAAGTTTAAACTATGTTAAAATTACTGTGCAAGGTAACAAGTTAGTTGCTGGGTTTTTGTTTTTATTATACTGAAATTAAATTCAACATTTATCATTTCTCTTTGGGTCTATTTCTTGATTTTTAATCCATGGGATTCATGCAAAAACTTCATGAATAATACATTTAGATTAGCATATGTATGAGTACAGGTCTCCCTTAATTCTGTGGAACTTCGAATAATCTGATACTTATATTCTTGTGATTGAACTTTTGTGTTTTGAAAAAATGTAAACTGCCTAGAGAATCTTATTGTTTCTATTTATCTTATGCTATAGCGTTAGATTTTGTTTAAGAAATTATGCTGAGAAAAAAATTTTTAAGCCACCTTTACACTAAATGTCCTCAATTTGATTAACTTGTTATTAAAGTTATTCTGTATATCTTCATTTTATAATTTAAGCACTTAGCATGGATTAATATCTTTAGGAAGTAGTAGAAACTTTAAAATCACTCCAGAGTTTGCTTATTTCCACATCTCATTATTTTATAATCTTTGGGAATGCTTGTATTTATGAAAGTAACATTTTTCAGGGACGTAAATTCTAACAGAACCACTAAAAGTTTTTTTCTGTTTGGACTTTAATGCATACGATACTAAACTATAGGATAATTTTTTTTAAGTTTTCATGTGATCAGTTAAAAATACCACTTTAGCATGAAGCAACAAAGTAGAATGTCGTCCCATAGTTAGAAGTAAAGAAAGTTTAAGTACATCATTTCTTAAGAGAATTTGTATATTTTAACATAGTCTATGCAGATTTTTATGTTAATTTGTTTTTCCATAAATGTCTTTTCTGGCTTATGTTTAACAAGGAACATTAAAAATAGATTTGAAGCATTTATATATAGAGGACTACAAATTTATTTATTCTACTATATTGGCACTGAGGATCAGCACTGAACAAAACAGGTAAATTCCAGCCCTCATGAGCTTACAATTTTGGGAGTGAGGCATGGGTAATAGAATAGACAAACTGATAAGTACTAATATGTGGTATGTCAGATGGTGATAAGTTCTATGAAGAAAAATAAAGCAAGGGAAGTGGGAGGGATGGGTTAAACGTGTTTGGAAGGCAGGCAGATGTGTTTTTAAATAGTGTGGTCCAAAAATGCCTCACAAAAATGACATTTGAACAAATCTAAAAAACGGAGCAAACCATTAGGTTTCTGGGAGAAGAGCCTTTCAAGCAGGTGAAATAACAACTACAGAGACCTTGAGGCTAAAATATTTTTGGTGTGTACCAAAAAGAGCAGCAAAAAGGTCTCGATGGCTATGATCAAATATACAAGAAGGAGAATCATAGCCCAAAAAGTTTATAGGAGCCAGATCTTAGGGCTGTTTAAGTTCTTAGCTTAATGTACAGATTTAATTTTCCTTACTTTAAGAGAAACTTGACAGTTGTATGTGCATCAGCCTATGTGACCTTTGTAGATAGAATATTTTTTTGGATCTCACTCAAGGTTAGAACCTCCATCTGAGACCATTTAGAACATAAACAAAATGTTTAAATGGTTAATAGGTGTATGTGTGATGATCAGGTTTTTATGAATTGTGATTTGATTGGTCTGAAATTGTTTTTTACTTGCTCAGTTTAGGTAGTCAAAGCTAATAGCTCCAAGAGACACTCTGAACTTGTTCGCATTTGTCATTTACTCAAATGAATCACAGTTGTCTTCAACTCCTCCATTCTAGGAATTGCTGCCGTTTTTCTCACTTATTCCTATTAGCATTTTAGCTGAAGAGTTCTTTGCCTGTAATTGTTTCATCATGCTTTTGCTAATAAGATAAAATTCAGACTTCTTAGCTTAGACCTCATGATCTTGCCCCAGCCTTAAGTTTTTCCATTTTTCTTCAAGCAAACTAGTCCTGCTACGTCTGTTTTTCTATCTCTGTGCCCTTATTTATGCCATTTCACCACCCCAGTTCTCCCCCGACTAATTCCTGTACATTTTTAAAAAGCAGGTCAAACCTCTTGTGTGTGCTGAGTGTTTCCTGACTTTAACAGTCTTTAACAGTCTTTAACAGTCTGGCATTATCCCATGTTATGAATGGTTTATACCTGTAGCTCTTAACCTTTTTCTCTCACTTAACAGAGAAGTACATTCGTTATCATTAATCATTAATTGTATCTCATTTATTCATGCATATTAACCTTTTATAAATGTATTGGCAATGTGAAGAAAAAATTTAAATTTAAGAACAAAAAGCAAGTGGACTAAGATATCCAGAACTTCAAAACACCAGCCTAAATATTAGGTCCCAAAGTTCAAATATTAATTTTATGCTGACAAGTGATATAGTTGATTTTTTCCTCAGTTATATTAAAATATATATCACATACAGTAGAGTATGGACCAGTCATAATATATTTCTAGGATTTTAGCACGTTAAAAGAATTAACGAATTAAAAAAATTCATTGTGAGTAGGACCCAGGCATCATGGTTTTAAAGCTTTATAGTTGATCTGTATCTGGCCAAAGTTGAGTGACCTAGAGCATCATAGCACATAAAAAGGCATTCAATAAAGAGCTGAATGATTGAGAAAAAAAAATTTTTTTTAAGAATACTGGATTCTCTATTTCAACTTTCTAATACTGTAAAAGCTATTAATAAATATTCTCATTTAAAAAGTAATCCATGTGTTTATTATAGTGTTTATAATATCAAAAGATTGAAAGTTTTTAAAGTGTCCAATAATGAAAAGCTGATTAAATAACATGCTGAGTGGAATACTATGCAGCTGTTTAAAATAATGTAATCAGTATTTTAATGAGCTAGAAACTTCATGATTAAGTGAAAAAAGGTTACCAAATAGTGTGAACAGACTCATTAAAAGAATACATATGCTAAAATGTTATTACTGGTTCACTGTGGATGTGAGATAAATCTTACTTATTCTTGTTGGTAAATAAGCATGTATGATTTTTGTGAGTGAGGGGGGGAGTTTGTTTTTTGAAAAGGAGAGAGAGCTCCTTGAAAAATAAAAACAGTTACTTGCAGCAGCCTTACCTCCACTTAATCACCTCCTTTAGAAATCTGTAAATGGAAACCCTAAGTTCCTCTGGGTTCAGGAAATTTAGAAGTGATAATGAAGAATTAACTATCATGGGAAGGACTGAACAGGTAATTTCAAAAATCAGATAACTTTAAAATCAGCTTCAGGGGAGCAATCTACTCTGTGCTCTCAAAGGAATGGTGAAAAGGAATTCAAGAATCACTTCTTGAATTCTCTGTTGAGAGGTTTTGCTGTCTTTTCCCCGGTCTTCCAGCCCCCAAAACCTCAAAAGGTAAGTATAAGAAAAGGAGTAGGTATCTATTTTAATTTTGAAACTATATTAATAAGCTGTAAAGAAAAACAAATCTGGTTTATTTTATAGTTACAGATATTTAATAGCACAGTGAAACTGACTTTCAGATCTTAAAAGGATTTTTGTTTAAAATGAAGTTTGTTTTAATTTTTCCCAGCATAAAAATAATGTATAGGCATAGAAACCTCGAAAAAAGCAAAAAATTGTATTTAAAAATTACATTTTTACCATCCAATGGCAACTATTATTAGCAGTATATTGTTTCCTTCTAGTTGTGTAGTTGGATTAACAAATTTATTTCTTAATTCATGACTATGCCAGAAACTGGAAAGAACATCACCCTCTGGAAAAGAGATATGAGATATGCTCCTGGCTCAAAAGGTTTTTCTTTACATTTATCTACAATACAGTTGATCCCCAAACAACATGGGTTTGAACTGTGAGAGTCCACTTAATTTTTTTCAATAAATACGTACTACAATACTACACCATCTGAGGATGAGGAAGCGCGGGTACAGAGGCAAACTCTAAAGTTACACGTGGATTTTCAGCTGCAAGGTGGGTCAGTTCCCCTAACCCCCTTGTTCAAGGGTCAACTGTATACCCAAAAAATACCACTAATTTTATCATTTGTTCCATAATGTTTTACTGTAAAAATGCGTACATTTAAAAATTTTTTTTTTCTCAAAATATTTTAGTAAATTTGAGTACATGAGAAGATGCATCTTGTTTACCCTCTGGCTTCCTCTTTCACACCTGCATGTCATCCCCAAGCATACCTTTGCATAGTTTGAGAGCCTTTCTGAGGCAAGGGATGTCATTGAAGGGTTTTCATTGGAGAGAAAGAAAAATAATTACTGAAAATGTATCGCTCAAGATTTGCTGAAGGAAATCTAGGACCATTAGAGAAATTATGTGCTGCTTTTGTACCCCAATAATCACATCAAATTTATCAAAAAGCTGAGCTGGTGTTCTAAAATTGTGGAATTCACATTTGATATTCAAAAAACATTTACTAATTACAGACATTTCAGTTCAAACACATGGCTATGGTTATCAAAATGTAAACACAACACATATAAATTCATAGTGTATGACCTGTCTGTTACAGTGACCCATTTAGAATGTAAGAATAGTATGTCTCAACCAATTTCTCACATTTCAATATTTTATAATTTAACTAAACCTCTTTAACAGTTTTAGACAGGCAGGTTTAGAATCTGACAACTTGGCTAATCAAATAAACATTTGGGAGTCTAAAAATCTGACTCAGAGGGGTGTTTGTCACCAGAACTCACATATGGTACAGATGTCAAGTTAGACCCTCTGCTATGCCACTTTTGTCACCATTTTAGTGGGCATTGCATCCTTTGAAAAAATAGGGAAAGCACCCAAAAGTAAAGCCTCAGGTCCATAATAGTTAAACTATCAGACCAGTTTTTTGAATATAACTCTTCAGATGTATTTACCCCTAAAACCCAAGGAATTTGGATCTTTAAAAACTGATTACGTACTCTTTCTAAAAAGTTCCTTATAGTTATATTCTTCAGGAAAAAAATTTGTGATGAGTTTACAATACTTCTATATTCATTAAATTCCTTTTTTTAAAAAGAATTGTGGATGGTTTTTTGGGTAGTCAAATTGGATAATTTAGTTTGGAATTTAGGTAAAGATTCAACAAATTTCAAAACTAGCAAGAAAATTCTTCATTTATTTAGGGTAAACTATTGCTATATGCTAATAAACATGTGTTCTCCCAAATCATTGTTGATTGAAAGTCTTGGTTTGTATGGTTCATGTCAGGACACATGCAGACTATGGATGTGAACCAGTTTCAGAGGGCATTCAGAGAACTGAAAAAATATGAGATGTCAAGTGTCCTCAGGGGTGGGTGGAGGTATTAAGAAGCTTGCTTGAAAAAGAACAATATTGAGACTTTTATTCTGTATTGCAAAATATAGAAGGGCAAAACTGGGGAGATTGAGTTTCAGGGATGCAAATATAAACTCTTAAGCAAGGGATTTCTACTGACTGTGGATGTGTGTGTGCATTATGGAAATGGACTGCTTTACCAAGGACCTCAGAGCGATGAAATGGGGGCGGGGGAGGGAATAAGATTTAAAGACATCATTTGAGATGAAGAAAATCAATACATCAGCTTGAACAAATTCTTGCCTTTAAAATGAGCGCACTTGTGCTAACAATTTTTGACTAAAGGAAACTACAGGGATATTTCTAGATTTTTTGTTTTAGCACAGCTTTTACTGAAAACTATTATTTTAACAGAACTGACAGTATCTAAGGAAGGTGGTACTTTAAGAAGTTCAAGATCACGGTTTCAAGAAGTATGTGTCACTTGTCTGAAAACAAATAATGAAAATAAATGTTAATAAGTTACTGAAATTGGAACATAGTTTTTGAATACTAAAACTTATAAGTTGGCATTTGTTTTCAAGAAAGATTATCAAGGCTGTTGGGTAAATCCAGTATAGAACTGGATCATTAAGTTTTCATTTTCCTCTTAAGACTTCAGAGGAGAATAAAGTTGAAGAATTTGGATAAACTAACAGGAAGGAACCAATTCCAGAGAAATTCTTAATCATACCGTTTTGATTTGAAGAGAGTTGAATCATAGTGTCAATGGGACATTCTCTGATATTTATATTCCAGGGTGCTTGGATATTTCAGAAGACTGCTGCGCCATAGCTTGGGCTTAGAATTGCCACTTTTGGAATTCTCTTTCTGTAGTTAAATATAGGGGGCGGATTCAGCTTCAATTGGAGCTTTTCTTACCTTACTAGACACATAGTAGATGCTCATTTATTAAGTGGAGTGTTCCTAGGAAGATCAGTCTCACTCTGAAATTGGCACTGGGTCTAGTTGATTCTGTCATCACATATACAGGAAATAATCATTTTGTATATTCTTTGCCAGTCTTTTGAGCCTAAATCGTAGTTGAGACTTGATTAAGAAGTGTTACGCCTTGGCTGAGAAGATAGCTTTTATGACATCTTTTAATGCAGGCTTCTTAGTTTTTACAGTTCAAGTACTTTTCAGACTACTCTGGTTCTCTTTCAAATTTATATAGAGATTCTTGATAGGAGAGAATTATTAATACAGTAAGGAACATCAGCCCTGGCACATTTGTTAATGTTTATTTGCCCCTCTGGGAAATAGGCCTGTAAGTTTTTTTTTTTTTTTTTGAGTGCTTATTTTAGTGAAAGTGACCCAAATCAATCAAATCAAAACATTTAAATACCACCCCTTGGGTTGTGGATGAATTTTTTTTTAAGTACATATGGAAACCACTCAAGCTTTAGGTGCTATTAGTGACAGAAATAACTGCTGACACATTGTCCTTTGCCAGAAACTTTTACTTTTAAAAATCCTTTCAATTCTCATAACCACCTTATGGGGGAGATACGTCATTATTCCCATGTTATAAGGTAAGGAAACAATCACAGGGAAATAGCATGCCTGATGTCACGTAACTAGTAAGTGGGGGAGTCAGGATTCAAGCTCAGGTAGTTTCATTGCAGAGCTCATGCTCTTAATAATTATATCTACAACCTCTGTCCTATAGTTAACAAAAGGTAGGGGAGAGAAAACTAAATATTAAGGCCTAAAATGCTCAAAATGATAGTGATACCTTCCAAAGAATGTTAAGACTTTAAAATAGGTTTGTATGTGGAAGTACTATACTAAGCACAAATTCTCAAATATTCCATGATGGTGCTACTATCCCACTGCAAGGAGGCATGCTCTGAGAAGTGTGTTTTGGTAACACTGGACATGGGTGTTTATGTGTCCATGTCCTTCTGTATGTATGTGTAGTCCATGAACATACATGCAGCTATATGAATTCAGTCAGCCCTTAGTAGCATTGTCCTCCCCTGAGAAAACTGCCCCACCTAATTGTCCAGAGTAAGTCTACACAATCTATAGGTCATACTTGGTTGTACTGTTTTTAAGGTGTCAAAGCATCAAACAGCATTGTTCTCTTACTTCACATGTCTCTTTGGAAGCTAATCAAAATCTAAGAGAAAATAAACCTTTTATAACTAAAAGGCTGCAGACAAATTATACATTTAAATTGTAAACTTATTTTGCAGGTTACTTATTCCTAAGCTATGAGACATACCATTTTCTTTGTATTTTATGTTAATTTAAAGAATTGGACTTCTGGCAGGCTTAAAAATCTTTAACTTCATACTGTCTTAGAGAGCAATTGCAGGCAGTGTAGCAAGTTCTTACTGAGCCTTCAGAAATACTCTCGGGTATTGCCTCAGAAGGGCAACCTCCTCCCACCCCCTTCACATACACACACAGAAAATTAATAGCTCCCTTTTCTGTTCTATCATCCCTATAGTAGTTTCATTATTGCTTATGTTACATCATATTGTGATTATTTTTCTTATTTCTCTCTGATTAACCTGTAAGCTTAATAGGCTTGAGCCCAGACTATCTTAGCTCATTTGGTGACTGATATAGTAAATAGAGCCCGTGATCGCACATAGCACTCAGTATTATGTTACATCCCTTCCTTATCATGGAATACATTGATACCAATATTAGTATGGCTACTCAAAACAACTCACTTGTTAGATAGCCAGAAGATAGATCTTTTCAATGGAATCCTCCTAGGATCAATTAGGTGAAATTTCCAGATCACAAATATCAGTTTCATTGAAGGATCCCAAGGAAAGAGAAATGAGAAACATGAAATAGTTCTTGCCAGGTAGTAGCGAGTTTTATATGTGAAATAAGTCTTTGTGAAGGCTCTTTATCTCTTACTGAGATGATGCATTAGTTAAGGAATAAAAAATTTCACAGAGCATGTTTTATCTCCTAGGTAACAGACAAAAGAAACTGACAATATACCTTATGTAAGTCTTAGGAAAACTGTCTCTAGCAGATTGAAATTGTTTCCCAGATGTTCTTCCTGAAGTGTCACAAGAACACTATGGAGGTCAGGAATTCCAGTTAGCTTTGCTACCATCTCAAGAGTCAGGGTTTTTAAAAAATATTAAGTGCTTTTAAAAGGGTTAAAATTATTTAATTGCTGTTTTTCCCACTTCATCATTCATCTGACTGACCCTACAGTTGATTGCTTAAGACAGCTTTTAAAATCCAAGTCAACCTTGCTTAGGCCAATGAATTCATACCAGCTTGTATGTAAGAATACAACCAGAACAACTATTTGTGACTGCCTCTGTTTCTACCTCATCATGAAATAGTTCTCACTTTAATCTTTCGCACTGAGGTCATACGGTGTGACCTTTTTTCCTAGCACTGTATTTGTGTTCTTTTCTTGCTATCTCCCAGACTCTAAACTTTACCAGCTTCCTGAACCCACAGTACCCAGCCTCTAAATCCTACCTGCCTAAATCCATGTCATTCAGATGCTTTGTCCTACATTGGGAAATCATCTGGCTTCCGGGCTCTACTTTTGTTTGGAGGACCCAAGTATATTCCCAAATTAACTGAAGCTCTAGCCTTAATACTCTTGCTCTCAGGTCGATTTCACATGGTGGCCTCTGTTGCTCTTCATAGTTAATGCCTTCCAAACTAGGTTTGGCCTACCTGTCAACAAAATATTTGGGTGTATTATAATTAATAAATGTATGCATTGATAATATACCTGATATGTCTGCTACTCTAAGATTGTTTTTATCTTTAAGATGTTTTCTAAAATTAATTGCTCACTGCCAGTAATACTCATTACCCTTATTTTTAGATAAGGAAAAAGCCTAAGATACTGTTGCATTAGTATAGGATTTTGGCATCAAGATTCTAAATACAACACATGGCACAGTGTCAACAATTAGTTAGCTTTAAATAGATAATTGCTCAATAGAATTTATCCAGAGACCTATGAAAGGAAGCATGAGAATGATGAAATCATCTTATAACCTCATCTTCAATCCAGGCCTGCCTAATTGCTTGCCACGGAGAAGGCTAAAATTGTTGGAAATTCCTTTTTTTGGCTGTTTACTTTTCATCTTGTTTCATTTCCTGTCTTAGTATGATAATCTTTTTATATGAAATTGTGCTATTTAAATTTTCATAATTTTAATTCATGTGTAGAATGTGTAATTTTATAATTTGTGATACCTGATGTATTTCAAGTAACATAATTTCCTTACACATATAAGAACAACATTAAAATTAAACTGACACAGAGTAGATATCCAATAAACATTTAAATTAATATTGAATCAATTAATAAATTTATTTAACATGGTGTAAGTCAGAATTTTTAGAATTCTGTTATCGACAGTCTTATAACTTTTCAAACTTCTCTGTGTTTTCAAAGTGTTTACTTTTAATACTCAATGTTTTTGTATTTAATTTCCCACAGTTGAAAAGATGAAGCTTCTCATAGAAACAAAATAATTTTTTTAGATTAAATAATCCTTTTTAGACTGTTTTTGGTTCTGTTACTGGCTCCTAGGAAAAAGAAATTGCAATAAAATAGGCATTTCTAAAGAAATAACTTAGGATTAGGATTCCTTCAAGAATTCATACAAGAATTAAGAACACTGTAGAAAATCAAGTAATATAAATTAGAAGTGAAAATGTCCATTAGATTAATTTGATGATTCTAGACATGAGAATCTGTAAGTTATTTTCTATCATTTTGTCCTCATTTTTAAAGTCTCAGACAATGAAACTTCCATCACTTGAATCTCATTCAGTAATGTGTATACAGCTATTCATTCAACAAGTCACTTTGTTCAGAGGCATTTGCCTCTGATACTAGTATCTTCAATGTCATCAAAATGCATTTTATTAAGATGACAATTGAAAATTGTCATGTAGGAAAGCTTAAGCTTTCCCCCTGGTTTAGAAGACCATGAAATGAAGCAGAATAAAAATTTATAATTCAGTATAATAAAATTTGTGAATATTATCCTAAAGAAGTGTTCAGGTAGCTTGGTTACTTTGCCAGGGGAATGACAATGTAAACAGAAGCTTAAACTGTTCCTATCCTAGAGAAGTTAAATGTGGTCCTATTCAAATACTTAAAAATTGGCTTGGCTTGAATTTGTGTGACCTTAAGCAAATTGCTTTCTCCAAGCCTCAGCTGTAAATTTTAAGTAAGAGGTTGAACTTGGATCTGTTTTGTCCCAAAGTTTTATAATCCTAGAACAGAGTCAGCCTCCAATGTATTTATTTTATGAATAATTCTGTACGCTGACATACTACTCATTAAAGCAAAGGAAAAAAAGTTAAATAATCTTGTAGATTTATGTGGAAACCTTAGTTATCACCTTAGAATTTTGGATATTATATATTTAAGTTTTCCATTCTAGAAAAAAAATTAGATTTGTTTTTCCTACCCTTTTGTCAGATTGTCACCTTGACTGTATGAGACATGGCCAACAAAAGGAAAACAACCCCCATAGAAACTTGAAGAAGGAGAGGCACTCACTGTAAATGAAAAATAAGAAATCTTTTAATGTTTATCAGATAAAGAAAGCATTTAATTGAATTAATGGGACACTGGAGTACCAGATGATTTAGTTAACTGACGTTTACAATGATCTTAAACCTTGTTTGAATATTTTGTAAAACATTAATAAAAATTACAATATTTCAGTATATCAAACAGTATGCTGAATATTGTTAAATTTTATGTAAGGATCAAGTCATATAAAGTATTATGTAATAATAAGTATAGAAGTTTCGAAAGTAGTGTTTAATGTGCTTTAAGCCATAACATCCAGAGGGTGTTTGATTATAATTTTTCTTAAAGTTAACTTCTTTTTTCTTGAAGTAGAGTGCAAGAGACAAATTCAGGTTAACTAAGGATTCAATTTGAAGAATTCCAGTTTCCTTTAAGCAAAATTTCACTTTATTTCAAACTGAACAATATTATGTATTCATAATTTGACAACACACTCAAAAGGTGTACACTCTAAAGGATTCAAATTACAAACCTTTCAGTTATAATCTGTTGGTTGTAAGCAAGGCCATGTACTTGTAAGTTTCTCTTACTGCCAGAAATTGTATCAGAAGGGACTAAATTATCAAGAATGGCTACTGGTGTTTTGTTTTGTTTTGTTTTGTTTTTGGCTCTGTGGCATGGGGGATCTTATTTCCCCGACCAGGGATCAAACCCGTGCCACCTGCCATGGAAACACAGAGTCACAACCACTGGGCCATCAGGTAATCCCAAGAATGGCTACTGGTTTTGATCATGGTTATGTACATGAATGTGTGTTATATACTCTACCTAAGTAGAGTAGGACAGTTTTATTCATATGCAAATCTATTTTCAAATAGTGTGAAAAATCTGAGGTGATAATTTGAGGTGTCATATTCTGTAAGTGAGAGTGATTATAATTTCATCTCATCAAGAATAGTTATTATAATAATACTTAAAATGCCTTGAAAGTTTTCTGTTGGCATTTTTCAAGTGAGATAATCTTTTATTATTAAAGACCTATTCTATGCCCAGTACTTCACTATAGTCTAAAAAAGATGGTCACTGTTGGCAAAGAACTTCTGGCCTAAATGGTAATATTATACTAACTTACAGGAAACAACTAGAGAAGAGTGGAGTGTAATCTGTCTTGCTGATCTGAAGTGGCGATAGAAGCTCAAAGGAAATGTGGATTTGGATGACAGAGAAGACTTCTTAGAGGAGGTTGAAAATGAGCTGGGCTTAAAGAATAGATAGGACTAATTCAGTGAAATGAAGGGATTGGAGACTTACAAGTGCAGAAAACATGAACCAAAGGATGATCAAGTAGGAAGGAGTAAAGTAGAATTACTGGGTTGAAAACAGATTGGTATTGGGGAGTAGGTAGGGAGGTGAGTGTAACCATGTTTGAGATTGTTTTCCTTCCTTTGCATAAAATGCCCTAATTTCTAATTGAAGAAAATGAGAGTATATTCAGATTGCCTGCAGCCCTTAGAAAATCAAGGTGTGATGATTTGAAGAAAAAATCATGATTTGTAAGAAATGTTGGAAGGAATCTAGGCTTAAATTAGACGAGTTTACCTGAAATTTTGGGGGTCTATAGCCTTTAACTGAGCAAATCAAGTGAGAAATCTTGAGAGGCAGGGGTTGCATAGCCAAAAGTCTACTATCAGGGATATTTTTTGCCCAGGTGAGATTGACCTTATCACTATGACAATGATCACAAGTACCACAGTACTGTTGTTAAGCCAAATAAAAACACTGTACTCCTTTTCCAAACCTCTAATTTGCATACAAACCTTAGCCCAAGTTATGTCCTTTCCCTCATCTTCAGCTGTCTAAATATTCTTAGGCTATCTAGCCCCTGCAAGAAATTTTCCCAGTTCACTTTCCTTCCTCACCCAGAAATACCATTTCTCTCTTTTGTGCTCCTATACCTGACCTAGAACAATTAATACATCCTGCTTTATGGGCAGAGGCTATTTTATTTTGTATTGTATACTCTGCAAGTCTAACATAGTGGGTGCTTGATAAATGGCAGTTGGTTGCTGAAAATCAGTAGTGATTTGGTGATAAATTAATGTTCTGGAAAGGCTGAATACCAGCTAGATAAACATAGAAATGCCCAAGCTCTTGCCTGGTAGTTTAGAAGTTCTCCACCTTTTACTATTTCACTGCCCAGGGCTCAGGGCTCCTCTCATTCTATGCTACCTATTAACATTCAAGTCTTAGCTACCTTAAAGTTTTTTTTAAAAAATCAAAGCCAGAAACCTGTGGGTGGGGGTATGAATAGCTGGAAAGCCTATGAAATTTTGAGGGTTATAAATGATCTGATTGATCATCTAAAACTTTCCAACAAAGTATAATTTAACTGTTTCCTATTGGCTTTTATTTGTTGTCTCTCTGAGGAGATGGGAGATGGTAGTAGAATGAAAAGTCCTTACATTAAAAAATACTTTTCAAAAAAATTTTTTTCAAGAAGCATTGTTACCATAATCACAAAAATAAATGTACTGAACATCTGCTGCAGTTCTTTAAAGTGACTCTCTAAAGTTAATTGTATGCTTCTGAATCCCTCCGCTTACTAGAGCTACCTTATTGAGTGAAATGGGTTTTCTTATAAACTTTCTTGGACAATTTTGTAAGACAGTACCCAAGTCACACGAAAAAGCTTTCAGAAATCTCAGAAGGCAGAGAAAATTGTGGATCAAATATGTAGCATTTGTTTTCTGCTAGGACATTTAAGTCATATTTATAATGTGATAAGGATTTATTTTTATGTATCCTTAAGAGCTTTTATATAAAATCTATAGGACATTTATGTCTGATTTCCAGAACCTATATAAATATAAATTACATTTTTTTGAAAAGTCTAATGTTGCTGTTGGGTTGGGTTTGGCTTTGAGGGAGGTTGACATATGTGTTATACTTAACATTTAGCCAGAAGTCAGGAATTCAACCAGCAATTAAATAATGGTTCCCACGGTGAAGCAGTTTCCCCTCTACACTGATTTGCCTTATGACCTGTTTTCTAGGCACTTATTTTGACATCACCACTGCCCCCACCAAAAAAAAAAAAAAAAAATGTGAGAACTGACTATATCACGGGTACCTAGACCATGTGGAGAAAGGACTGAGACTGGAAGCAGAAAACACATTGTCCGTACAGAGCAAAGTGCCAGACAACAGCTCACTCTAGTAAAGGGCGATAAATGCCACATGAGATGGTCTCCTCAGTTCAAAACTGTAAGTAACTTTAGGGAATTGCAGGGGGATTAGACAGTTGTCTCTGCTGACTCAATAAAAAAATGTCTTCATTTTGTAATTTGTGGCCTATATGCTTGTAAATAAGATGCACTGAATTGTCAAGTAGTGGACTTTTCTGGTTTGTGGATGAGAAATAATAGAATGCAGTATTCCCCCAAAAGTAACTTGGGACCTTTGCCTTAAGACCTGAGACAAAGGTTACATGAATTTAGATAACCAGGTTAGAACTAAGTTATTGGGCCTTTGCCTAGATAATCAATTAGAGGACTTTTAGTCTTGATATAGCAAGGAATAGGGAGGTATTATGGCCTCTTGAAACAAAATAATGAAAACTTACAAAATAATGGAATTTTTGGAAATTAAATGTGGCTATACTATATATAGAAGGATTCTAAGAAAGTCTGTTGGCAAAGAAACTGGGCATGTGACTACTGTGGTGATCTAGGAGTGAAGAAAACTTGAACAGAATGGTGGCAATTAGAATGGAGATAAGAGAATAAATTTAAGATATTTCAAAAGAAAAAATTATAGAACGTCATGATGAGTTGGATAAAAGGGGGGGTGTCAAAAATTACACATTTTCTTTACTGGAAGACAATGATAGTATCACTGAAAGGAGAGAGTTAAGAGAAGATAGTTTGAGAAGGAAAGATTTTGAGTCCCATTTTTGTAATATTGAATTTAAGATGATATCCAGGCATTCCTTTTGAAATGCTTGGATTAAAAGTCGCTGAATATACAGAACTGGAATCCTATGTAAAAGTCTGGCTGGAGAGGTAAATTCATCAGTTACCCACTCAAAACTGATAAGGGTAGACAAGCTAACTGAAGTTCTTTATTAAAGACAGTATATCCCTTTCTTTTAAAAAGAAGTATATAAACACATACATTTACATTAAAAAATTATTTGGTTAGGTATGTAGTCTTAAATAAACATTTCCAAAATGGAATTAAAACTCTCCTTTTTTTCTTAGAGTGTCATATCTCAAGCTTGTGCCTATAGGAAAACCCTACACTGGTATCAGTTATGAAGGTCAGTGACTAAAATGTGTTAATTATTCTTTTCTTTTATAAATTTATTTATTTTATTTATTTTTGGCTGTGTTGGGTCTTAATTGCTGCGTGCTGGCTTTCTCTAGTTGTGGTGAGCGGGGGCTACTCTTCGTTGCGGGTGCATGGGCTTCTCAGTGCAGTAGCTTCGCTTATTGTGGAGCACGGGCTCTAGGGCACACGGGCTTCGGTAGATGTGGCGCATGGGCTCAGTAGTTGTGGCTCGTGGTCTCTAGAGCACAGGCTCAGTAGCTATGGCGCACGGGCTTAGTTGCTCCACAGCATGTGGGATCTTCCCAGACCAGGGCTTGAACCCATGTCCCCTGCATTAGCAGGCAGATTTTTAACCACCGTGCCACCAGGGAAGCCCCTAATTATTCTTGAAACTTACCTTTGCTTCTATTCATTAAACAAATATCTTTCCCAGTATTACATTGAGAGAATGAAATTGAGAACTTAAAGTCCAAATAATTCAGTCAGTTAAAACTGTAAAATTGACATGGCTTTAATTTCTCAAATGGAAAAGCAAGTAATTGAACTGTGGGAAATGTGCTGGTCTCCAGTTTCGAGACACAGTACAGCACAAAGACCTGGCATTCTGGCTGAAGAGTTATAATAATAAACAGAAATTTGAAAACCAGGAAGACAAGTTTTCCAAGAGTGCAACTGTGGCATTTCAAAAGAGATATAACAAGAAATTCCGGAAGATGGCCAAAAATAGGTTTAGATAATTGAGATTCCTTATTTGAATACTTGTTTTTGATGGAGAAACACAGTTAAGAGGAAATGAAGCTTCTGTCTAAGAGGTCTAAAATATTTTCTCCTTTTCACCCTAAATTGGGTTTGCTTCTGAAGAAAAGTGTTAGCCAAAAACAATCAAATAGGAATTCAGTACTGCTTAAATTGTAGCCAGAAGTTTAAAAAGTGACCAAATCAAAACAAAAAAAAATTTTTAATTAATTGAAAGCAAGTATTTTGATTTTCTAGGAGCTAAACCTTGTTTTATAGGATTCCTATTTAGAAAGTCAAAGTATCTTGATCTGTTTACCTAGTAATTACATGCCCATCATGGGACAGAAATACCACATTACTCTACGTTTTAAATTTCTAATACGTTCTACTTTAATGATACGTAAGGAAACCTAAAATGTTAATCTATGCCTCCAAAATGCCTTTAAAAAACTCAGTAACATGTCTTCTGAATATACCAGAGTCTTTTATACCATTTTACCTAAATCCTTGAACCATTTGATTAATCCGAATTCAGTGAACCTATGTCTTCAAGGCAGGTTATCCAGAACTGGGAACATTTGTTTCTGTATTTCCATCCTAGTTGCAACTGACTTATGTGCCTGGTCTGATGACTTCGACTATCTTTTCATGACTCCTAAATTATGGAGGTAAGTCAAGATTTAATATTGATTATAGTCATGTAACATTCATTCGGAATTTGTATTCCTGTAATATTTATTTAATTACTAAGCACTCGTAGCATTGCATTTTTACTAGCAAATTATGGTATATTCCAGTTTTGGCTGAGCTGTTTTACTCTGATTAAATGTATAATTTTGCATAACTTTTTAAAAAAAATTTATTTATTTTTGGCAGCGTCGGGTCTTCGTTGCTGCACGCGGGCTTTCTAGTTGCAGTGAGCAGGGGCTGCTCTTCGTTGTGGTGTGCGGGCTTCTCGTGGTGGCTTCTCTTGTTGTGGAGCACGGGCTCTAGGTGCGTGGGCTCCAGTAGTTGTGGCACACAGGCTCAGTAGTTGAGGCTTGCAAGCTCTAGAGCGCAGGCTCAGTAGTTGTGCCGCTCGTGCTTAGTTGCTCTGCGGCATGTGGGATCTTCCTGAACCAGGGCTCGAAACTGTGTCCCCTGCATTGGCAGGCGGATTCTTAACCACTGCCCCACCAAGAAAGTCCAGTTTTGCATAACTTTCGATTACTTAGTATTTCTATATACATCTAGACTTTCATCTCATTTTTTGTGTGATTACCCACATAAACTTCTAGTAGAAAATACCATGGATTTTTTTCTGTATTCTTTAACTTGAATCAACTCTTTCAGACTCTTTATGTAAAGTATACTCATCTGTCTTTGAATCTACTATAATTCTTGTTTTTCCAAGTGCCTGTTTACTGAGACTATAGTGTTCCAAATTTTTCAGTTCAGTTCAGTTAAGACTCTTAGTCCAGCCCTGAGGGGGAATATAAAGACCAATATAAAGCACAGTCCCAGTCCTCATCTTAAAAGAACTCATGGAACCTCAGACATTGCAGCCAGACTTTCTTGGGGTCTCTTATTACAAGAAGGGTAAGATAAACCTCTCCTGTTTGGCTTCCAACTTGGGAACTCAAAGACATTCGAATTCTTACCAGATTGTGAAATGAGAAAAGTAACATGAAATAGAAACACTTGGTAGTTGGTGTGTTTTATTCAACTGATAAAAAACCACTTTAAAACAATGATTTATGGATTTGAGGTGTTGGTGTGAAATCTGAAGGTGCAGAAAGCTCTGTATGATTAACTAAGTCTTAGGCACATTTCAGTTTTAGGAGCAAATTCCTATTTATTTTGCTGTATTTTGTTGCTTATTTATTCTGTGCCATGCTTAATACTCATTTCCCCTTCACCATGTAAGGTGTTAGCTTTTTATCTATTAAAGTATTTTGGGAGTTGGATCGACCTCATAGCTTAGATATATATTAAGACATTTTCTGAGCTCAGAAATATTGAGATGATGAGTCTTTCGGTAAAATTTGCACATAACTTTTCATCTCAGATAGATCCAATAGAAGGCCTAACAATTCATGACAAAGCTGTTCTGGGACCAAGCTGGTGAGTAATTATGGTTTTTATGATGTTGTTGATTTTCCAGAAATCTAAGTATTTTTAGTAATATATTTTCATCTCATCTCTATACTCCTTGAACTTTTGTTTAAAACAATAAGTTTGATGTCACACTGGTGTTTTCCACGGGTTCACTGGCTCCAGGAAGGTAATAAAATTTCCCAAATTTCTTTTTAAAAATTTTCTCTTAGTGGCTTTTACATTGCTAAGTGTGCTATTACAGAGTCAACTTCCCCAGCACACAGGAAAAATAAAAGTAGAATATGGGATAGTTAGAAGTCTTAGCAAGTTTTTGTTATTCCAGTAAGGTCTCTGTTAATGTGACCATTTCTGTTATTTATGATAGAGAACCAATACAAAGACTTATAAAACTAAGCTGACATTTGTCAGATGTAAACAGAATACAAGACAAATAGAAACAGCTTACAATTCCCTAAATCATATATTTCTCAAGCTGCTTTCCCTTGACCATTTTATATTACTTCAGGCTTCTGAATTCAGATATATTTTGAAAGCAGCCCGAATTAATTTCGACTTTAACATAACCTAAGGATTCTTTGTAATTATGACTTGTAGATTCTTTGTAATTATGACTTGTATATTAAATTCGAGAGTAAAATTCAACACCAGAGCATCTTTTCAGAAAATCTTTGTAGGGAGAACTTCCAACAACTTATAAGGTTACATTGTTGAGGTTCAAGAATAAGCTAAAATCTTTAGTGCCTTATCAGAAATGAAACTGTAGGTGATGGAAAGAGGCTGAAACAAACATAAGTGGGAGAATAGGGGAGACCCAACTATCACTGGTATTGTTAAGACTGACAAACCATGCTTTGTGATGACTCATACCTGTATATCTGAGATGGATTGATAGGAGTATAATGATTTGATAGACCAAAGTTTTCAGTTTGGTTGGCCAAGACAAGCTTCTGCCATTATTTTCTTATAATTTCTTATGATTTTCTTATAATCAATTCAGTCAAGAAGTTAAGTGATGCTCATATGAAGATGTTAAGGTCTTTTTTTTTTTTTTTCTAAAGCAGGCAAGAGTTTAAATTTGCCTGTGGTACATCTAACATAAGCCTGTTTTCTTCCAGCCATATGCCTGCCTCCCTTTCTAAAACAAGACTCTTTTGCGTGTCTTGACATACCAGTTACAGTGCCCCACTCTATGTTGGAGTGAAGACAAGAGGCTTATTACTTAGATAATCTTGACAGATGTGTCTCCAGATAATATCATCTCTAAAATATTTACTAAAATAAGAAACTCAATCCACTCTGAAAGTATACTTTTCCTAATGAATAATATACATTTTAAAATTTTGGTTATCTATCTCCTTCTGAAAACCTCTGGATTGTGAACCCATGACTTTTGAGGAACTGTTTAATTAAAGGCTTAAGTTATTTTAATTTAAACCCATTGTCAGTGTTATGAACTGTAGTTGTAGTGAGCTCTAGAAGGGACGACCTTATTTTGCTCCTTGCAGCTCCTTGGTCCCCAGTGTCTAGAATAGTATTTGGCACACAGTAGATGTCAATAAATATTTTCTGACTGAATTAATTAAACGTATATATACTACATGTTTCCATAGGGTAATGTTTCTATTAGCACATTAAAAAGAACATTTTATTTCTCATCTCAAGCTAATTTCCGGCAAGTGTGAATGACTAAGAACACATAATAGCAGTTTAAACATTTCCTGTCTTATTCCTTGCCAACCTGTAGTTACAGTATTTTTTGCTTCACTATTCTTTTAACCAGTTATCAGTTTTGAATCATCTTATCAGCAAAGCCGTATACGGAATTAAACAGTGTAACATATATAACCATGCCAACTACACCCAGCTAGTTAAATCACACGCATGCCCAAAACTTAGCAAACTAGAAATATTGTGCCCTCGAATATAATGCTAGCAAGGGAGCCAGGCCAGACACATCATCCCCAAAACTAAGATGACAGACTAAAACAACTAAGTTGGTTTTTTCTGCAGTAAAGAGAGGATGTGTGCCACCAAAAACAAAACACTCATTCATAAGGCTTTTTTCTTATTTGGGTCATTATTTTCCGTTGCTAACCTTAACGTTACTAATCTTGAAGTATTTTGCACTTTTCCATTATACATAATCTTTTGATGTACTATTAGGAAAAATATTTTTAAATCTTTCTTCCCTGCAACTTAGTACACAAATCTATAAGTAATTACTAGAAATTTCTGGAGTCTAATTTCTTTACTAAGTGTAGGGGTTTCACAGAAAGGATGGAAGAGTAAAATTTATGTCAGTATGAGATAATAGGCCATACTATGTCATAACATGCCTCCAACCCTGGCACACACACACACAATCTTTCAGGTATGGCTTTTTCTTCCTTTTTTAAAAAAGACCTCCCTGGTCTGATGAAAAGTAAATCTTCCTCCCACACCCAAACCCCACTCACCCAGTTTCCTCTCTACAGGTGACACATATCTTTGCTGAAAATTCCATGAATATAGATATATGAGTATTATATATCTTTCCGCAAATGGAAACTAGATACTGCATATAAAGTGGAAATATATTTTTCCACTTTATACATTGTCTTACACCTTGCTTTTTTTCAACTTATATGTATTTGACAATCCTTCCTTCTTAGTTTATAAACTGCTGTCTCATTCCTTTTAAAGGCTGCACGGTATTTCACTGTATGAACCATAATTTATACACATTACCTGTTGATGAACTTTGAGTTTACTTCCAATTTTTCGCTGTTATGATGATACACTGTCTCACTTGAATGTGAGTTCCTTGAGAATAAGGATTTTTGTCATGAGTAAATGTTTTAATTCTGAAAACTTAGTATAGTATTCAACAAACGTTTAACAGATGTTTTTGAATGAATGAATGGTACTTTTTAAAATGCTGCTCAACTGCTTCCACTCAATGTTTTTTAACCCTACTATGTGCAGAGTACTTTGTACTCTTTGGTCTAATGATTCCCTTTCTAGATATTTATCCTAATATTTTAAAGACATGTATATAAGAGAAATTCCTACAAGAGGACTCACTAAGTCAAAGTAATATGTGTAGGGGACTTCCCTGGTGGTCCAGTGGCTAAGACTCTGCACTCCCAATGCAGGTTCGATCCCTGGTCAGGGAGCTAGATCCCACCTGCCGCAACTAAGAGTTTGCATGACACAACTAAAAGATTCTTCATGCCACAACTAAAAGATCCCACATGCTGCAACTAAGACCCGATGCAGCCAAATAAATAAATATTTTTTAAAAAGTAATATGTGTATTTTAAATGTTAGTAGAAGTTATATGCAAAAAGCTTTTTACCAGAGTAGGTGCTAATTGGTAACAAAGGTATTTCTCAACAAGTGTTCAGCACAGTGCTTTACACATAGTAGAGTTAAAACGGTTGAGTGGATCGAGCTCACATTCAAGTGAGAAAAATTTGTTTTTATGATGGCATGTAAGTCTAGATAGAGGAAAGGGCTGATTACTATGCCTAGGAAAGGAGGAAAACAAGGCCTTACAGAAGAGGTACAGTTGAAAGTGGGTTACCCATCTTCTTCATCATTATCATCACTGATAGTTACTGAGTGCCTACCATGCGCCAGGCAGTGTGTTGAATGCTTTACATTATCTCCTTTAATCCTCATATATCCTATAAGGGAGATATATTTATTATCCTCATTTGATAGATGAAAAAGTTGAGGCAGAGAGAGGTTAAATGACTTGCCCTAGCCATATAGCTAGTAAGTGACTTAGTTGGGATTAGAAATCAAGCAGTCTGATTCCATAGTCCATTCTTGAACGCTTTGTAAGTGTTCATGAAGAAGAGAAAGGGAAAGAGGCATTGAAGGTAGAAGGAATGTGCACCAAAGCACCAAGTGCACGGTGTTGTTTAGAGAGCAGCACGTAGTCAGTGTGTCTTAAGCACTGTTAAGCTGTGGTTGCCCAAAGATGGCATGGTAGAAGGCCAGAAAGTTAGGGTGAGTACATATTTGACTAACATATATGCCCTAAATATGGAATTTCCAAACCAGAAAATGGCAATTTCTTTTTACTCTAAAAGAGAACCGAGAACCTCATTTCTTTTTCTGAGATTGCTCTGGCATGAGGGTAGTCTCTGGTTTCAGTGTTTTGTTCATGGCAAGAGCTTCAGGCTTTTTTATCCTTTCAAAGCTATAGCATTCAGTTTTGTCTTCAGAGGATACTGTTCTGGTGCTGACCAGATGGAAGCCTTCCATTAATAAAGTGTCAATCAGTAAGCCGAGGACATTAGTTCCGTTGGCCAGTTTTCGGTTATCAGGTTTTATAGAAACATACCTAGGACACACAAAAATGTTCAATTATAAAACATCCCTTTAATAACCAGCAAAACTAAACAGAAATATTTGATTTATAACCTCAAATAAAGGTATCAAACCATTTTCTGATCAGATATTTTTAAAGACTTCATTTATAAATCCAAGCCAGTACCTTCAGGCTACTGAAAACAGAGACTTTGCTGTGATCTCCAAAGTCATTTTAATTCCACATTTAGGAATATAGCTAACATTGATGAATTTTCATTGAGAAATTATTTTCTGGAGCAAACAATTTGATCAAACAATTAAATTAGCTTAATTTTCATATAATGTAATTTATTTCCAAATTTGTTTTCAACTTACTAAATATTGTTTTAATCGATTTAATTAATTGATTCAATCTTTTTAATGAACATCTGATACACTTACAGTTTCCCCCTAGATCTAATTTTACCCATTACCAGCACTGACATTACAAATTTTCTTTTGTGACTTTCTCCTATCAAATGCATTTTGCAGGTGAAATTTTGCAGATGTTAAATGTCAAGAAGACTTCATTGTCAATTTTTCTCAATAACTGTCCATTGTTGAAGAGCAAGACATGGGGTCAAAAGGCTTCTGGAATCAAAACGACAAAACTTTCTGGAAAACTCGATAGATACACATTATTCAAGAAAAATATACCTGAACTTTTCAGATTGACTATATGTTGCTTTAATAATGTCAACATAACATGTCCATAAAGATATAGCTATATTGCCCCTTCTTTATCTACCATCAGGATTTTTCTTTGGTACGCGGGCCTCTCACTGCTGTGGCCTCTCCCGCTGCGGAGCACAGGCTCCATATGCACAGGCTCAGCGGCCATGGCTCACAGGCCTAGCCGCTCCGCGGCATGTGGGATCTTCCCGGACCGGGGCACGAACCCGTGTCCCCTGCATCGGCAGGCGGACTCTCAACCACTGTGCCACCAGGGAAGCCCCATCAGGATATTTTTATATCCTTTGTGTCCTCCCACCATTTGTTTATGAGATGTGAAAAAAAAAAAGGCTTTAGTTCCAGGCAGCTACCTAAACTGCCTGTGGTTTTATAGGATAAAAAGAGCCTTGGGGTCATCCCTAGCCTCCTTTTAATTATGATTGATAGAGTGGTTATTGTAGCTCACATTTAGAAACTCATTCTAGGCAAAGAAAAAAATTCAATAATAAAATGTAAAAATTATAAAAGTACATATCAAAAGCACATTTATGTTTAATACAGCAAATTTTTAACATTAGTAAATCATTTCATCTACCCCCAAACCCCAGATCTTGATTTTATAGCCTAGAAACTTTTGTCACAGAGAAAAAATGTTACAGAACGTCTCACAAAATTAAGATGCAAATAGTATATAGTAGGTGATAACAAAGTGCAATGTACTTGCAAGAAATCACTTGGCCTAAATACTTGATTCCCTAAGAGGCCAAAATGAAAAATGGAAGATTTCAAGGCATAAGAAAAAGATAAAAGAAACTAATGGGAACTGGAAAATCAAAACTTTTAAAAAAAACTTATAAGGCAAGTACACTTTTCCATTTGAGCTAGTTTATACAGCAACGGTCAGATAGAAGATGGCTACCAAAGAGACTCTAGAATCCTGTGACCATAACTTGACTTGATAATGTGGTATGGCCCTCTGCAAGATGCACGCCAAGTATTTCTAGTACTGTGAACTTGAGAGATAATAACTGAGCAACTTGCTAGGTTACCAAGACCTCAGAGTGATAAATCATATTAGTAGAACATACTGAACAGCTGGATGATACATCAGGCTCTGAGCAGCCGTTCAGGCTCACTCCTCCACTTTCCACCATCAAGAAAAACATCTGAATGGACAGATTCAGACCACAAGGAGTGAGTAAGAAATAAAAATGATTGCTAGCTAAATAATTATATACCTAAGGTGGGCCTCTTAAGACCAAGAGCTTTCATCCGATCACCTGAACTCCCAATAATGTCACCTTATTTGGGTTATCTACCTCTACTTTGAAATTGGAACTATAGAAGAAAATCATGACCACTTATAGGCTGAAAAAAATTCTAAACTTCAAACAACTGAAAAGAATACTCTTTGGGGATGCAAGAAAAAGTCAGTTTAAAAAATATCTTCTGGTTTTGGAATTTAAATATAATGTCATTCTCTCATTAAGATGAAAAAAATTTTTGTACTATTTGTAAAATACAAACACTTAACAGCAAAGGGGAAACTACTGTCACTGTGTACACACAAAGAATATCCCAACTTGAGTTTCTAATGTTTTTCAAGATTATAGTCATTTTCTCCAAATGCATAGCTTTTAAAGATCATTTAGTATTTCCATGATACCTTTTTATCTTGCATGTTTCTTCTTGAAATCAATGACACCATTTTTCCTTAGTTTTTTAACTTTTTAGAAAGGGATCCCCAAAGATCTTAATCACACAAATTAAAAAAAAACAACTGGTAATTTCCCTTCTATTTATGTTAGTACCCCACCAACTGTGCCCAGAGTTATCTTAAAACATTTTGAGGTAAAGATAGGGTCTTAGGTTTTCTTCTCAATCAGCCTGTTAGCTGGATCTCTTTCCCCAAAATGACATTTCATGCCTCTTTGGAAAGGCAGGAAATTATAAAGCGTAAAAACTTAAGAATTGTCCTACTGTCCTACTGGGTTCTTCAGCTGGTATGCAGGACCAAGGGGTATGCTGTGGGAGGGGTAAACATTGGTCATTTCTTATGGTTACTGCAAAAGTTAAGAAAATATCCCCAAATATGTCTGTCTACCTTGACCCCAAAAACGTGTATCTTATTTAAATACTGTCAGTAAAGAACATATGTAGACTTTTTTTTCCCCTCCTGAAAATTAAAGCCAGCTTTCACAGTAAAATAACAGTGGGACAGCATTAAGACATTTCTAAGGGGCGAAAAAAGTGTCCGTGACAGTAGAGTGGAAATCCGCCTTAGGGTCCAGCCAAGAATAACGGGGAGAAAGTGACTGACTCAGAAGCAACTATCCTTAATATACTGACAGCCTATCCCAGTATTCTGAGTTGTGTAAAGAGTGCCAACAATGTAACAGGAGACCAGATTTGCCATGAGATATATCTGCCTTAATGGTGTTTAAAAATAAAGTGGAATGGAGAAAAATCAGTAGCCAAATCAGAAGGACTGAAAGAACAACTGTACATAGTGTAATGAAATCATGACAAACTGTTGAGCCTTTACTATATACCAGCAACGAAAAGAAACCCTTGGGGAGAAAAAGGCTTCTCATTCCATAGTAATGGAACATAATCTATAAAATTGTTTCCTCCTACAACTTGAATGACCATAGTCCCAGTTTTCCCTGGACAACTTTGATTTATTCCTATTGTCCCACATAATAACTTCTTTCACTCTGAAAAGTATCCCAGTTTGGACAATAATTATCTGGTCATTCCACCCAACTCTGCTGGTTACTCCCACCAAAAAATCATTTTGAGTAATCATTTTTTTCCAAAACTGAAATGAGAAAATTTCAATTTTGAGGGGAAACATCAGGAACCAGTGTAGAATAGAGGTTTCAAAATACAAAATACCTGATTCCAGTTTGGTTA
The DNA here is from genome assembly GCF_003031525.2 of Neophocaena asiaeorientalis asiaeorientalis. Taxonomy (NCBI): domain Eukaryota; kingdom Metazoa; phylum Chordata; class Mammalia; order Artiodactyla; family Phocoenidae; genus Neophocaena; species Neophocaena asiaeorientalis. Next base: position 6,732,240 of record NW_020174268.1, on the reverse strand, counting down.
TCAGTCGTGCTGTCAGAGCCGCATTGGAAAACCAGGTCATGGTAAGAAGGTCTTTGTGGAGGCAGTGGAAGTAAGGTCATCTGAGGAGGGAAGGAGTTACTACTCCAGGTCGGTGCTGAAGGTTGCTCTATAAACACTGTAATTCTCCCAGTTAACATCTCGATTGTTTTGCTGCAAGAGCCAAACACCCTAAAAAAAGCTTGAGTGTTTCGGCTTAGGAAATGTACCTCCACAAGAGCAGGTCTTGGCTGTAGCAGGTGTTCTTGGTTTAAGAGATCCACCAGAGGATCAAGTTCATAGAATACAGCCTCCCTCTGAAGCCTGAGATAGTCTGAAAAGTCAGTGGGTAATAAAAGCTGGTGAGTTCTCAAAAAATCTAAGACAAAACTAAATAAAACACCATCTCTGTCCACAAAAATCTGGCCACCAACCATCTTGAATTCTTGGTCTCTGCCATCTAACATACGTGTCAACCGAGAGGCAGGAAACTGCTTTAAGGTTGAAGACCTTGTGGTGAATATCTTCCCTCCCACGTTCAAAGTGACCAGTTCCTGACTACTCATTTTCCTCTTGCTTCACACTAGAGGCTACACACCATCAGGCAGACTTAGGAACTTGAAAATCAACCTGTGACCACAAACGTTACATATGATTAAGAAATGTAGGGGAGGGGAATGTAACAAAAACAAAGACCTCGATTTCCAGGTAACTACTGTTAAAGCAAATAGTGTGTCCATAGCTGTGTTTACAAATTTGAGAGTTGCCTGGGAATGTACAGTATACAGAATGAAAAAATAACAGATGAGGAACTCCACAGTTTAAGGAAAACTGCCAATATGTCTGAGGACATGTGTCAAATAGATCCCTTTACTATATCTCATTTAAAAAAAAAAGAACCTTCATAAAAACCTCTTGTAAATCTATAAAATATACTGGGAGCAGAAAAGCATTCCCCCTCTCCAAACCTCTTATCTACTATGAGTCCTCATGGCAGAGGTAATATTTATAAACATTGTCTTAAGTTTTTATATCCCTTTAGCAATTTAGTGGCTAATCTTGGATTGTCAGTTGGGGATAAGGCAGTCATTACCTCAACTAGCAGCTTATTTTGACTACTCTTCTCATAACTAGAATGATTCTTCTGTACTTGAAATTTAGTTGCCACCTTCTTTTCCTGTCCCTGCTTGTATTACCTCCTCTCAACTAAATTAATGGACTGGGGTAAAGACCCTCTGGACTGTCAAGGAATGTCTTGTCCCATGACAGAAATAAGGTTGACTGAAAGCAGTTCTAAGATAAAGTCACTTCTTGTTTTCATCTGAATTCTAAACAAGGTGAAAAAATTATTTTTGTTCTGTGGGAGACAGGGCATCTTTATCTCATGTGAGCAGATAGGACAGCCTCAGTGTTTAGCTGATTATTTTGTACTTTATAATAGCTGATAGATTGTTTCATCTATCGTTAAATTAGTCTTACTACTCTTAAAAAATTCTTTAAACAAGTGAATTGATTGGTTGTACAGTTGCCATGATACTTTGGAACAACACTTAGCTGCCAGTAAAAAGGCGGCTTTTCCATTTCCTGCTCTTGCAATGTGTTTTTTTGTTTGTTTTTACCCATGCCTTTGCTTGCAGTCACCTAAGTTTTGTAGTTTACCTCCAAACTCCTCTGGTGATAAATTTACAAAACCTAAGCAGATAAAACGCAAGCTGAAATAAATCTCCACCCTCCTTAAAACGTAAACTTCGCATAAGGTAATGCCAGTTTTTGTTTACATGAGACTTACATTGTACCAAAAAAAGAAATCAACCCTCTGCAGAAAAAGTTGGAAATTCAATCCATATCTTATTCCTTTTTAAAGAATGTTCACTCTCAAAAAAAAAAGTTGCTTTACAAGAGTAGTCTTTATTACATGCTTAAGAACAATCATTATTACACTACCTCATCAATATTAAATCATGTACTCTCTCACATCCCCTTTTTTCATAGCATAAACACAACCAGTATTAGGGGTAGAATGCTTATTTCAAAAGCACTTTAAAAAGGAAGGAGGGCTCAGGACTACACTATTAAATTTCACTTTTATCTTTATACTACCTAATTTCAACAACATGTGTAGGACATTGTTTTTGAAAGGAATACTTGTGGAGGAAAATATCTGACTGGAATCTTGACCAAATCTGAACTACCACTCTGTATTCTGCCAAATTTCTAACAAAAGACACAGAACTATGTACTTCAAACAGATTTTATAACAGTTTATATTTGCACACAAATTCTGCCACATTGTTCAGCACCACCAAAGTGAAATTCTTTAATCTTTCACTGAAAATGAAAAACCCATCTGCCAACTGTTCCCAGTAGAAAACTGATTGTTCTACAAAATCAGCTGATTTAGTCAGGTAGGAACTAAAGTTTGAAAGATTGTCTTTCCAAGTTGTGATTTCATCAAATAAAGACCATTCTAGGAATATGGTAGGACTGAAGAAAATGAGAAGGCCCAGCAGAATGATTACCACAAATAACAGATAAAAGTTCCAAGGAATCTTGCTAATGAATGTGCCAGTGTCTTGAGGCAAAGAAAGTTTATCCACATCTACTAGTTTTATGTCTTCCCACTGACTGGTATCAAAGTTCTTCATTAAAGGGCTTGAGGGCAAATTAGAGGGAGGCAAAGGAGTTTCCTTGATGACTTTTATTTTCTCCCTGAACTCCTGCATCTGTTGCAGAAATATGATGGGTTCTGACACATCTTTGAAAGCCTCAGCAATGTTAAAGGCCATTCGTTGTTCCTGCAAGATGGTGTTGAGTTTGTTGATCTCTGGGTCATAGGCCTGCATAACTGCAAGTTTCATGGTCTCAAAGTCAGAAAGGATTTCATTCTTCTTTTGATCTAATGTGTGTTGTAACTTCTCAAAAAACTCCTTCACTTTATCTGAATCTTTAGTCAGCAACTGTAGAGATTTCCTTTTGCTAGTTTCCAAGGTATCCAAGCGAGAAAGAGCATCTCCCCGACGCCAGGTCTCAAAGCTCTGGAAGAGGGACTCAAAGGCATCCCTTTCCTGAGCATAGGCATCTTCGATAGAACAGAAGACATGCTTGGTGTGGTCACCACGAGTAGCACAGATCCCACAAATCAGCTGCATATCAGTCAGGCAGAAAATGTTGAGAGGCTGCCCCAAGTGTCCTTTGCACACTGGCATTTTGGGAGAGATCTTGATCTTGTTATACTTTTCCACAATACCCTTCAGGGAGTAATTAACCTGCAGGCTACTGACTCCGGTGGCTGAAGTTTCCTTGCGGCATGTGGGGCACTTGAATGGAGATGATCTCCACAATGAATTCCGCACATTCCCCTCTAAGATCCCTTCTAAGCATTTTTTGCAAAAGTTATGCGAGCAAGGCAAAACTCGAGGATCGTCAAACAGACTGCAGCAAATTGGGCACGTGAGATCTTCTTCAAGCAGCTCCATCACATCTCCTACCAGAGAGAAAGAAACATTTTATTTTACTCCAGTAACCCCTTCATTTGGACTACAGACTAGTTAGAAGAAACTATCTTCACAGCCATTAAAAATGATTTTTCACTGAAATAACCAAACAAAGAAAATAAGTGAGAAATTTGTGAAGGGAATGCACACCGAAGCAGATTTAATCTGCTGGGACTAGAACACGCTCCTTATTAGTAGGGCTCCCTGTACACAAGGCCTTTGTGTGGGCTTTCCAACAACAGTCTTTGGCTGAGACAGGGTTAGGACTAGGACAACTGCAAGTTGAGCCAGCAGGACCCAACTGCTTGTTTTAAAACAGAGCTGACTACTAGCTGTCAGAAACAAAGCCACTCAGTGTCTGAAGAGAATGAGCTCTTTAGTCTGGGCCCACAATTATAAAATGGTATGCTATTTAAAGAAAGCAGCACAGAAATATAAATCCAAGCATGCACTGTCACATAGACTTTTATTAAAAACTGGCATATTTTTCTATTTCAAAGGCAAGATTACAATTATTAAAATCAGAGATAAAAACATAAAATGAGACAGCTGCAATTCATTCTTCCCTAGAGAATTAAGTGAATATTTTTTCAGACCACTGGAACAGTAATCAAAGCCAGTGGGGACAAACCTGGGCGTCCCTAAGACTCTTCCAGGGCATCTGTGAGGACAATACTATTTTCATAGTAATACTGAGATGTTATTTACTTTTGGAACAATGTTGACAGTGCACTGTAAAAAGAGCAATGGTGAGTAGACACTGCTGGAGCCTTAGCAGGAATCAAACAAGGCAATAGGTACCACCAAACTGGATTCCTGGTTATTGTATTCTTCACCACCACGTACCCACGGTGGGAGCAGGGGTGAGGGCAGCCAGTTTCATTTTAGAATGTTCTAGATGAAGCAGTAAAAATTACTCATTTTACTAAATCTTGATCCTTGTGGACATGTCTTTTTAATATTTTGTGTGACAAAATATGAAGTAACCACAAAGCATTTCTACTGCATGCCAGCAGATACTGTCTGGAGGGAAAGCAATTAGGTGATTGAGCTACAAGCTAAATCAGCCACTTTTTTCGTGGAACACCATATTTACTTGAAACAACAAATGACGAACTATGGCTGTGCAGACTTAGGTATCTGACAGATATTTTTTTGAAAATGAACAAAATGAACCCATCACTTCAAGGGAAACAAATGACAGTATTTCTTGCCAATGATAAAAAGTTGAATTTTTGAGTGAAAATTGGATTTTGGAAAACATATTTGCCATTTAAGAGCTTGTAATGAAACAAGTGGTGATATTAACATGTGGGCTTTGGCTTTTTTAGAGGGGAGATCATGTATAATGAAATATGTCACTATTTGGAGATCTATATTACACAGTGAACTAATTGGTTCAAATCACCAATGCATGTTATAAATCATACATTCTAATACAGTTAAATATCTATATATAATACACATGTAAATAAAAGCTCTTGGGAGCCTTAGTTTTTAAGTGTAAAGGGGTCCTGCGACCAAAATATTTGAGATCTCTGACCTAGAGGATACCATAGAGAATACCAATTCTCAATTCAAGTTTATTCTTTTAAAATGTACACTTTAAAACTTTTATCCCTGAAGTTTTAGAACCAAAAATAGTGCTAAATATGTCCTCATTCAGTTTACTGAGGGATATATACACACACACATATCACATTACCACCAAAGTAACAAAATAGGGTCTACTAATCTCTATGCCATCTTATAACCAAAAGTAAATAATTTTTATTATATAATACTTTTTAAAAATATATATTCTCCTTAGTTGCAGCATGCATGTGGAGCCTATTTCCCTGACCAGGGATAGAACCTGGGCCCCCTGCATTGGGAGGATGGAGTCTTAACCACTGCACCACCAGGCAAGTCCCAGGAAGTGAATAAATTTTAACAGTAATTTTAAGAATCACAATTGGAGCTACAATCTAGAAGATAAATAGTATTTAAAAGATAAGCTGAACTTGCAAGACTAATTAGTTTATGGTTTTCTATTAGGTTGTGAGAGATATATGTATAACAAATATATAATACATATATATGTAGAATTAAAGCAAAGAGTATTCTGTCAAATTTAGTGTTACACAGCAAAAATGGTGATGAAGCTTATTTTTCTGAAAAATCTTTTGTGACATGGCAAATCATACAACCTTTGAAAGCACTGACAAGAGAACGGCTACAGAGACTGAGGTTAGTGTGCTCTCTAAGAAGTTATCAAGCAGCTATAAAACATTCTGACTCTTTAGAGCAAAGAAGGAAAACTTTTGATGATCTTCCATCACTAGTCCTGGGGTTCTACACTTTATCACCTCCATTGATCTCTGTCATCTTTCACCTAGGAATTCTATGCTAAGGCTAGATTTTGGAGTAAACTATAGGAACAGGAAAGTAGTGGCAGCAGCATTCAATAAAGTAAACCTAATGTACTCATCCTTGCAAGGTTAACACTTCCAGAGAATCCTATCCAAGCACATTAAATAAATAAAAGGAAAAACAAAGGATACCAAGTTTTGTCATGAGAAGGAGAAAAAGGGCACCCAAGACAAAGAGAAACTTTGGAGAAAACTGAGGGACCAAGAAGAATTTTAAGGCAATCAAGTATGATCAAAAGGAAAATGTCACACACAGGAAAATTTAGAAATAATAAACAGTCATCCCAAAGCCACAATCAATTTACAGCTCTTAAAATGAACCAGAGGAAAAAAGTTGGTATTTGGAAAGTCCCTTTTTTAAAAAAATTGCATCAAAATCATGGTAGATCCTATTGTTCCACTTTTTGTGATATAACTTACAAATTTTGGTTTATAATTTAAAGATTCTCATTTTAATCCACATTAAAACTAAACACTATTTTCTTTTCTTAGCTTTATACTCAAAACTTTAATCACAAAACTATGTGACCACTTCCACAGCTGACTTTTAGAGAAAACTGAGACATATAGCCTAACAACCCAAGAAACCATGGCAAGTTTGTTGCCTTAAAAGTTTTAAAGGAAAATACATAATAAGGTTTTTAGTCTCACTAAGTGAAGGGTATGCTTTTCACAGTAAAGGAACTTATAGATCCTTTTCTTAAAGTGTGGCTAACACATAAAAATCTAAATAAATCAATTGAGCTTACTCCTTTGATGAAACCAAAGTACATATCCCCCCCTTCTGGGGGACAAATATAGATATCAAGAAATTTTATGTGAACAAAATTACTGTTCACCAGTGATAAAATTTCAACTTAACCAATGTCAAGTTAAGTATATAAAGGCAAATAAGTTTTCCAAGATTCATTTCTTCTTTTGAATTAAAAATTTCCCAAGATTTATTTATTTACTTATTTATGTATTTACTTATTTAGGCCACGCCATGTGACTTCTGGGATGTTAGTTCCCCAACCAAGGATTGAACCCATGCCCTCAGCAGTGAAAGCATGGAGTCCTAACTACTGCACCACCAGGGAATTCCCAACAATTTCCCAAGTTTTATACCAACAAAGAAAGTAGCCAGTATATTTTATACTTTAAAATATACTTTTTAATTTATGTAGAATAAAACTCACTCCTTTCAGTACGCCGTTCTATGAGTTTTGACAAAGGCACAGTTGTATAACACCACCACAGATTTATTTTTAAGCAAACATTCAAGATATCCACACTTAAGGAAGACTATGAAAACTGATCAATACAACCTTGAGTAGGTATATAGCAACAACAGTCTCTGCAAATGAAAACAGTAACACAACAACCAGAATATTAAAAATGGAAAAGCCAATACTTATAAAGGAGTCATAAAATAGAAGTAAAAGCTAATATATATGACTTCTCCCTCCTGGAAGCCCTTTTGTTTTTATATGATCAACCCAAAATGATTACAATTGAACAGGTGCTCATTTTATTCACTCTTAAAAGGTAATTTTAATAAAACCTTTTGGGCTCCCCTGGTGGTGCAGTGGTTAAGTAATCCACCTGCCAATGCAGAGAACATGGGTTTGAGCCCTGGTCCGGGAAGATCCCACATGCTGCGGAGCAACTAAGCCCGTGCGCCACAACTACTGAAGCCCACGCGCCTAGAGCCCATGCTCTGCAATGAGAAGCCACCACAACGAGAAGCCCGCGCACCGCAACAAAGAGTAGCCCCTGCCCGCCGCAACTAGAGAAAGCCTGTGTGCAACAATGAAGACCCAACGCAGCCAAAAGTAAATAAATTTATTTTAAAAATAAATAAAACCTTTTAATTAAAAGAAACTTTCCTATTAAATCTTTGAACTTCATTAGTTGATAGCAATATAAAGTTCAAAATAATACCCATGATTTCTTTCCCAAATCCCATTACAGAAGAAAAAGAAAAGCCAATATATTATACCTTATATCTGAGAGATTTAAATCAAATTTCCATCCTGCTTTGAGGCATCTTTGAATTCAGGAATTTCAAAGCAATATCTAAATACCTAACAAGTAACTAGATAGCAAATTCTGAAACTCACTTCATAGACAAAACTAAATTACGTGAGCTCTACTAAACAGACAGCCACCAATCAACCTTATCTTGGAACAAAGCTTAGAATAAAAGAGCTCACCTTTAAAAAAAAACCACTTCCCCTCATCCCACTAGTTAATCTTATTTTCAAGTTGTATACTGTATTTTCAAGTAGTATAATGATATTTTAGTATGAGATCCACTAATAATCGTTTCTTGAAACTTACTAAGAATCTATTAACAACTATTGAATCTAGGTAGAGGATGTAAGGATATCTATTGTAATTCTTTTTTTTTGCGGTACGCGGGCCTGTCACTGTTGTGGCCTCTCCCGCTGCGGAGCACAGGCTCCAGACGCGCAGGCTCAGAGGCCATGGCTCACGGGCCCAGCTGCTCTGCAGCATGTGGGATCTTCCTGGACAGGGGCACGAACCCGTGTCCCCTGCATCGGCAGGCGGACTCTCAACCACTGCGCCACCAGGGAAGCCCTCCGTAATATATTTTTAATTTTCAGTATATTTGAAAATTTTCACAATAAAAAGTTGGAAAAAAAAACCTAAAGAGGGTACCAATAATAAGAAAACAATATTGAGCTAAAAAAGTAAAACTTCAAAAACATTAGCTAACTATGATAAATTTCACAGAGTTTAATCTGCTGTAATATTGTTTTATCTTTTATAAAATAAAAAATATATTATTGGAATCTCTGGATCAAGGCCTGTGAGGAGACTGACATACTTGTTTTGCTCTCAGTCTATGACCTTTGACAAAGCACTTATACATATTAGTTTTTCTCCTCATTGAATAAGTGTTTTGAAAGGTATCTAACAATATATGAAAATTATTTACCAAGGGTTTTTTTGTTGTTTTTTTTTTTGTTTGTTTTTTTGTGCTATGCGGGCCTTTCACTGTTGTGGCCTCTCCATTGCGGAGCACAGGCTCTGGACGCACAGTCTCAGCGGCCACGGCTCACGGGCCTAGCCGCTGCGCGGCATGTGGGATCTTCCCGGACAGGGGCACAAACCCGCGTCCTCTGCATCGGCAGGCGGACTCTCAACCACTGCGCCACCAAGGGAAGCCCTCAAGTTTTTGGGGTTTTTTTTAATACTCTATATCAATGTGTTACTAACACCTCATTTTGGCTTTTAGAGACTGTTCCCAAACTTATATGATCCAAACAGGATAAAGTGAGATTAAGAAAAAGACAAAATTTCTGATAACTTAAAAAAGGAATATTAAAATTAATATACCATATACTCCAATAAAGATGTTTAAATAAAACCTTAAGGAGCCATAAAAAATAAAATAAATATACCACATATAGCATCTAAAATAGCTCATCTAATTGTTATGTGGCCCTTGCAAACAAAATATAATTTACCTTTGTGTCCATATAAGATATAAGTAACTTACCTTTTCTGGCATTATCCTAGAATAAGTAGTAGTCAAAATTTCCTCCAAGGTATTTCTAGTAGAATTCCTGATAAGTAGGGCAAAATAAACCTAGTACAGAAGGTCCAGCAGCTTGGAAGGCCTACCTACTCAGAAAATTCACAAGTTTTTGGACTAAGGTGACAGTCTCAAAAACAAAAAACTAGGTCATTACCTTCATAGTCCAGAAAAACTTGGAAAAAATGAGTTTTTTCCTTTCCTTCATTCTCTTCTCTGTGCCACTATTTTGCCTCGACTTTTCCTTTGTTTATTCTTCTTTTAACTCATCTTCCCCATTCTATTTCAAGGAAGGCAATCTTTTGATTTCCTCTTATTCCTTCCTTATCTCACACCTCCTCTTTACCTTACTTCTTATGTTTCTTTCCCTATTTTCTTTTCCCTGTATCACCTGATAATCACCCAAGATATTATTCTGTAATCCTGTAAATCGGCAGCATTAAATCAATAGTTTTAGGATACCAGCTAGATCAGATATCCCTATCCCATTTTTGTACAACTACTGAGAAATCTATGAGGACACCGAATGGTGGTGAATCCCATTCTCTCCCATCCAGATGAAATCAATTTGAATAATGAGGGTCTGAATTTGAAGGAAACATACATATAGCCCAAATTATTCTCCTGGTCTGGTAGGAACCAAACCCAGATTATCTTTACCTGTTAAGAGTTAAAATTAACTTCAATTGGAACTACTGACTTCTGCAAAGGTTTTACAAACTAGAAATGTCTGGTTTCTTTTCTCCCAAATAAATGTAAACAGGTTTAAATGAAGGTAGCAAAATTCTACCCCTAGAACAAATTGTCTTCTTTCACAACAATAAACTTGGCAATCATTAACCTAAATTATTATCCCCAACAGGTTGGTATCTATTAAAAGTTTTCATCATCTAGCTCTGCATGTGAGGTTAATTCCAGCTTTCAGAAAGTAATGTCAAAGTCTAGCATTCAGTACACAGCAAGCTAGATCTATGTAGATAGGTGAAATTATTTACGTAGTATGTAATACTATGCCAAGTGAAAACAAGTATTTAGTGGATAACTAATAAGTACTACCTACCTGCTAATAAGCACTTACTTCTGAGATGGAAATGTAATTGGTGTGAACAAAGTTCCTTTTGCTCAGTGTAGAATTACATATGCATTTTATTCTAAGTAAAACTGATCTAGAAAATATTTCAAGTAGAAAGCTAATTATGCTAAACTTTAAGCAATTTTTAGGTTGGCTATATTCTATAATACTATGTTGGCACTCCTCACTCATATTCAATACTGCACATATGCAGGGGAAGAAAGGAAGAGCTCCTCTGGGAGTTTTAAATGGGGAACCAGGTTACTGCCAAGGAGATATACTTGTGGTGCTTATGCCACAGGAAAGACAATAATTTAAACTATTGGCAAAAGTTTTCAGTTCAACTTTTCCTTAGAAATATATTTACATCTATAATGCAAACGAATTAGAAAGCATTCACATTATGGGAATTTGCTTTATATTTACAGAAGGCTTAACTGGAATGTAACTATTCTGTATGTCAAAGGACACCTGTTTTTAGTTAACTGTTATGAGTACTATTCCTCTAGCACCATTCTAGTATCTAAAAATCCCAAGGCAAGGTAATAACAATGGCAGTGTCTTTCACGAATAACAAAAATGGATAATCCAATGATATTTTAAAAGATGAAATATAAGCCAAAAGTCAATTCCTGCCCTAAATTCAGAAATATAGCACATTTACAAAGGTATTGTTACTATAAAAGGTGTGATAACTGCCTTACAAAAGGACATAGAAAGCTGACACCATACTGAAGTTGGAGAGGTTATCCATGCAAGTGGACTTTGTTTTTCTAAAATTATAAAAGTAATTTGTGATTATAGAAAACACAGGAAAAAAATTACCCAGTTACATCGGCAAGGAATAACCATTATTATTATTTTGGTATATTTCTTCTAACATTATTTTGGCACATTCCTCCCAATACTGTGTGTTTACACACACACATATTTTAACAAAACTGGAAGCATAACACAACTTTGTATCCACTTTTTTCACTTGTTTTATCATATGCATTTCCCCTATTGTTATAAATTCTTCTAGAACATGACCATTTATCTTATGGATATGCTGTTTCTTATTGACTGTTTGTTTTGGGTGGATTATAACATTTTAATGAACACTGTAGAAAAGTCTTAGTCCAACTGTTAGGTGGGTCAAAGAGTAGGAACATTCTTTAGGCTCTTGAAAAGACTGCCAAGTTTCCCTCTAGAAAGGGCATACCACTTTCTGAACTCTGACCAATGATGTATGACAGTACTCCACCTCTCCATGCAATTCCCAACCTTACAACAGAATCATACTTTTATAGAGCTTAGTAAAAAATAAGAAAAAGGCATACTTTTTTACCATACACTTTTTTACCATACCTACCTAAGTTTAAAATATAAAACAGTTTAAGGCAGTTAATATTAGTATGTGTCTACGTATTACCAATATATAAGAATATATGGTGCTAAAAGTTATGGAGTAGGAATAAAACAGAAGTACTGGGCTTAAAAACATCTTAGAGATCATTTAGCTAAACACCTAACTTTACAAGTGAAAAATCTGAGCCTCCCCTGCTCCCCCAAATTGTACACAGCAAGCAAGGCATAGGACCTGAGTTTCCCAATTCTCAGACCTTAGCACTATCCAGAAAGTGGGTCAGGAATTCAGTATCCTCATTCATCAAATGGAAAACCTTAATCATGAGCTCTCTAAATCCCTTCTAAAATTCTATAATTTTTACAAAGTAGGTTGTAATAGGTTCTCCAGTGAAGGGTAAAGAGCACTGAACCTGCATCTGAATACCTAGCTTTAAGCACTAGTTTTACCCTTCATGGAATGAGGATTTTTACAGTAGCTACCTCATAATGTTCTTGGAAAGACTAAGTAATGTGTGACAATTTTGTAAACTACTGAGCTACATCAGTGTAAGGTGGTTTAATTACATATGTGTACAGATACTGTGAAAACTGTAAATACTCATTTACAGTGTTATGTTAAGAGCATGAGTGTATTAACCAAGAAAGGTCCTAAAGGAGAGTTGGACTCCCTTGAACTGTAATTTCAAGGGAGGACAAAGTAAGTATTACATAGCATAGCAGATACAAAGCATGTTCGTGGAAATGGGCATAGCTGAACAACAGCTATGGCAGAAGCAGGGCCAGGTAACCAATAAATGTAGAGAATGAAAATAACCTGGTGTTATGGAAGGACTTGCCAGAGAGGTTTAGTGCATCAGCTGGTGCAAAAAAGATGGTATTTTTAGGGAAAGATAGGAGAGCATGAAGAAACATATGTGCTTATTGTGCAAGACAGAAGTATAACCAATTAATCAATAGCTCCATCAAGTGCTACCAGAGGGAGTGGCTATGTAAAAGAAATTCTGCATTTAAAATACCTTTTATATAAAGGTCTGTAGAGTCAGAAAACTGAAGCCCTGTTGTATAAGCCCTAGCAGCAGTGACACAGAAGGAAAAAGAAACCTATTATCAAAAAGAAAGAAAAGCTGCTGTAGCCTCTTTTCCTTTGCAGTGTGAATCTCTGGATTATAGTATGTTTCAAATAATTGTCACATAAAGAATTTCCAAGTACAGAATCAATTTTTCTGGGTTTTGACAAAATATGAAAAGAACAAAGACCATCCATGAGGGTGAGAACACATACATTCTACACAGAGTTCAATTTTGAAAGGTTCTGGGCCTGACGAAATTGGGTGCTTTCTTTTTTTGTTGGTTTTTGTTTGTTTGTTTATTTGTTTTTAACGTAGGGAAAAGTATTGTAGTTTACCTCTGTCCCCTGCAAGCAGGTGTATTGGTCAGGGTTACAATTTCCCAGGGCAGAGCAATCAGGTTTTGGTTTTGTTTGGTTTTTTTTTTTTTTCACGTCGTGACTGGAGGCTACTGTAAAGAAAGAACAAAGAAAGAGAGGGTATTATGCATTTATGTGCAAAGGGTCCTTAGTCTTCACCCTCAATTTTTTCAATCATCCCCCACAAATAAAGCCAGCCTGCTAGGACCTGATGAAAAAGCCAGGAGCATGGGAGAGGCTGGCCATCTCTGTGCTAAGGAGCTTCTCGGTTAGGGCGCCCTCCCACGGGGCCAAGCAGCCTCCCCAGGTTCAGTGCCAGGGGGTGGTCGCGTACTCTGACTCCGGTTCATGGTCGCCTTTTCTTTTGTAGGCGATCCCGAGGCGCTGGAAGTGAACCCAGGCGTGTTGGGTAGCGGACCAGGTTTTCAGCAGCCCGGACGCGCTGCCCCCGCCGCCCACCCGCACGCCGTTGCTCCCCATCCCCCAGTTCCCGGGCCTGGCTGCTTTCCGCTGTGCTGCCGGGACTGGAGCGCCGACTGAGCTCTCCGCCAGCACCCCCGACTCACGCAGGTGCCTGCCCGGCCAGGGCAAGTCCCCACCCCCCTTCCCCGTAAGGACCCGGGCGGCGGGTACTTATCTCGGACCTCCGGGGCCGCTGGAGGGGACCCACCAGGAGCCGCGCCGCGGCCAGTGCTCCAGCCGCGGGCACCACGCGCTAAGAGTCGGAACGGCTGCAAAATGGATTCGCGGCGCCGACGGGCCCCGCCCCAAGGCTCTCCTCCCCCGGCACCTCGGTCCGCCTCCGAGGCTGGGCCTCGCCTTTCCCCCGGGGAGGGAGTGGGTGAGGGGAGGCGGGAGTCCTTCCGGTATCTCCAACCGCCACCGATGACCGCCGCTGGCCGTGGTGCGCCTGGGAGAGGGGAGGGTTCCTGGCTGCTGGCTTCTCTCCTTTCCAGAGGGGCTGCGCGCGCCCGCGAAGCGCCGTGCCCCGGGCGCCGGGAAGGGGACGTGGATCGCGCAGACCCGCGGGCTCGGCCTGGACCGAGCGCGGGCGACGGGAGGCGGCGTTGTCCCCGGTGGAGCCGCCTGGGAAGAAAGCCGGCGCGCAACAAGATGGTTGGGTTTGGATTGTTGTACTTTTTTTTTTGTTCGTTGCATTTTTAGGAACAAAAAAAAAAGCCCAACCCTTCACACCGCTTCATCCGCATCTCTCAGGACCAGAGGCCCGGCCACAGCGGCTTGGGGGGACGGAGACGACTGTCCGCCCCGCACCCCACAACCCGGGGTGGGTGGGGCGGGCGCCCGCGCTGCTCCAGCCGCAGCACAATCAAAATAGTTAACTACTGCACCCACCCACACCTTGCATCTATGTATTTCTTTGCAGGCTTTAGACCGAACACTAGCCACCCAATTCAAGGTTTCTTTTTAGGAAAAACACCACTGCCCTTTTCTTTGGAGAGAAGGAAAAACTCAAGTATGGCTCTAAATTATCAGCCGCTAGCCTGACTCACTCTTCTGACGTCCGGCGCCCTGTATAGGGACCTTCTCTAATTAGCAAACGCATTAAGCACTTACCAAGGAGCGGTTGCAAGAAGATTGCAAAGATGAAAGAATGGCTTCTCCAAAACTTGCCATCTTGGGGGCTGTGAAGCATGGACAAAAATCACAGAATATGCCCTGGGGTTGAGTTCGCCCCCCACCCCCGCCCCACTTGGGGAAGTCTGGGATTTGGAAGTAGAATTGGGGGGAAGGGTATTCAAGGTCTATTTACAGTACTTGGACCCAGTGACTAATAATACTAGCTCAAACCCCATAAAAAGCTCCTCCCCACTCCCTTCTGAGATGTCCAGTTCCTCACCATACCCGGGGTCCCTTAAATCCAGTTTTGTGTGTGTCTCCCTTAAACACACAATTTTGCCTTTGAAGAACAGTTCCTATATTTATGTCATTTTGTCTTCATAAGAACACTGTGGAATGGAAATTATGATCTTCATCCTATAGATGAGGAAACGGATGAAGTGATTTCTCCAAGGCAAAAAACAAGAGGCAGCGCTGAGACTCTAAAGTCAGGTTCCAGGTACACGGTCTTTCTACAGCACGGTAACTGTCAGTGCCAACGAAAACTTCAGCCCAGTCTCCTACTAAATAAGTGTTATTAAAAGAAAATCAAACTCCTGATTTGTAGAAACATTTTGAATAGCCTAATATTAAAATGATACAAGAGTGAAAGTTTATTAACTCATAAATCAGAAATTGTCTTATGTGTACCTGGTTGTTGGTAGATACTAATTAATTAACTTATAACCAATTAAATGTAAAACGTTGGTTAAATCTGCATAGAAATCCCTAGATTGTTAACAAAAAAATTAACTACTAAGAGACCATCGTATATTAAACTCTCTTACGTGTAGAAAAATAGGGAAGGAAGAATAACCTATTTTCCCTCCCATGGTCCTAATAAAACAGCCAATCAGGGAATCACCACATATAGTGTGACTAGAAAAAGAGATTAAAACCTGCATGCACGGGGCTTCCCTGGTGGTGCAGTGGTTAAGAATCCGCCTGCCAGTGCAGGAGACACGGGTTCAAGCCCTGGTCCAGGAAGATCCCACATGCTGCAGAGCAGCTAAGCCCGTGCACCACAACTACTGAGCCCGTGTGCCATGACTACTGAAGCCTGCACGCCTAGAGCCCGAGCTCCGCAACAAGAGAAGCCGCGGCAATGAGAATCCAGCACACTGCAACGAAGTGTAGCCCCTGCTTGCCGCAACCAGAGAAAAACCTGCACGCAGCAACAAAGACCCAACGCAACCAAAAATAAAATAAATTTAAAAATTTAAAAAACCTGCATACATGGATTAAAACCCACCCACACAGCTACCTCCTTCCTGGAAGAGCACACTATAACTAGATCCCATACCGAGGGACTGTCAAAATTCTTTTCACACTGGAATTTCCTTTTATTGACTGTTCTTCAAATAAGCAGACTAAGCTTAAGACTGGAATTCATATGTCACCACAGCAATAAGATGTAGTCTTATGTAAGTTTGTCTTTTGTGAAAAATTTATTTTTACAGGTAGAATTTCTAATGTTATATATTTGAAATATATATATACACACATATACTTATTTTTGTGATTTATTTCATGGTGTTGTTTTTGTCCTCAGCCTTGACAAAGGTGAAATCCGCCAGCTTTCCTTCCATCTACCAAGATGTGATCAGATGTTCCATAACAAAAGGGACAGTGCCAAATTTGGTGTACACTGAAATGTAAATTATCAGAATGGGGAACATCTAATAATTAAGACTGGAGCAGTTATGTGCAGGAGAGGGGTGCTGGTGAGCCTCCTTAGATATACTGGAACATTTCATTACTATTCTGTCCTTCCCTTCCCAATACCTGCCAAAGTCATGAATGCAAGCCCCAACATTCCCCAACGAGAATTCCTGGCAATACAAGGCACTGACATTGCAAGGTGTAGCAAAAAGAGCAGACACTTTGGAATCAATTCTGCATCCAAACTCTAGCTCTGCCATATACAAGTTGTTCAAGTTACTAAGCATCTCTAAGCCTCAGTTTTCTCTTCTGTAAAATGGGGATAATGTTTCACTTGATTGTGAAAATCAGATAACATACAAAGCAACCAACATGGTATCTGACATATAGGAGGTACTTAATAAATGGTTGCTACTGCTATATGGGAGAAGAAAACCATGCTGGTTTTGAATAACTGTTGTTTTGGATTTGTAATGTGAGGCTCAAGCACAATAGTCTTAAGCAGAGCTAAACTGCCTACGTAGTAGAGGAAGCTAGCACCATAATTTCTGCTTTTTTTACACCCAGTCCAGGGTGGCCTTTTATTTTATTTTATATATTTATTTATGTATTATTTATTTATTTTTGGCTGCGTTGTGTCTTCATTGCTGCGTGCGTGCTTTCTCTAGTTGCTGAGATTGGCGGCTACTCTTTGTTACATCGCGGTGGCTTCTCTTGTTGAGGAGCATGGGCTCCAGGCACATGGGCTTCAGTAGTTGTGGCACGCAGGCTCAGTAGTCGTGGCGCACGGACTTAGTTCCTCCGCATCCTGGACCAGGGCTTGAACCCGTGTCCCCTGCATTGGCAGGCAGATTCTTAACCACTGCACCACCAGGGAAGTCCCCAGGGTGGCCTTTTAAAAGCATTTATCTTTCCACTGCTGTACCTCCTTCCTTGTGCTTAGGGAAAGGAGAGGAAAAGGAAAAAACATCTCACTTAATGAAAGGAAGACTCTGCAGTGTTTTTTAAAGCTTTACAATTTCAGTGAAATTGTTGGAACATCCAAAACATTCCATTAAAAGGAAAAGAATCTACCTGTAAAAATACATTTATCACAAAAGACAGAAACTTACCTAAGACTTGATGAAATTAAAGGAATTAGTCCTTGGTTTGAAGAAAATTACAGGTTGCATATATTTCAATTGCATAGTGAAGATCGTGCATTAGATGGAGCAAACAGCAATATCAGTTAGCTTTGGGAGAGAATGAGAGATGCTTAAGCAACAGTAAACTTGGCCTTTAGTTGTGCCGTTTGTTTAGATGGAAAAATAAGTTATAAGAATAAAATGTCAGAGGTAATTAAGATGATATTAACATATGCTTATAATTATATACTCAGGATTGTGCTAGGCACCAATGGCACTAACTGAGGAATTTCCCATTTGGTTGAAGAGAAAATTCTTAACAGCATGAACTAGTTCAGTAATAGTGGCTGTTTAAGAGTCAATGTGAGTGGTGTGGTGAAGACAAGATCAGAGGAAGGCATGCAAGCATCACGAAGATTTCACAGGGGAGGTGGGAGTCAAACAGAATTAAAGATCATAGGATTTGAAGGTAAGAGGAAGAGCACTGGAGGTGAGGAACACAAGTTCAGGGTGGGAATTAGCTTCACTGATACTGAGTCAGGGAAGAGCATGGCCTAGTTTGGAAAAAAAGTTTGAGGCCAAATTGTGGAATGTTTTGATGTCAGAATAAAGAGTTGAACTTCATTCTGTAGGAAATGGGAAGCCACTGAATAATTACGTATATGGCACTAACAAGATGAAAACAGAATTTTGGGAAGACTAATCTGATAACAGGGTCCAAGATTTAAGGGGGAAGAAATTTCCTTTATTTTAATAGTTTTGAGGTTATTGAATATTGTAGATTTTTTTAATGCACTAATGTATATAAAAGTACAACATATGTGCCTAGGTTAAATTCCATTGAACCATTTAATTTCAAGTGTATTGTTTACTAAAATTTTCAATTTGTAAATAAAATGTAATGAATGTAGAAAGAATTAACGATGACAAATACTCCTAAAGTCCTATGAGAGGAAATTATGTGTGTATATATATATATATATATATATCAATCCTATATAAATTATCTTAATATAATGATCTTAACTATATTGTATGACTAAAGTTAGTATGTTGCTTAAATATTAACTACATTTTAGAGTACGCCTCACTAGAGCTTTAAAAATCATTACATATACTCTGAAATGTAGTGCTCTGTTTTGATATTTTTAACAATGATTACACTCAATTATGTTAATAATTTTTTCTCTAAACTTAATTTCCATACATGTAGAATTTTATTCTTGATGAAAGTCACTTTATGAGGGCCTTAAGAAACGACTCATTCAGGTAAAGACTACTGTTGTATAAATATTTGCAGTTGTTTAAGAGAACTTGATTTGTAGAAACTTTATTTTGGAATCTTTGTGTAGCGTTCACTAATCATTATGTGCTCTAGTTTTGTCTTGAAAATGTCAGTTATAATAATAAATTGTATAATTTCAATTTAGAAAACTACTCTCACCCTGCTCTATGAGACATTTTTAGAACATTTCTTCTACAAATAAAGGTACAACAGTTTTCTATTATAGTTTTCAATAGCTAGTAGATTCCTGTACTTTCTTTATCTTAAGTAAAGGCAGTAGTATATCTCATAGAACTTTGGTTCAGAAGGTCTAAATTTATCAGATACCTACCTATACAGCATTGCACAAGAAATCCATGCTTCTGTTTTTTAACATGAGTCCAATTGAGTCTCTCTGATATCAAAGCATGTGGTAATAAATGCCTTGTCAAAAATGTATTTATCTTATAATGGTCTTGTTGTTTATAACACTGTGCTAGTTGTTGCTAGAATGTGGCCGGATCTCTGGGAACTTGCGCTGGATCTAAAGCAGCCCACACCCCTCCCAGTCAGGCAAAAGACACAGACAATCCAGAAGATGTGTGAGACTCGTTATACAATATGAACACAGGTTAGGCATTTTGTGAAGGTCATTGACCTCTGTGCTGTGAAATTCAATGGACATTTTCTCAGTTCTCATTTGCTTTGATCTCTTAGCAGCTCTCACTGCCTCCTCCTTAAAAGGCCCTCTTTCCCTGGCGTTTAGTAACATCATGCTCACACCGGGCTTTTCTTTTTCCAACTCTTTCAGGGACTCTTGCTGGGTTGTACCCAGCATTTAAGTTCTGTAATTCTTTGAACACTCAGGTTCAAGACACTGTCAGAACTTCAGCTAACATTTAGTGACTCTCACAATCCCTGTAAAGCAGGGATCACAAACTGTTAGCCCGTAGTTACACCATTTTTAAATTTAAATACACTTTAGCGAGGCATGCCCCTTCTTCCTCTCCCACAGTCCTCCCTCTCTGCAGGCATTTGTGTTAGCCGCTGTGTTGTTGCTCGAGGCCCCTGCTCCTTCCAGATTCAGGATTCCTGCTCCCGAAGTCCCTTCTCTCCTGAAGGAACCCCCTCACCGGCCACCAGATTCCTCTTCGTCATCCTCATCCCCCAAGCACAGCACAACTGACACATCCCAGGTATGTCAAGCTTTCCAAGAAGTTCCAGGCCAAGGTCAGATCCCTCATGATCATCTCATACCATCCTATGCTCTTCTTCCATTGCACACCTAAAGTTTGTTATTATATATTTATTTGTGTAATAATTTAATAATGTTTCTCTCCCCACTTGACTGTAAAGTCCATAAAGTCAGAGATTGTGTGCGTTTGTATGAGTGTGTTTATCCGTGTTTTCTCATCATTGCAGCCCCAGCACCTAACCCAGTGATAATAATTGTTTTTTCATGAATGTTTTAGGGAAGTAAGAATTCTCTTTTTCAGAGATTAGTGGTATATTTCAAACTTCTAAAAATTACCTGTTAACACCAGATGAAATGGTAATGTATTCTGAATTTTATTCACTTAAAATAGGCACTCTAATATATTTTATTTTATCAAAACAATATTTTCCCTCTTTATCTGCAAAGCAAAGTTTTCCATACTCCTCCTATAGCTTACACAGATGTGTCAGTAGTCTTTAGTCTTTTACAGTAGAGCTTGTCTCTTAAAAATGAGGATAACTTGGGAGTTCCCTGGTGGTCTATTGGTTAGAATTCAGTGCTTTCACTGCCGTGGCCTGGGTTCAATCCCCGGTCAGGGAACTGAGATCCTGCAAGCGTGCAGCACAGCCAAAAATAAATAAAGAAAGAAAAATTTTTTTAAAAAAGGATAATTTTTTGAATAGTCCATCAGAGTATTTTGCTCCGGACGCACAGGCTCAGTGGCCATGGCTCACAGGCCCAGCCGCTCCACGGCATGTGGGATCTTCCCGGACCGGGGCACGAACCCGTGTCCCCTGCATTGGCAGGCAGACTCCCAACCACTGCGCCACCAGGGAAGCCCTTTTTTTGTGTTGTTTGTTTGTTTGTTTGTTTGTTTGCGGTACGCGGGCCTCTCACTGTTGTGGCCTCTCCCATTGCGGAGCACAGGCTCTGGACGCGTAGTCTGAGTGGCCATGGCTCATGGGCCCAGCCGCTCCACGGCATGTGGGATCTTCCCGCACCGGGGCACGAACACGTGTCCCCTGCATCGGCAGGAGGACTCTCAACCACTGCACCACCAGGGAAGCCCGGGAACTTTCTTTTTAAGCATAAAAATTAAGCAATATGCCATAAAAAAAAAAAAGACTTAATGATATGACTAAATAAAAATGTAAAAAAACCTTTTATGTTAAAAATACAATATAGTGATAGTAGTATATAACTATTAAAAGAAGTTATAAAGCAGTACGTATTAACAATGAGATATGTATAAGATATAATAAGTGAAAAATCAAGTTAAAAACAGTATATATACTATGATTCCAATTTTGAAAGGAAATGTAATTCATAATATATTGATAGGAAAAAACATTTGGAGGAATATACACCAAGTTATCAATGTGAGAAGATGGAAATGGGAAATGTTCAGTATCTATGTTTTATATTATTATAATTTTTTGTATTTTTACATTGAGCGTCTATTACTTTTATACTGTATAAAAAAGAAAAAAGATAAATTTGTAAAAAACACAAACTCAGTTAGAACAAATACATGCAATATATATGACTATGTTCTCTTCCAAATGAATAACAAATCAAACAAAAGGTAGAAAAACAAGCCAGGAACATGAAAAACAGGACACAAAAAGAAGAAATACAAATGACTGATAAGCATGCGGACAAGTAGGCCAGCATTGAGTGGTACAGGCCATCCTGTTTGCTGCTGGAAACCAACATAGATGGATACAACATTTTGGAGGACAGTTAGGTAATCGGTATCAAAAACACTCAAAATATATATACTTAATTCAACTTCTAGAAATGTATCCTAAGAAAAGAATAAAAAATATAATTTATATAACAAGGATATTGTTATGGAACTTTCAAGGGAAAATTAGAAATATCCTAATTATCCATCAAAAGGACATGAGTTATATGAATCCTGGTACATTCAAACAAAATAATAATATGTAGCCATTTAAAAATCATGTTTTAGAAGGCTATTTAACAACTTGAAAATTTCTGTTATTATGTGAAGAAAAGCAAATTTCAAAACTATATGTAGCATGATACTGATTATTTGTGTGTATGTGTGTGCATGCATATGCACATATTAAAAAGCCATCACACGATTAACAGTTGTTATCCATAAATAGTAAAAAGTGAGAATGATTTTTATTTTGTCCTGATTCTTTAATGAATTTTTGAACATTTCTATAATGGTTATATAATGTATTACTTTTATAGTAATAAAAAAGAAGTTCTTTTAAAGTTGCTGGCCCATGCTTTGGAAAAAAGTTTGACCGTTCCTATAAAGATTAAACATAGAGTTACTGTATGATCCAGCAAATCTACACCTAGATGTATACCCAAGAGAACTGAAAGTATATGTTCACGCAATAACTTTAACCTGAATGTTCATAACAGCATTATTCAGGATAGAAAAAAAAAAAAAAAAAAAAGGAAGCAACTCAAATGTCCATCAATGGATGAGCAGAATGTGGTATATACATACAATGGAATATTATTCAGCCATAAAAAAGGAACAAAATACTGATTCATGCTACAACATGGATGAACCTTGAATACATCCTGCTAAGTGAAAGGAAACTGACAAAAAGGCCACATATTGTGTGACTCCATTCAGATGAATTGTCCAGAAGAAGCAAAACCATATAAACAGAAAGTTAGCTAGTGATTTCCAGGACTGGGGAGAGGGAAGAATGGTAAGTGACTGCTAATGGTTACAAGGTTTCTTTTTGGGGTGATGAAAAATTCTGGAATTAAATAGTGGTAATGGTCACACAACCTTGTGAATGTACTAAAACCCACTGAATTATACACTTTTAAAAGGTGAATTTTATGGTATATGAATTATATCTCAATTCTTAAATATGGAAAAAAGTTTATGGCCCATCAAAGTTTCCCGGAGAAAAAGAATAGCACTTAAATGTGTAGAGTACTTTATATATAAACAACCTACAATATGGTTAGCGCTATGATAGAGGGATGGAACATAAAAAATAAAACATCTAACAGTACCTGGGGGTTAGAGGAAGTTTCCATTAAAACAGAGATTCCTGAACTTTTTTAAAAAATTTATTCATTTATTTAAGTTTTGGCTGCATTGGGTCTTTGCTGCTGCACGCGGGCTTTCTCTAGTTGCAGCGAGCGGGGGCTACCCTTCGTTGCGGGCAAAGGCTTCTCACTGTGGTGGCTTCTCTTGTTGCAGAGCACAGGCTCTAGGCACACGGGCTTCAGTAGTTGTGGCACACGGGCTTCAGTAGTTGTGGCTCGCGGGCTCTAGAGCGCAGGCTCCGTAGTTACGGCACACGGGCTCAGCTGCTCCGCGGCATGTGGGATCTTCCCGGACCAGGGCTTGAACCCGTGTCCCCTGCATTGGCAGGCAGACTCCCAACTACTGTGCCACCAGGGAAGCCCCGAGATTCTTGAAGTTTTTGAGAATAATAAATAAAATAACCTTTATTTATTAATCCATTTAAAATAATAATGATCCATTGCATTACTCATTCCTCTCAATGATGACATCTTATATAACCATAGTACAGTACCAAAACTAGGAAATTAACATTGACAACTAAAGAGACTACAGGCTATTCAGGTTTTACCAGTTTTAGCATGCACTCACTCTTTAAAAAATTTTTGTAATTGAAAGGGCAATACTGGGACTTCTCTGGCAGTCCCTAGCAGTTAAGATTCCATACTCCCAATGCAGGGGGCATGGGTTCGATCCCTGGTTGGCGGAACTAAGAGCCCACATGCCACGCCATGCAGCCAAGAAAAAAAAAAAAGAAAGGGCA
The DNA here is from genome assembly GCF_003031525.2 of Neophocaena asiaeorientalis asiaeorientalis. Classification (NCBI taxonomy): domain Eukaryota; kingdom Metazoa; phylum Chordata; class Mammalia; order Artiodactyla; family Phocoenidae; genus Neophocaena; species Neophocaena asiaeorientalis. The sequence goes on along the minus strand of NW_020174268.1, from coordinate 6,708,263 downwards.
ATACAACAATATTAAAAAATTTTAAATAAATGATTAGAGGGAATTCCCTGATGGTCCAGTGGTTGGGACTTCGTGCTTCCATTGCAGGGGGCACAGGTTCAATCCCTGGTCAGGGAACTAAGATCCCGCAAGCTGTGCAGCGTGGCAAATAAATAAATAAGTAAACATCTTTAAAAAAATTTTTTAAATAAAATAAATGAGTAGAACTACCTATAATCTCACATTAAAACCAATCGGATTACCTTATATAGAAATACATTAAATTTTTATTACAAAATAGTTTAAATATACAAAAAAGTGGTAACATAAAAAATAGCCAGGTACCCACATTATCTCCATGTATGTTTTTACACTTTGACCACATATGTAAATATCCATGAAAATATGTTGTATTATTTTGCAAGTTTGAAAATCTTATATAAAAGTTGTATCACAATACACAAGGATGCATCTTTTAAATATTGGGTTGGTCAGAAAGTTCATTCAGGTTTTTCCGTAACATCTAATGTTTCTATCATAGTAATACATGCTGTCAACTGCTAGTTGGGGATGACACTTTCCAACCTCTCTTCCTACTTTCCCCAGGAAGGGGTTATCATGGAGATCAGAGCTGAGACTCTAGAGAGGCCTTGCCTGGACTGGAATCCAGAATCTTCTATTCATCAGCAGTGGAACATTTGACAAATTACTTACTCTGGTCTTCAATTTCCTCATATGTAAAATAGAGGTAATGCCAGTCCCTATTTCATAAAGTCATTTGAGTATAAATTAAGGCTATGCAGGGGAAGCACTTGGTACAGTGAAGCACAGCATCTAGACGTGCTCACTAAGTGTTTATCGTCATTATCATCATCTTTATTATTGCAGATAATGAATCTAGACGTTGCCCTCTCTTCCTGCAATGAAAGAGTGGTGCACATAACCAGAGCCAGCTCAGAGTAGGGAAGTAACATGTTTTCTGCCTCTCCCAGTGGTGTGCTAATCAACAGTTAACACGCAGCTTTGGGCAAGGGTGGGGGATAGGGAGCCACACTTCACAGTGTTTACCAGTTTCCATGTTGTAAATTCTCCCACCATGGCTGACTGCAAGCTGTCAACTTGAGTTCACTGAATGCTGACTGCAGAGTTGGGAAGAGTTATCAGAATCAGCTCTCAAGTCATGTGAGCCTGCTCCAGCACACTCAAGCGAGAATTTATCTTTTTTGCTGCCTCTTTGTTCACTGCTGAAACTAGGATCTGTTCCCTCTCAGGCAGAGGACCAGGCATACATATCTGATGCGCTCCTGCCGAGGTAAGAGTTTATTTATGCCTGGAAGATAGAGGAAGTCTTCAGATCTGAAGCCCAAAGCAGTGCTCAGGCCCAGCTTACCAGAGTACACATAGCAAATGATACTTTAATTCTCATTTGTTACGTTCCCTTTGTGTCCCTGAGAGATCTTAGGTGTGAGTGTGGGTGTGGCCACAGTCTAGGGTAAGATTCTGTTATCTTTGGTCATGTGGCCATAATGCCTTCTTAAGACCAACAGCACCTTACCTATTTTTAACATGTAGCATTTTGCATTGCACTATTTCTACTTAAGACGTTCAAGTAATCATCTTTCCAGTCTTTCTAGAGATACTTTCTAATGGCCGCATAATTCCATTAATACACCTAAGTATAAGGTATATAGAAAAAGAACCAGGAGGCAAAAACTGGGGAAAATGACATAAATGTAAGAAAAAAATAAGAATTTCAAAAACTGAGTATGGTCTTAGCTGTTGATGAGAAAAGTAAATTGAGCCCTGAAAAATAACTGAATAATTGAATCTTACAGTTAGGTCTCTAATGCTTTCAGGAAGAGAAAGTTCATCTCCTTATGCGGGGCAGAGGTGGGTAGGGGGCATGAAATGCATTACCTCGTGTAGAAATCAAGTGGAGAAACTAAGGCTCGAGTGATTCATTAACCTGCTCAGGATCACACAGGGCAGATCACCCAGGCCAGGCTTCATTCCACTATAGTCAGGAGTGAATGAGAATTAAGGAAATGGAGACAGGAGGTATGAACAATTCTTTCCGGAAGCATGATGGGGAAAGAAGAGAAAGAGCAATAACTAAATAAAGTATGAGGACATGGAATCACTGCTTTTATAATAAATATAAGGCTCAGCTCCTCCAAAGCTGACATTGAAAAAGGCCCCAGTGAGTGCAGGGCCAGAAGCAGACAGACCACAGAACCCTACACCCTGTCCTGGAGATTTGTCTGTATTTTGGGACACTCATCATCTTTGCTCCATCAGAGCCTCCTCGGATTGATTCTTCCTTTCATATTTGAAGCCCATATGTGAGATGACAAAAGACATTTCTTAATATCCCGTGGCACAATCAAGTCAAAGCCAGAAAGTTTAACCCAGGGTCCCCAACCCTGGGTCCACGGACCAGTACCAGTCTGTGGCCTGTTAGGAACTAGGCTGCACAGCAGGGGGTGAGCAGCGGGCCAGCGAGCAAGGCTTCATCTGCCTCTCCCCATCGCTCCCCACCGCTCCCCACAGCTCCCCGTTACTGCCTGAGCCACCCTCCCCCCACCCAGTCTGTGGAAAAATTGTCTTCCATAAAACTGGTCCCTGCTGCCAAAAAAGTTGGGGACCACTGGTAAACAGCTTTTCTCAAGGCAAGGGCAATGTTTCCTAACCTTGCCGGTCACAGAGACTGCCCCAGACACTCATTTAAATATACGGAATGTCAGGAGATTTGGATTCAGTTCTCTGGTGGGGGCCTGGGAATGGGTATTTTAAAGTAATGTCAGTTATCCTTAAATTCTTGCAGGTTTGGGTATCACTGTGCTGGCAAATAACAAAGAGAAATAAACACAGTAGCATAAATCCCCGTAGTTTGGCTCAGAAGAAACGGCCTACTCATAACCATGCTGGGGTCCACAGCCTGCCCCTGTGATTTGATGCCATCTTGGCACATGCTGGCTTAATCTCCAGCCCAATCTGGGCACAATAGGGAAAGGTCCGTCACCAAATTATAAGGTGGCAGGAGAGAAGGGAAAGAGGGCTTCTTCTGTTCTTAACATGTTTCAAACTGACTTCTAGTTCCTAACCAGCATGCCAATACAGACAAGACCCGTCTTTGCCCACTTCCTCCCCTTCTTTGTCCCTCCGGCAGGCACCTCCTTCCTACAGGCTTCTCAGTCTTCGGGAGGGTGACCCTAACATCTTGGTTTGCCTGGGGGAGAGTCTTGACTTAAGCCCAGAGTTCTCTCTGGTTTGGTGTCCCCTTTCATTCTCAAAAGAGTCCCAGTGTGGAGGTTAAATTATATCATCATGCTGTCTATGAACAGAGAGCAAAAACACAAGTGCACAAAAGCAAGAAGTAGTCTGCCAGCAATTTACACAATGACTTCCAATTATCAAGCAAATCACTCCATGACACTGCATACATCATTTCAATTAATTTTCACAGCACCCCATGAGGGAGCTCTGGGCACATGGATTCTTGCAAGTAAGGAAATTAACCAGGTTAAATGACTTGACCAAGGTCATCCAACTATGAGGAACAGAACTGGATTCAAACATCCATCTGAGTGACTGCAACTTCTGCTCCAAAGGGGGCATGCCTGACTCCTCAGGCCATGTGGCCACCCCACCCACCAATTTCTGACTGCGTTAAGAAACAGAACTTTACCAAGAACGTCGGGCAGTTTCAACACTAAAGGAACTCTCTCGATTTTCATATTTTTCATCTTACATTTGAAAGTAGAGTCTATTTCTGCAGCTGTGTATATAATTCAGCTCTTGTTTCTGTAACCTAATTTGAAAGAACACTTCCAAAAGAAGCAACGAAGTCTACAAAAGCACAGTTTGACTCAAGTAGATCCAACCAATTTGCAAGTGGAAAATAACACTGAGGAATAAGTTTTGCATCACAAGTGTGGCTGCTTCAAGTCATCCTTCATGAAACTAAAGATGTAAGTGTAACGCAGAAAAGGGATGGTTCAAAATCTTTGCTTTACATCTGCATAGCTTTTTTTTTTCAATTTTATTTATTTATTTTGGCTGCGCTGGGTCCCCGCTGCTGCACACGGGCCCTCCCCAGTCGCGGCGAGCGGGGGCCACCCCTCACCGCAGTGCGCGGGCCTCTCCCCAGCAGTTGTGGCTCGTGGGCTCCAGAGTGCGGACCTCAGTAGTTGTGGCGCACGGGCTCAGTTGCTCCGCGGCACGCGGGATCCTCCCAGACCAGGACCCGAACCCGTGTCCCCGGCATCGGCAGGCGGACCCCCAACCACCACACCACCAGGGAAGCCCTACATCTGCATAGCTTTATCTTCTAAACCAGCTGCTCTCCCAGGAAAGATGAACTTAAAGTTTCACCCTTTGCTTTCACCACCAGATTGACTGCAGTTTTCTTTCTTTTAAAAAATGGATAATTTTAATTTTAATTCCAAAAGCACTGCCTTAATGCATTTTCTTTGGAAAAAGAAATCATAAATAAGTCTTAAGTGGCCTTCGATCAATACCCCAATCTCAGACCTGTACATTGCTACTGGTTTGTTTTTGTCCTTCTGTTTTTCTATCCAGAAAATTATTTTTCTACCTTCTGCCTTTTCCAATAAAGCTTCCAGTAGAGGAGTATTTTCCTTCTTCCCCTCAAACTCCATCTATAGGGAAGCTCCTAAAATCTCAGAGATTGAAAGCTCCAAGAGGGCTACAGCAGCTTCTCTCTCCTAGTTCTTCTTTCTCTCTGTTGAGTGTTTAAGAGCAAAAGCTCAAGAGCCAGAGTGCTGGGTGGGAATCTTACCTGCATCACCTATTAGCTGAGTGACCTTGGGAAGTTCATGTATTCACTATTCATTTAAATTTATTTATTTACTGAGTGCCTTTTACGTATCAGGGATACAGTGGTATACAAGACAATGTTCCTACCCTTGTGGAACTTACATTCTAGTGGGAGACACAGAATGTAAACATATGAATGAATATAGCATAACTTCAGGTGGCAAGAAATGCCACAAGGAAAAATGAAACAGGGTCAGGGGACAGAGACTGCCTTTTACCTAGATGAGCAGAGAAAACCTCCCTGAGGATGTGATGACAGAGCGGAAAGCTGAGCATAGTTAGGGAGCAAATCATGCAAAGATGTGAAGGGAAGAGCAAGTGCAAAGGCCCTGAGGCAGAAACAAACGTGAAGTGTTGGAAGAACCGAAGAAGGCCAGTGAGCTGACACAGAGTGTAGGAGAGAGAATGGTGGCACATGAAGCCTCCCACTTTTCACCATCACCTCCCGTCTTCCAATCCCAACTCCAAAAATTCCCCAACTCCATTCGATCCTATAGTCTACTGTTTCACTACCTTTTGCTTGCTTCCGTCCTCCCTCATGTCCTCACGTCCCGCTTTAACCAGCTTAGATATGAGGTCCATTATTATAATCACTCCCCTGTGTAAACATTCAACTCCTTTTAGCTTCATACCATTTTCTCTTTCCTCAAACTTCCAACACTTCCTCCCCAACCCTTACTCTTCACTGATGAGCTTCCTATTTCACTGAGAAAATAGAAGCAAACAATAAAGGAGGCCCACAAGCTCCCACCCCAATACCTGCCCACCCACCCGTGCTTGTGTCCATATCCCCACCTCCCCTCCTATCATGGGGGCTGAAGGCCTTCCAAAGGTACACAAACTCACCCCCTCTCCTGCTCTAGCAAGTTTCTTTCCTCCTCTTCCATCAGTCCCATCATCATAAGAAATCACTGTAATTTCTTCCATTTCAATAAAGGCTTCTCTTGACCCAACTTGCACCTCTAGCCACCACCCATTTTCTGACATTCTTTACAGCACAACCACTTTCACTCACTGTCTTCACTTCCTCTCCCCCCATTTCCTCTGAACTCTCTGCAGCCCAGCTTGAGCCATCATTCTACTGAAACTGCCTCCGTTGCTAAATCTTTCACCGTGGTAAATCCAACGGTTAATTCTCGCTTCTCACTTACAGGCGCATCACCAACATTTGAACCCTTTTCCCCCACTGCCACCATCCTGGCCCACGCCACCCTTATCGCTCTCACCTCTGACTCTGAACAAGTCTCCCTGCAGCCACTGCTGCCCTGCTACCCAGTCACATCACTGCACTGCTCATATTCTTCCCGGGGCTGCCCAGCCACCCACTCAAAGTCCCATGCCTACAGTGGAGCAGGAGACGGACCTACAAGTTCCTACATGGTCTGCGCTTTCCCCGACCACGCCCAGGACCTCTCTGCCCTCCGCTTACCCGCTGCATTACTCTCTCTGCTCTCGCCACATCGGCCCCCTTGCCGTTACTCAAACATGCCAAGCACACCTCTTCCTTGGGGCCTTTGCACTTGCCATCCCCACTGCCTGGAATGTTCCCCCAGAATCCATTTGACTCACTCCTTCCTCTTCTTCCAGTGTCTGCTCCCTTGTCATCTTCTCAGGAGGCCTTCCTGGTCATCTGCTCAGCCACCCAGTGGCCCCTCACTGCCACTCACACTTCCTATTCTCCTTTCCCACTTCACTTTTGTCCATAGCACTCACCACCATCTGATAGCCTACATATTTCTTTTCTTCTTAATTGAAGTATAGTTGAGTTACAATATTGTGCTAGCTTCAGGTGTAAAGCCTCGTGATTTAGTATTTTTGTAGATTATGCTCCCTTATAGCTTATTACAAGATAACGGGTATCATCCTATGTACTTCTTTGATTATTGTCTCCTCCCACTAGAATGTAAGCTCTGGACAGGAACAGTATGCCCAGCATCTAGAACAGTGCCTGGGACATAGTAGGCCGTCAATAATTTTTTGTTAAATGAATGAAGACTGCACACAGCAACCAGGAACCAGCTCATGTAAGGCCTTGTAAGTCCCCCACTTTATTTTATATGTGAAGGACAGTCATTGGAGAGTACGTGGTCTGACTGACAGTTTAAAAATACCACTCTGGCTGTAGTGTGCATGGAAGATTGTACTGGGGGTAAGAGTGGCCTCGGGGGCAGTCGGAGGTTAATGCAACATCTAATCAAGAAAGATAATGAGGACTTCAGCTAGGGTGAAGAAAGGTCAGATTTTTAGATATATTTTGGTGTTACAGCTGACAGAACTTGTTAATAATGAGGCGTCTGAGAAAAAGAAGAGGAACTGAGAATAACATCTAGGGCTTCCCTGGTGGCACAGTGCTTAGGAATCTGCCTGCCAATGCAGGGGACACAGGTTCAAGCCCTGGTCCGGGAAGATCCCACATGCCGTGGAGCAGCTAAGCCCGTGCACCACAACTACTGAGCCTGCATCCTAGAGCCTGCGAGCCACAGCTACTGAAACCCATGTGCCTAGAGACCGTACTCCAAAAGAGAAGCCACTGTGATGAGAAGCCCACGCACCATGACGAAGAGTGGCCCCTGCTTGCTAGAGAAAGCCCACGAGCAGCAATGAAAACCCAATGCAGCCAAAAATAAATTTTAAAAAATAATAAACAGGGCTTCCCTGGTGGCACAGTGGTTGAGAGTCCGCCTGCCAATGCAGGGGACACGGGTTCGTGCCCCGGTCTGGGAAGATCCCACGTGCCACGGAGCAGCTGGGCCCGTGAGCCATGGCCGCTGAGCCTGCGCGTCCGGAGCCTGTGCTTTGCAACGGGAGAGGCCACAACAGTGAGAGGCCCGCGTACCGCAAAAAAAAAAAAAAAATAATAATAATAAACAACAAAAAAAGAGAATAACATCTAGGTTTTTGGCCTCAATACTTAATCTTTCTGAGCCTGTTTCCTCTTCTGTAAAATGAGGAAAATTAGAACATCTCTCTCGGGATTGTTGTGAGAAAGAGGGTAGAGGACAACCGTTGCTCACAGTGTCAGGCACATGCTAAACACTCAATAAATGTTAGCTCTTCTTATTGCCCTAAAGATAACTATTTCCTAGGATTACAAAAATATCCACACCACAGAGACTGAGGGAAAAAATTGTTTTGTAGAGTGTACCCTCCCCTCCTAAGGGACAGACATTTACTTATTTAACAGAATACTTAACATTAGTCTTGGAACGGTTTACTTGCACACAGATACCTAAAAGAATTCCTCACATTTCAAAAGGATCATAAGGCTCCTTTAAGCAGTGCTTGTCCATTTAATAGTTAGCAGAAGGAGTAAATAAAAGCTGAAATTACAAACCTCTGCTGATTAAAAATCAATCAAAATGTAAGAAAAAGTATATCTGAAATAATAGTGATTTTTTAAAAAACAAGTATTTGCTGCATTTTAATACACCAGAAACTAAAATACCATGCTGTCTGGTTCAATACAGGACACCTGGCAACCCTCTTTGTCAGTGTAACTTAGCTTTCTGCAAAACCAACACCCAGCTCTTTTTGGCTGCATTGGCCTGTCCTCATTTCCCCCTGGAAAACTCTTTTAAACTTAGTACAGATAACATTTTGCCTCTGTTACAATTAGCAGCTTCTCTCAATGGGTCACCTGGCTTGGCGAGTGCTTGTATAGGTAACCCGGTATCTTCTTTCAAAGCCTCCCAATGGTGGCCTCCAGGTAGCATGTGAAGAGCTGCCTGTGGGGAATTTAGGGCCTGCTTCGGGCTCTTCAGGGACTTTCCTGCTAGCATCTTCTTCTGCCTCACCAGATCTCCCTGATTATTGGTGATCTGAGCCCCCCACCCAACTGAAGACCAGCCATTCTTCTCCCCAGACACCATCTCTGCCCTGCCCCCTCACAGCAAGGACCTCTTTTATGGACTCTTTTCTCTTCCTGGAGACCTCTCGCCACTCCTCTCCTCAGGTGAGACCCTAGGGCATTTCTTCTGCTGTGCTTCTCCCCAGATAGGGCCTCTAATTCCGATCCAAGAGCTGCCTCTTCTGCCCTCTTAGAGCTGCTTTGACCTATCCAGTGACAACCCCTTAGAGCTGGGCCCAACTGCCCCGACCTGGTCCTCAGCTGGATCCTAGTGGCCTATCGCAGGGCAGGGACCCACCTTTCCCACGGCCGACCCTGGAGTCAAGATGTCCCATGTGGCCTGGACAGACTATCCTTGCTCATCTTTCTTGCCAGCCACTCCCTGCAGCCCCAACAGACAAGCAGAATACAGCAATGGCTGGCTCAGATGGAGACACTCAGGAAAAGGGGAGGAAGCTGATTAAGAGCCAGCTTCAAAAACAAAGTCATGATTTCTCTGAAACAGTAGACTGCAAGGGGCAGGTACATTTAAAATGCTCCAAGCACACAATTCTTTGAAGATTTGGGCATTTGAATTTGGGGTGGTTGTTTTTTAAGCTTTCCAAAATGAGGAAAAAAATGTCAGATACTTTTCTGCACCCTGGAAACCAGAGCCTCGCCTGGAATCATAATGTAAAGCTTCAGACTCAATGTGGTGGGCAGGTTCACTAGCTACACATTCTTTCTCACACCTCTATCATTTATGACACAATCGATTTTCCCTAAAAAAGGTATATTAAAAGCCAACTTCCAACCTTTTAAAAAGTACCCTTGCAGTGTTATCTACATTCATTATTAAAATGGTATTTTTCAAAATTATATAAATTCTATTTAAAAAGTATTATAGTACTTTTTAATGTACCAAGTACCATTCTAAGAGATTTACAAAGATTAACTTTTTTAATCCTTAAAATAACCTAATGAAACGGATACTGTTATTAACCTCATTTATAGACAAGGAAATTAAGTCACAGAGAGGTTAAGTAACTTGCCCAAGGTCACAGAGCTAAGTGACAGAACCAAGAATTCAAACTGAGACAGTCTGGGTGGGTCACAGCCATATGCTGAGGTCACTAGGCTATGCTGCCTCTCTAAAGGGCCTGAAAAAAATAGATAGATAGATATTTAATATATATTTATTATATATAAAATACATATTATATACATATATTTTGTGCATAAATGTTACATGTTTTGTACATGTACATGTATGTACATATGTAAATATGAGAGAGAGAGAGAAAGGAGGATTGTAGGTGCAATTTTTCCAAATGGCCACCTTTCCCCATGTTTTCAACACATGCCTAAAACCCAGAAAAGTACTGTATAATTTTTCTGCAGCTACATCTTCTTGAGGAGCCTAGATAACTGGTTTCATAAACCTTGGCTTCTCATCTGAGAAATGAGGTGGCTAGATTAGAGGAACAGGTTGGTCAAGTGAGTGTAAGAGCCTCCAACTTCAAAATTATTGAAATTTCCTGGAAGACTGACCAGATACTTTTCCTCTTTACATCTGACTGTGAGATGTCCTGACTCTATTCTGTAAGCTAACTCTGGACTATTCCTGTGCCTTTTGGACTAAATATAATGCGGGTTTGTTCTGTACAACAGGTGATATTCTAATGCGTATGTACAGGTTTAAGTTTAAATTTCTAGGGACTCAGGCCTTTGGGTTCACCAAACAGGTAAGGCTTAAATTAACAAGTGGGGCCGAAGAAACACGTTCTATCTAGTACTGAGGCAATTGCGCCCCCTGCCGGCTATGTGCAGGTGAGCTGGCTTCCTAAGGGCGCCACTCCTGCTCCTGGGTCACAGAGCAAACTTTCTCCCTTCCCCGTCTCCTGCAGGGTTCCCACCAAGCCACACTTGCTTAGCACTCCCTGAGCTAGGCACAAGTGCATTTAGGGCTGGGGATCGAAGATAAATCAAAGCGTCGCAGCCTTAAAGGATCTCACGGTCAATCGGGGCACGCCCAAAGCAGCGCACTAGAATACAACTTGAGCGATGCGTCTCTGGAACCAGCCTCCTGTCCCATACGTTTGCAACCACAAGTGACACGGAAGAGCCTGAACCAAACAGCACAGTACAATGCCCTTTTGTTAGGAAAGAACTATGACTCACCCCAGCATTTTCTCTGTGCGCAGAAACTACGGCCTGCACGGGAGCGACAAGTCTAATCGGTGCTCCCCTGAAGCCCCAGGCTACCTGGGAGTAGTCCTGAAAGCCGCCCTTCAGAGTGAGGGGCTGCAAGGAAAGGTCACGATTTAACAGGGAAAGAACAGAGGTTAAGAACAGGGCCAGGAGGAGATGTAAGCATTTGGATATTAAATTAATAAGTAACAAGTGCATTAAAAAATATATAACCAACACTTCTGATGCTTTTAGTAACAAGATGCTAACTTAACTTCCCAACTAGACTTTGTTGGATTTTTTTTTTTTTTTTGCGGTATGCGGGCCTCTCATTGTGGTGGCCTCTCCCGTTGCAGAGCACAGGCTCCGGATGCGCAGGCTCAGCGGCCATGGCTCACGGGCCCAGGCGCTCCACGGCACGTGGGATCCTCCTGGACCGGGGCACGAACCCGTGTCCCCTGCATCGGTAGGCGGACTCTCAACCACTGCGCCACCAGGGAAGTCCTGGATTTTTTAAAATAGAATTTTATCTGTTTGAGTTTTTCACGCTAGGCCAGGAGGCCTCCTCAATTTCTAAAACACAAAAATTCTTTCTGTTCCTCTTCTCAAACCTAATCAGACTCTGGACACACCCAGCAATTCAGTGTGTCTTTTAGTTAACTCTCTGTCTCCTTTCACTTTAGAGAAAGTTCTGCTGGTAACAAAACCTGCTCTACAAGCCAGGAGGAAAAAGGACTTAAAGGAAGAGGAAGAACACATTTTTCAAAATTCTTGTCAAAATATATGAGGGGGGAAAATATAGAAGCGGAGAAATATGCCACTCGACTCAGGAGTCACTCTGGACGAGTGTCTTGGAATCAAGTCCTGAAGGACAGCCATCATGGCAACAAAAGGTGGATGTAATTACAAATAAGGGCCTTGGAAGAATCTCTAAAACGGTTCCTGCAAAGAGTGCAGTTCGGAAAAATCTATGCAAAAGAAGAAGGACAAAAGTGGAAGCTCATGAGAGCAGAGAAAAAGCAAAAGGTGAGAAGGGAGAGAGAAGGAGGTGGGAGGCGGAGAGGAAGGGGCAAGTGTGGGTGGCGGGCTGCACCAGGGTGAGCGCCTCACATTTGTAATTCAATGTAAGAAATGCGTGGCTTTGTAAAAAAGCAGGCAAAGAAAGTAGAACTTCAGTGTTGTCACACACACACACAGACACACACACACACACACACAGAGTAAATACGTGAAAACGCGGACAGTGCAGAGAGCATAATGTAGAAGTGAAAGCCTCTTCCCCACCCTCAGTGCATAGCCACTAATAGGGGTGGGAGAGGTGCTGGGGGTGAGGACAGGTGGGAGGCCGTGTGCCCCTGAGACAGTGGCTGCACGCTGACCTGCTAGAGGCCAGCCCTGGACACTGTGGTTTAAACCAAAGGTTTTCAGCTAATGGCTTCACAGGAAGCCCATACACAGGCTTCCCACCCCTAAAAATCCTCACCTAATTCTCAGCAAATGTGAGACCTATTGCCAAAAACAAGAGCCACCTCCCTATTTGATTTAATTGGCAAAAAACAGAAACAAAACCTCTATTTTTATGCATGCCTGAAATGTTAAGAATGTACCTGTAGCAAATTTGAACAGAGTGCATTAAGCTTTGTGAAGTAAACTGAGTGAAAGTGTGTACAACAAATATACAAATGTCACTCTCTGGACCTGGGTCAGCTGGTGTGTGGTAATAAAAGCAGACCGGAAGATTCACCCAGTTTTGTTGTATTTATACAGTATCTCTCTCCTCTGTCCTAATTCACAGGAGGTGGCAGTGGGAATGAGGATGAGGATGGAGAGGAGAAGGTGTTAGGCTAATGTCGTGTGCCAGGTGATAAATGAAAATGTTGAATTTCCACAGGTTTGTTAGAATTTCACACATCCTGTAGAGAGGTTAAAATAGCATTGTCTCATGTAGCTTTAACATAAAATAGTTAATCCTGAAGAATGGGTAACATATAGTACTTTATCTATTATAGAAACAATGATAAATACTATTTATGTAAGAAATGATGAATGATAGATATTTATAGTAAACATAGATTCTCCTTCGTGCAGTTATAAAAAGAGCTCTAGTTGTTATTTTAGTAATAATCCCTTATATAATAATCCTTTATGAATTATTAAAGTATGAGTTTGGCCTTTAACTAAAATATCTACCACGTTCTAGCAAGGTTAGGACTAGAACAGTTCTCATTGCATTGCCCAGATTGTATCTCTGTATAGTTTGTTAGTTGGTTGATTTATACCCTACTTTGGTTGATTTATACCCTACTTTGTTGCACAAGAGATTTAAGATTGCCGGGCTTCCCTGGTGGCGCAGTCGTTGAGAGTCCACCTGCCGATGCAGGGGACACGGGTTCGTACCCCGGTCCAGGAAGATCCCACATGCTGCGGAGCGGCTGGGCCCGTGAGCCATGGCCGCTGAGCCTGCGCGTCCGGAGCCTGTGCTCCGCAACAGGAGAAGCCACAGCAGTGACAGGCCCGCGAACCGCAAAAAAAAAAAAAAAAAAAAAAAAAAAGATTGCCCAGTGCCTTTCACATCAGAGGTGCTAAGTGGTCTTCAACTGTATGCTATGAGGCTGTATATAAGTATATATAAAAATTGTGTGCCAGTTAGAGCAGTCCTAATGTTAGATGAATATATTTGAATAATGCTAAATACTAAAACACATGGTAACTGAAATGGTTTCTCACACATACACAAACACACACTTTTTTCTTTTAACCCCATAGCTTTTCTGAACAGCGACAGAAGAAAAATGCAGAAAATATAAAGCCAAGCTGGGGTAGGTCCTATGCAGTGAGCTCTTTGGGGTCCCTAGCAGAGACATAGATTTCAGTCTGTTCATAGTTATCCAAATTAACACAATAGAATAGAGATATGAAGACTTGAGAAGATTCAGTCGTCTCAGCATCATCCTTTCAAAGAGCTGTCATCAGATGCCTTTTGATTCTAAAGGGAAAAGGATAAAAACACTGCTCTTCCTAGGGAGCTAATTCTATATAGTTGAAGTAGTCAAACCACATAGCTCTTTATATTTATTTACAATGTTGTAATTGTATAACAGGATAGAGGTATCAAATGCATTCAATAGATAAAATGCACTTTATTTAAAATAGGGAAGGATTTCCTGGGGGAACCATAAAATCAAGAATGTTGTAATAATTTTGTGAATCATTCAGGCATAATTACCAACCAATAGAAATAAAATATTCCATATACTCTCAGTTTTCACTAGATATTGGTTTATAAGTCATTGTTCTATTGTGTGCTTTGGTTAAAACAAAGTCTTTAAAACCAATATCCTTTATTTGTCAACATGTACTAGGTGGAAATCTTTATAATCATGTAATTTTATGTGCAAAAAGCTGCCCAGACAGGTCCCAGCTCTAGGTGTGCAGTGTGCACCAGCCACTGGAGCATCCTTGTGGCTCAAGGGCCTGGATAGGATGGGCCTTTCCCAAGGGACCCTGAAATAACACAGCTAAAAGTTGAGAAACAGAAGCTAAGATCTCAGCTGATAAGATGGGCCTTGCATGAGGTCAGAGGGCAAGTAAAGTCAACAATGGGAGAACTGTAGTGCTTAGAACCTGGAAGTTGAGAAAAAGATAAAGCAAGGCTTTATGAGAACTGAATCAACCAGAACAGTTCAAAACTAAGGCTCTGGATGGCAAGGTGGGTCAGAATATTCCCCATCCCCCTTTTGTAGTCACTATATTACCAATTTAATTTACACTGAGGAATTTATGCCCACAAGCAACCAAAATGATGATGATGATGATGATGATGATGATGAAGGAATGACTGGTGTATTTTCTCCCTGAATTCTACACATATGATGTGACAGCTCTTAGTCAAAAGTTACTTTTCTGGTTTGCCTGAGAAATCACTGTCACAAGGACCAGAAATACTCAAAGAAATACTCCATTCTCTCTTCAGACCTACATGGGAATTAGAAGGTAGCCTGGTGAACAAGGAATCAGCCCAAGTGAGTCCAAGGCATAAAGCTACAGTGGCATAAGGCTGTGATAGCCCATCTTACTGTTGGAGTATCTTATTCCCCTACAGTATCTACATTAGAGCTGGATTTGTCACTGGGACCAAAAATGCTGGCTGACAGTCCTTTGGGATCCAGAGTTGTGAAAAAAGGAGAATCAAGGGTACTAAGAATTGTTTCTGGCGCCTAGGGAATATAGAAGATTTTGCAGTTTCTTCTTTGTAAATTGGAAATATGACCTCCCCACCAGAGAACAAGTTAAATGACTCCACTAGAGCACCATCAGCCAAATCCAAATATAGGACTGTCAGGATCTGTGCAAGGCCTTGGATTGTACCCTGCTTACAAGCGGTCCTGTTTTGTGGATGCTGGCAGAAGACCCAAAATTCCTCAGTCACGGACAAAGGACTTTATTGCTCACAGCAAAAGTAGTATTCAGAGCTTTATGTTGATTTGTGTTGGTTCTCCATGTCCCACAAGCCCCACAAAGGTGACACAAAGGGTCCATGATGGATGTCTGGGAATGCAGTGGGTTGTACTAGAGGAAAGAATCATGGAGCTGGGGAGATTCTCTGTATAGTAAGTGAAAGCCAGCCTGCTCTTTGTCTGGGAGAGACATTACCCCTTCTTCAAGGTTGCTTGCTACAAATACAAGTCTGAAAAATGGCCCCAGGAAAGAAAGGTCAGAGGTTTGCATTCATGGCATACCCAGCAGGAACATGCAGAGACACCCAGGGCCCATGGCAGATTCCTCTCCACCCCTCAGCCCAGAATCTTGGCCGAACTTGAGTTTTTACTCAAAGTGTGCCACTCCACCAGCTACTCTGATTAGTCTGACCAGAGAATCTGACCTTGGACAGCCACCGATCTCTCTGAAATCTATTTGTAAATGGGGACACTGGTACCTCCCCTTACAGGATCGTTGGGAGGACTGGGGAGAAGGCCTGTGGCGCACTTGGCACTGTGCTTAGCACACAGTAGGTCCTTCAAAATACTGAGTATGATGGTGATGGTGATTCGCCCCTTCAGACTCCAGGCCATTTTCAACACATTTTTTTTTTTTTCCCGGTACTTGGGCCTCTCACTGTTGTGGCCTCTCCCGTTGCGGAGCACAGGCTCCGGACACGCAGGCTCAGCAGCCATGGCTCACGGGCCCAGCCACTCCGTGGCCTGTGGGATCTTCGCGGACTGGGGCACGAACCCATGTCCCCTGCATCGGCAGGTGGACTCTCAACCACTGCACCACCAGGGAAGCCCATTTTCAACACATTTAATCTTGCATATGACTTGAATAGCTTTGTCCGACTTGTCTGGGAAAAGGGAGGTTTTCTTTCTGAATTCCAGAATTATATTAATTAGGCATCAGGAACCCCATTCCCAAACTCAATTGGAATAAGTTATTCTCTTCACTAAAACAGAATGATGAATAAAATGGAGCAAGATAACTCCACTTTTTTTGTTTTTTCAGGGAGTTTCTCCATTTTCTCATAATGAAAGACCATTAAAGTAATCAGAAGACAAATAAAAATGTAGATCAAATGATCCTTTGTTACCTATTTTTACTCAACTGTACTTGAGGAGTCCATTGATTAAACTGCCAGCAAACCGAAAAAAAAAAAGAAAATCATATGCTTCTCCTGATGCCCAAGTGGCCTTGGTTATGTCATATATGGTGATCAAGACTATAACTCCTTAGTGACACTGGTTTTGTAGCTTAACCAAAGTAATGGTAATACAAACCACGTTGAGCGACAAATCTCAAAGTGGAGTGCTCAGGTTATATTTTTGTATGTGGGAAAGTGTGGGCCACAATCTCTCTGTTGGGGATGGGATTGCTTTTTGGCCCAACTATTGCACTCTGTAATTATTGCAATGACACTGTAGACCAGGAGGTCAGTCTAAACCCCCTTGTGTGGATCATAATGGATTATAGCTTCACCTTGGACCTCATCCTGGCTATCTGAAAGAAGACCTACTGATCCCCTATGGGACTTACTCATAGCTGGCTGAATCTGTACCCTTGGCGGGGAAGAGTGTGACTGAGGTAAAGACTGCAAGATGGCCCCATCCTGCTGCTTGGAGTCCTGTTGATAGTAGTTTTGATTAAATGTTGAATGAGACAAATTAAATGAATTTGCTCCCAGTCTCTGTGGTCAGATTAATCAGAGTAGCTGGTGGAGTGGCACGCACTGAGTAAAAACTCAAGTTCAGCCAAGACTGCATTATTCCGGGCTGAGGGGTGGAGAGGAATCTGCCATGGGCCCTGGGTGTCTCTGCATGTTCCTGCTGGGTATGCCATGAATGCAAACCTCTGACCTTTCTTTCCTGGGGCCATTTTTCAGACTTGTATTTGTAGCAAGCAACCTTGAAGAAGGGGTAATGTCTCTCCCAGACAAAGAGCAGGCTGGCTTTCACTTACTATACAGAGAATCTCCCCAGCTCCATGATTCTTTCCTCTAGTACAACCCACTGCATTCCCAGACATCCATCATGGACCCTTTGTGTCACCTTTGTGGGGCTTGTGGGACATGGAGAACCAACACAAATCAACATAAAGCTCTGAATACTACTTTTGCTGTGAGCAATAAAGTCCTTTGTCCGTGACTGAGGAATTTTGGGTCTTCTGCCAGCATCCACAAAACAGGACCGCTTGTAAGCAGGGTACAATCCAAGGCCTTGCACAGATCCTGACAGTCCTATATTTGGATTTGGCTGATGGTGCTCTAGTGGAGTCATTTAACTTGTTCTCTATGCCTATAAATTGGAAGCCAAATCTAGATGTTTCATCAGATTTAAGCTCAGCTTTTAAGGCAGAAACACTTTGCATTGGTGATGTGTCCTTTTTCTTATACCATGTTAGGAGACGTAACATCAGGTTTTCCAGTTTTAGTGATGCTCAGCCTATCCAGTGGATTCAGTTGCTTTCAGTACGGTATAATTCTCCATCAGCATTTCGTCTAATAATTTTAGACGAATCATCAATCATCAATGAATATTGATGATCATTGCCCTGATCCTTTATTTCATTTGTGGTTTTTTGTTTGTTTGTTTGTTTTGGTTTTTTTGCGGTACGCGGGCCTCTCACTGTTGTGGCCTCTCCCGATGCAGAGCACAGGCTCCGGATGAGCAGGCTCAGCGGCCATGGCTCACGGGCCCAGGCGCTCCACGGCATGTGGGATCTTCCCAGACCGGGGTACGAACCCGTGTCCCCTGCATCAGCAGGCGGACTCTCAACCACTGCGCCACCAGGTAAGCCCCATTTGTGTTTTTTTTTAAGGGTAACATTTAAATGGTATCATTCTTCTTCCATTTACCTTCTGTGATTCTTCGGTATGGGAGAACTTTCTATCATTGACTATTTGGTTGCCCTAAAATCAGTCCTTTCCTTTAAGCCTCTTCTCTGGGCCCCTTGTTTCAGGGAACCTCACACTTTGGAGTTCTTTCTTCCAACTTTTCTAAGTCTCTCTCTGGTACCTGGAACCAGCCAGGGTTAGCAGGGCCAACCAGGTGAGGTGCCCCAAACCCAGAATGGGACATGGTTTGGTCATAAACTTGGGTTCATTAGTTTCAAGTTTTTGTTTTGTTTTGTTTAGGGATTACTTTTTTCTTTTGTTTTAATTTTGTTTTTAAATATGTAAAATATTTACATGGTCCCCAAGTCAAAACTGTATACTAAGGCACATTCACAGAAGCCTCACTTTCTTCCATGTCATCCCCTCCACCCTGTTTCTTCCCTCCTGCTCTAAGTAATTATTTTTATTGTTTTTTTGTTTATCCTTTCATTATTTCCTTCAAAAAATGCAGTCATATACATTTATATATTCTTATTCTCATCTGCTATTTCTTACACCAAAGGCAGCATGCTTTATTATCCTTCAGCTTGATTTTTTTCTCTTAACAATATATCCTGGAGTTTACTTCATTTCAATATATAGGAATGTTTCTCACTCCTTTTTAGAGTTGCATAGCATTTCATTATGTGAACATATCATGGTTTACTCAATCAATTCCCTTATTGATGGACATGTGGGTTGTTTCTACTTTTTTACTCTTACAAATAATGCCACAACAGGGAATTTCCTGGCCGCCCAGTGGTTAGGACTCCAGCGCTTCCACTGCAGGGGGCATGGGTTCCCCTGCTTGGGGAACTAAGATCCCGCATGCCACGCAGAGTGGCCAAAAAAAAAAACAAAAGTCACAACAAAGAGTTTTATATAAACATCATTTGCATTTTTGCTGGTGTAACTTTGGGCTAGATTCCCACAAGTGGGATTGCTGAGTTAAAGGGTAAATGCATATTTACGTTTGCAAGATTTGGCCAAATTCTCTTCCGTAGTGATTATATCATTTTGCGTTTATCAATACATCAGCAGTGTATGAGAGTAACTGCTTCTCCAACAGAATGTATCATCGAAGTTTTGGGCTTTTGACAATCTAGTTGTTAAGAAATGGCATATTGATTTATTTTTCTTTTTTTGTAAGCTATTCTGAAAAATGTTTTAAGTATAAAATATAATTAATATGAAACATAGTATTTCCTCCAAGTAACTTTAATTTGCATTTCTCTTGTTATAAGTAAGGTTAAGTATCTTTTCACATGTTTAAGACCATTGGCTTTTCTGTATCTGTGGACTGACTGTTCATGTCTGTTCCCTATTTTTCTAAGAATTGTTAGTCTCTTTCCTCTCAATTTTTAGGAGCTCTTTAAATATTAGAGTATTAACTCCTTGAAAATTCATTGCAAGATTGTGTTCAGTATGTCAGCTGTCTAATTGCTTTGCAGTACTTTGTCAGGACTCGAAGCCACTCACTAACCAACCAGAATGTCGATTTATTAATTTACAACATGTAATATTCCCTTCCAGTAACATAAATATCCCATTTCTGCTGTGCTAGGTACCTTCTTCCTGGTATCAGAATCCCTGAGAAACCAAATGATTGACAAGGAAGTTATTAAATGGCTGTATCAAAAGCTACTTCAACTGTATAGACCTCTATGCTCTGCCTTCCCTTTTCTTACTAAGGATGAATGATCTGTGCTCTTACTGAAGGTCAACTCCACCACTTATGCTTTAGATCCCACCCCTTCACTTGCTCAAGGATATGGTTCCTGCAATGCTTTCTCTTGAATCAGGAATCTTCCCTTCACTATTGGATCCCTCCCCAGTGGCATTCAAACAAACAGTAGTGTCTCCCTTCTTTAAAACAAAACTTCTAGACCCCACAATGTTTTGGGCTCACACATCTCTATCCAGCTACCAGGCCATTTCTCTGCTCTCTTTTACAGTAAAAAAAAAAACCCAAAAAACTCAGAAGTTGTTTATTCCTGTTATGTCCACTTCCTCTCTTCCCATTTGCTACTGAACCCACTCTAGTCAGGCTTTTGTACCCTACAGTAACAGCTCTCATCAAGTCCACCAATGTCCTCCATGTTCTTAAATCTAGGCAGCCATTCTCAGCCCTCATTTTATCCATCTTCTCAGTGGCATTTGACACAATTGTTCACTCCCTCCTTGAAACCCTTTCTTCATTTGGTTTTTGACACAAGAATCTCTCCTGCTTCTCATCCTATCTCACTGGCCTCTTCTCAGGCACCTTTGCTATTCTTTTTTTTTTTTCAATTGTAGCTTTATTTACTGATCTGCACACAGAACAACTTGAACTGGCCACACCGCGCGGCTTGTGGGATCTTAGTTCCCTGACCAGGGATTGAACCCATGCCCTTGGCAGTGAAAGCGGAGAGTTCTAACCACTGGACCACCAGGGAATTCTCACCTTTGCCGTTCTTCCTCACCTCAGTCCAGTTTGGTCTCTGTGGGATTTTATTAAGAACATCTCACCTGAGTGTTCTTTGGTCATATATCGTCTTTTGATTTACTTCTCCTGGGAAGCTAATCTCCGTCATGTGTGAGTTTATTAAATTAAATCTAAGGGCAGAAATTTTGTTACTTAATTTCCAAGTCTAATAATCACCTCCATTTAATGTAACTAAGAAATTCCCCCACGACTAATCCATCTAAGATTTAATCATAATGTATAGTCATGGCCTTAGTCTGACTAATCTAAACTCTACTCTATATACCCTCAAATGCCGAAAGATAACACTGAAAGAACACCTGTTTAAGAAGCAAGTAGTCCTGATTTCTGGTTCTAGCACTTATTAGTTATGCCTCTGGTTAAGATACTTAATCTTTCTCAGTCTCCATTTCCACATCTTGTAAATGTGGATCATAATTTTGACTGTGTCGTTGTGAAGGTTTAATAAGACAACAAATGAGAAAACCTTGGTGTCTTGGTGATTAGTATTAACACCCATCCAATTGCATTAGCCAGAATAGTTTCCATTTTTTCATTGTTGTGAGAACTGCATATATATATACATATATATATGGTAAATATATACATATATGAACATTCTTATTTGGCTCTTATTTCAAAATGTCTAATATTAAAAAAAGAGATGGTAACATTCAGTTAGCTATTTGAAGTTGTGTTTCATAACTTTGCTCACAGATAAAGTATCCGTTGTGCCAATATGCCTTTCTAGTGAAGCAATGAAGCCATCAAGATTAAGTGTACATTTTACAGAGAAATATTGATAAAGTTGGCAAAATATATAATATTTCTGATATTTAAAGGAAATGTTAGAAAACCATCATACTCTGATTGGAATTTTTTTCAATCTTTTAATTAAAAGGATAAAAGTCTTGTTCCTTACGGAATGGCACAATCACAAAATGGGAAGAGCCACATAATGTTGGAGAAGAATTTATATGAAAATAAATTTATATGAAAAAAGAATTTATATGAAAATAAATTATTGGTACGATAATTAAAGGAAATTCACATGAAATAATTTCTCCTATTCCATTAAGCAATGATACAGCTTTGAAATAAATCATTAAGATGTCAAAAATCACCTGTATGATGAATTATAGTTAATATGTAAGTATACAAACATAACCTATGTGACTATGAAGTTTTACTGCCTATATATAAAAAAAGAAATGTTATTTTAAAGCTTATTGACAATAGACATATAGAGTTTGTCAAATAGTGAACTCTTAAAAATTATTTCATAGAAAAAGTGTACTCTTTCCCAATGTTATTGAGTGCACAACAAATGAAATACTAAGCTACTTTGATCAGCAATCAAAATTTAGGAGCTAACCTAAAATGGAACACCAGGGACTTCCCTGGTGGTGCAGTGGTTAAGAGTCCACCTGCCAATGCAGGGGACCAGGGGTTTGATCCCTGGTCCAGGAAGATTCCACATGCCACAGAGCAACTAAACCCGTGCACCACAGCTACTGAGCCTGTGCGCTAGAGCCTGTGAACCACAACTACTGAGCCCGCACTGTTTATCAACAAAGCTTATTAGCCAAAAATCCTAGTGAGAGATTCCATAAATCAATGAATGTGGTGATCAATGCTGACTTTTAAAGATTAAGAGTAAACTCATAGGTAGGGAAAGATTTCTTGAACAGATGCAAAAGGCACTCACTATAAAGGAAAAAAATTGATAAATTGGATCTAATTATAATTAAGAGCTTCATCAAAGACACTACTAAAAGAGCAAAAAGGCAAGCCACAGACTGGGAGAAAATGTTACCAAACACAAGTTCACAAGTTGGTGTGCCCAATGCACAGTGAGGCCAGACAAACAAAAACATTGGAGTTTGGAGCAGAGAAAGGTTTATTGCAGGGCCATGCAAGGAGAATGGGTGGCTCGTGCTCCAAAACCCCGAACTCCCCTGGTCTGGGGGGAAAAGCTTATACAGGGAAAATTGGGGGTGAGGGCTGCAGGGTGTGAGACTTTCTTCTGATTGGTTGGTGGTGAGGTAACAGGGCAGTGCTCCAATAATCTTGCAGCTCAGCCTGAAGTTATCATCCTCTACCTGGGTGGGGACCTTAGTTCCTGCAGAACTCAAGGGTATTGTTACACGTATATCCCTTGAGGAGGAACCATGATCCTGCACTATAGTTTTTTGATTGTTCCTCCTTTGTTTCTGCATCCCCTTACCTCCCTGATTAGCAACTGTTTGAATCTGCTCTTTGGTATTCACTAAGGTCGGTCTAGGAGACAGAAGCCTTTTTCCTGCAAATATAAAAATGGAGGACACAGAAAGACTTTTGTGCCCAGGAGGGCCCCACAGGGTCCTGGTCGGTTTCAAAGATGTTCATAAAATTTTATATCTGACAGAAGACTTTTATCCAGAATACATTAAAAAAAAACTCCTACAAATCAATATGAATAAACAACAGTTCAGTTTTTTAAAAAAGGCAAAGACTTGAAGAGGCACTTCATGATAAAGATAGCCTGCTTTATCATCCACAGAAGGGAAGGAGATGAAGGTACACTTCTTACAGGCTGAAAGTTTTTGGTAAATCACATCTTTTACTCCCTGGCCCCTTATTTATAGAGCACTTACTATTGGCTTCTTTTTCTTCCTTTTTAATATTAAAAAATTGTTCTGCTTTATCCTCTATTATTCTTATTTTTCTGTACCTCTATCAAATTCCTTTATCTTACCCCATCTTCTTTTTCTTTCCTAATGCTAGATCTCTGTATTTTCCATCTCAACCTGGCTTAAGTGTCTTAACAATTGAAAGTACTAAATATCCTTTTCTTTGGGCCATCTAGAGACACCCGATGAAGGACACTGCTGGAAAATGTTCTACGCTGCTGCTGACAGCAAAGTTGCAACATGACTAATGTCAATCTGTTGTAAGTAAAAGTGTCTCAATGCTATTTGCCTTATTTTTGGTTGTTGAATATCGGTAGTATACCTTATAATTCAGCAAACCCAGATTAAATGAGTGCAACTAATGCCAAGTAAATTTATTTGATTTCATTTCATTTCATTTCATTTTATTGGCTGTGCCACGCGGGATGCAGGATCTTCCCTGACCAGAGATCAAACCCTACATTGGGAGCGAGGAGTCTTAACCGCTGGACTGCCAGGGAAGTCCCTGCCTGGTAAATTGAAATATCAAATATCAACCTCTGAAGTAAGGGAGAGAAGGAAACAAAAAGAAAATTGGGTATTTATTCTTAGATATAGCACCCTAGGGAGGCAGTTTGCATAGCGGCTAAGAACACAGACTCTAGAGCCAGACTTGCCTTGGTTTGAGTCCAACTTCCCTTATTGCCTATGTGACTTTGGGCACATTTCTTATCTTTTCTTTGCCTCAGCTTCTGCATCTGTATAGTGGAAGACAGCTTGACCTCATGGGGTTGCTACAAGGATTAAATTAGTTTATAAAAAGTACTTAGAACAGTGACTGGCAACAGTAAGCACCACATAAATGTCAGTTACCATTACTCAAAATTATAATAATGAATAGATCAAGGCTCTAGTAACATTGTTAGTTTTTAGGGGTCTGAGTTTTTGTAATGTTTCTGATTTTTAAAAGATCACAAATGTGGCTTGGATTACTCCAAGAAAAAAGTTTGGCTTAATACACTGATAAATGAGTTTTTAAGAAAGAAACCATTTTGTATGACCCAGTACAGGGAGTAGAGTTGACTAACAGGAGATGTCTGCCTGGCATAAAAATCATTAAAGAAAATCCTGAGCACGATGTTAAAGTCAACTCGGAAGCACATGCTTTACATTATTGTCCTATCAGTTGAGTTCCTGGCAAGTGTCGCTGAAGCAGATAGACTTTTTTTTCAAGTAGTCATTCTCTGTTATTGCTTTTGACATAGATAAACGACCTTCTAACTAACTATTAGGAAACTTTTTGTAGGGTTTATTTGTGATGGTTATTTAAAGTGATAGCTGTGAAAGACTGTCAAAATAGCTCTAACATTGTGCTGTTCAAAAAGAAAGGCTAATTTCTTTGAAAATAATAATGAAAGGATAATAGAATCTCAGATATAAGAAGGAATAAGGTCTGCGAGCTCATGGATGGCATTCATCTGCCAAGACAGGGAAGTCTGTCTCAGGAGTTAACCAGTTTTGCTTGCTTCATACTGCTGAGTACACTTGAGTTGCTATAATGGGGGCAAAGTTCACTGGGCAGTGCCCCAGCAAATTACTTTTCTAGACAGGAAAGACTAGGGCAATTTTGTCTCTACAGAAATGGCCAATTCACAGCCATCTAAGACTCTGGCTTTTTTCTTTCTTTTTTTTTTTTTTTTTGTGGTACGCGGGCCTCTCACTGTTGTGGCCTCTCCCGTTGTGGAGCATAGGCTCCGGACGTGCAGGCTCAGCAGCCATGGCTCACAGGCCCAGCCACTCTGCGGCATGTGGGATCCTCCCGGACTGGGGCATGAACCCGTGTCCCCTGAATCGGCAGGGGGACTCTCAACCACTGCGCCACCAGGGAAGCCCAAGACTCTGGCTTTTCATTGAAGATGTGACTAACTTGAATGGCCTGAATGTTTATTATATATTTAATACATGTACTAACTACTTTTAATAATATTTCTGAATATTTTACCTTATAACAACTGATTTTATTTTATTGTCTAAACACATGAGTTATGGAAGTTTATGGCCAGTTTAGAGATTAATGAAACATACAAAAATAAAGCACACATCTGCATTTTGAACTGAGAGCACATTTAAGAGGATTGTAGCATTAATTGCAAGAGTTAGAACTTCAGAGTTTGAGGCAGCATGATCTGGTGGAGCAAATACAGGCTTAGGAGTCAGACTGATGGGTTTTGAATCCTACCTTGTTTATTTCCTAGTCATCTGAGGCTACACAAATTATTTAATCCCTCCAAGCCTATTTCTTCATCTGTAAGTAGAGACAATATTCACTCTCAAACCTTTCAAGAATTCAATTAGATACGGATGTGAGAGTGCCTACCTCACACACAGGCAGAAAATTTTTGTTTCTGCAGCATTCTATTCAACTCCCCACTCCTTCCCAATGGAAAAAACTAGAACGTTAACACTTCTCAGAATATTGGTCAAGGTTTTCAGTAAAATAAAATTTCATGTGTAAAGTGATTACCAAGAAAGTACTTTATAGGCAGTGAGGGGTTCAGTAATCACCTTGGTTACCAATCCTATGATAACTAAATCTCAAAGTACAAAACTTGGAGGTTTTCTTAAGTATTGTAATGAAAACACCATTTGTATAAACATCAGAGACCCAGGACCCAGAAAAAATTCTCCTATTCTGAGGAGAAAAATTCTCCATAAAGGATATTTGTACTCAGGTCACTAAAAAGTTGTGTAGAGGAACCCATTACATACTAAGGGGGCATTTCGCATCCAGTTTCACAAGACTTGAACCCTGGGGAAGACTTCAGGATGGAAACCTTATTTGGGAACAAAGGTTTGAGCCAGGTTAATTCTAGAGGTTGTCCCAGACCATCTCCAGACGCCAAATGATATCATAAGATGCAAAAATGGATCAGGGGCGATGATCTAAGTAAGCACGGAGATGACAGGCGCTCGCCACGGGAGGATCCTACGTGGACGCAAGAAAGAACACGCGGTAGGAACTGAGTACTTCCCTTGGAGGCCCCGCAGCCTTCCCACTGCCTCCGAGTTCCCATCACACTCATGAGAATCCGAATCCACTGTCCACGAACAGGGTGAGCCTATTAGACGCCGGCCAAGAATCGCCCTCCCGCCCCGCCCCGCCCCAGAGGTCCCCTCTCGGGGTGGCTTCCTGGGCTCCCGCGGCCGCGCGGCACCAAAGGTCACGGAACGCCCATCTCTGCACCTAAAATGCAGCAGGACCGACAATTTAGAGCGCCGGGTGCATATCCACGGTGCAGTCACTAACAGCCATTACTTCCGGGCCCTGTGCGTCTGTTTAGGACTTGAGAAAACTCTTCAGAAACCCGCCACGGTACGGGGGGCGTGATGGGGGTGTGTGGCGGAGGCTCTCCCAGGAGGCAAATTTTTCTCTCACTCCTGGGCGCGCGGGGGAAACCGTGGGGCTCTTCTAAATCAGCTCCCACTCCCCCAGCCAGATTTGCCTCTGTCAACTCATCCCTAAAGATAACGTCGAAGTGGGGAACACAGTTTTAAGAATACAGCACCCGAAGACCCCTGAGCTTCTGTAGAGACCAGACAAGCTCGCGCGGCCGTCAATATCAGCACACAGACTGGGCCGCCCGAAAGGAAAAGTCTTTTTTTTTTGGTGTCGCCGCGGTCTAGGCGCGGTAGGCGGTGGCGGCGGCGTCGGAGGTCCCTGAGATATGGCCGCCTCGGTGTTCTGCTGTCTGCGGTGCTGCAGAGATGGCGGGACGGGCCACATCCCTCTGAAGGAGATGCCGGCCGTGCAGCTGGACACGCAGCACATGGGTAAGGGCTCTCCCTTCCCCAGACCCAACGGCCCACCCCGAGTCGGGCGCGGCTGGTCGGGGTCAGCCTGGAGTTACGAGGACCGCACGCTGCCGGGCCCCGCCGGGCTCCGCGCCCTGTCCCTCACCCTGTGACGCTGCCCTGGACCCGGTTTGGCCTCGCGGGTCTCCTCCAGACTCCGGCCGACCCCACCTCGGCCCGGCTCTGCGTTCAGAGCTGCGCAGCCCTGTGAGCTCCTGTCTTGGGAAGATGGGTGTGTGGACCTACCCGTTTCCACAGCAGTGTCCTCCCGGCTGCCGCCTCCTGGGACTCGTGTAAGACGTCACCTTCGAGGGGAGTGGGGAGGACTCTGTTCTCCTCCTACAGTGCTCCACTGCCTAGCTCCAGTCCAGTCCCACACATTTTCGGAAAGCTTCAGCTGTCCTCCACTCCTTCCTCTGCCCTGACAGCTTTCTCTTAGCCCATCATTTATCGGTTGTTTTATTGGAAATGATTTTCCTCTCATCTCCTAAAGTCAAAACAAGGCAAGTTGCAGAAGCCTGAAGCCACCGCTCAGGTCAGAACCTGTCATTTCAACGAAAACCTCCCACTGTCCGACCCCCGTTAGTCACGCTTAGAGGTGTAATTTCTTCTGACCGGCCTCTTCCCAGCAGGTCAGGCTATTGCAGAAATAAAACAGCGCTTTGCTTCTTCGCATCTATGTTTTTTCCTTCCACTATCAAATGAGCTTACAGCTCCTCTTCTAACGTTCTTCTCCTCCCCTCTGTAGCCTCTTTTACCACCTTATTATTTCTGTTCTTAGACTTGTCCCATGTAGTTCCATGCTTCTGGAATATGGTTCTAGAAGGAGAGATTTCCCACTATAATTACTTCAGAGTACTGGTTTTTTTGCGGATTATTCTCTTCAAAGTATACATCTGCACTTTCAGTTTTCCCCACATCTCTCTTTGGCTAAAGGACAGTGCATTGAAATAACAAAGGGAATTCTTAATATTTATAGCAAAACCCTCTCCCGCCCAGATTCTTTATAATTCTGGAAATACTCTGCTCATTTTATGTCTGTAGCATGTACTAAATCACAGATGTGATCATTGTTTACCACTTTGTATGTGGGTATTTTAATTCTTAGATATCCCAAGTATAATATAGACCCCTGATACATAAATATATATGTATGTATATCTATTTCTTATTCATCATCATTTATAGACAGATGTTCAAATTCTATAATTTCCCTCAGAAAATGTTTCCATTTCATTTACTCGTTCACCCAACTGATATTTATTGGCTGACGTTATACGGTAGGCATTGTTTTAGATGCTAGGAACACAGTAAAGGAAAACCACGCGTAGATCCTGGAGCAGATGGTCAGCTTTAGCTCTTTCTATCTCTACTGCCAAACTCCTGAATTACTACAATCTGCTCTTTAAAGTATTCCTTTTCTCTAGTCTCTTCTTCCACGAAGAACCGGTCACTTGTACTCATTCCACTATGTTCTCCTTTTTCCAGAGCTGCCCAGCATCTTTCAGTAGAGTAATGTCATCCCCCATTACCATCTGCGTGGAAACTTTTCTTAACCTGTCTTCCAGTAAATTCAAATTCTTCAATCACAGAAGAAGCATGATTTTAGAAAGCAAATAATATAAGAGGAGAGGCTCATCAAGTTAGGAACAGGTTTCAAGCATCAGTTGATCTTAAGTTGAAATATGAGAAGCACACTGAGTGAGTATGCATGTATTTGGGTATGTGAAAGGCTGTATTAGGTCACCTAAAGAATGTGATTGCCGTTTTTTTGTTAAGAAAATAGTCTGTACATGTCATATGCAAATGAATGTTGTCTCTTTCAAAGTTGTCACTTATTTTGGTGATGCTGCATCACTTAAAAACGATTTGGAATTCCTCTTGGGATTTTCTGTGGAGTAGTTTTTATAAATATCTTCATTTTTGCCACAACCTCCATATTTAATTGTGAATTGACTTTTTAGAAATGAATGTCTTCCAAGGTAGCTACTTTGAAAGGGATGCCATTCATTTGGAAATGTCTAATGTTTTTTAAAAAATACACTTTGGCTATGTTTATATGTGTTCTGGCTAAACTCAAATTTGCCTTGTCTTTCTAAGCAATCTTGATAATTAATGAAACTGTACAAATCACATAGATCCAAATGTAGGATATCTTTGTACTTAAAAAAGAGAAATGGAATAAGCTTAAGATAATTCCCCAGTGATTCACAAACACTCTAAAATGTTCTGTGAATATATCCATCTTTCTGTATAAAACATCTCAGTACCTAGCAGAATGCCTTGGAGATAAGAAATGAGATTGAAGTAAGAGAATAATAGCATATTCAGAGTTGGTTCTGTGGTTCCAACTCAGAGATATGTATGAGAACCAAAAAGTATTGCTGGGTATGAAAAAAAAAAAAACATTTATTTGCATAGTTCTTTGAAATGTTTTTCACTTAGGATGCTTTCAGTTACAGGCTGTAAAACCTGCAACTCAAAACAGTTGAAACAATGAAGGAAATTTATTGGTTCATGTAAATTTAAAAAGTACAAAAGCAGCACTATCTTCAGGAAGACTCAGTGCTGCTAAGGACTGAGCTTCTTTTCATCTCTTTCCTCTGTCTTCTGCTGCTTATTCCTGAAGGCTGGCATCCATGATAACTTGCAGCCTCTCCCTGGGCTGTAGGCTTCCTCATTCAGATCCAGCAAGAATGAGAGAATCTTTATCCCTTCATTCTCTCTGCAAAAGTCCTGAGACTATCTCTGATGGTAGTGGCTTAGGTCATATAACCGTTTTTCACTCAGTCAGTGTGGCCAGGAAATGTGGAATGCACTGATTAACTTAACCTAGGTCAAAGCTGTACCCCTGAAACCAGAGATTGAGTCAGCTTCCTTGGAACTGTTTTGATCTCCAGAGCAAAGTCTGTTGGGAAAGGGAAAACAGATACTACATGTCCACTTCACAGTACTTAGAGCATATTCATTCAATTCTGTATCAGTTATTTGTCGAGCGTCTGCTGGATGCCAAGCACTCCATGGTCTTTGCCATCAAGGAGGAGCTGGGCCCTGGATGTTCTCCAGTTGAAACTGCTGAGGTATATGGGGCAGCCAGATGTAAATTATGTATAAAGACACTTTCCCAGAATTTGCGGTTTAACATTTGTAATTAGAAAAAAAAAAAGGATGCTAATAAGTTTTTAATAATCATATAATAGGATCTTAGTTTTACCTTAAATAAGAGTGTCTTTCTTAAATCAACCAGTTTAGAATTGTGATAAAATCTGAAAATTTGGTATTTCTCTTATGTATTTGTCCCAAATAATTTTTTAAGTATGAATTCAACAGTGAGTTAATGAGAGACCTGCCTCTCTGTTAATACCTTTTGTTACTATGTTCTAGTTTTATTTAACCCCCTCTGGAGGAGTCCCCTACAGTTCTCACAGCCAGATCTGCTTGGCTTGTACACTTACTACCAGAAAAATCATACTGGTTACGGATCTTGGGAATCACATGCCTCGATGTTACAGGATATTTCTTACGTATTAGAATTTTGTTAACTTTCTTCATGTTCTCTGATAAGCTTTCCTAAATCAATATTTGGAAAAGAATTGGTATTGGAGTCACATTATCAAGAGACTTTTTCTCACTCTCATCTATCAAATGTTACTTGAACTAAAATTTTCCATGAAAATACAACGCATTTAATGATGTTAAAATCTTGTTTACATATTTGCAATATGATTGACAACAGCTATCTTACAAACATTTTTAAAATCCTAAAATTAGCATTTTTCCATGACAGCAATTTCTTTTTTTTTTTTTTAATTTATTTTTGGCTGCGTTGGGTCTTCATTGCTGGGCCCGGGCTTTCTTTAGTTGTGGCGAACGGGGGCTACTCTTCGTTGTGGTGCACGGGCTTCTCATTGCAGTGGCTTCTCTTGTTGTGGAGCACGGGCTCTAGGCACGCAGGCTCAGTAGCTGTGGCTCGCGGATTCTAGAGCGCAGGCTCAGTAGTTGTGGCTCATGGGCTTAGCCGCTCCTCAGCATGTGGGATCTTCCCGGACCAGGGCTCGAACCCATGTCCCGTGTATTGGCAGGCGGGTTCTTAACCACTGCGCCACCAGAGAAGCCCCATTTTTTTTTTCTCTTTTGGCTCAGTTGGGACGTCGTTGTTGCGTGTGGGCTTTCTCTAGTTGCAGTGAGCGGGGGCTGCTCTTCGTTGTGGTGTGCGGGTTTCTCATTGTGGTGGCTTCTCTTGTTGCGGAGCACGGACTCTTGGTGCGTGGGCTTCAGTAGTTGTGGCACGTGGGCTTCAGTAGTTGTGGCTTTTGGGCTCTAGAGTGCACGCTCTGTAGTTGTGGTGCACAGGCTTAGTTGCTCCGCGGCATGTGGGATCTTCCCGGACCAGGGATCGAACCCGTGTCCCCTGCATTGCCAGGCAGATTCTCAACCACTGCGCCACCAGGGAAGCCCCGTGTCAGCTATTTCAAGAACATAGATGTATGTTCCTTTCCGTGTTCCGTTCATCTTCAATTCTTACTTGACCAAAGCACTAGCATAGGACCTTGTACCTAGTAGACATTCAGTCAGTTTTTAGCAGATTGATTTGTTTAGATTGAACTGAAAATGGTACTAATTTGCCAGTTTCTTTTAAGTGTTTATGTTTTTATTTAAATCAAGATATTTATGAAATCATCAAATTGATTCATTGGCTAAAATTTAAGAAAGTCTGCTTCTGGGAGTTCCCTGGTGGCCTAGTGGTTAGGATTCTGGGCTTTCACTGCCGTGGTCCGGGGTTTGGGGAACTGAGATCCCGCAAGCCACGTGGCGCAGCCAAAAAAAAAAAAGTCTACTTCTACCTTAAAAGTGTTTCAAATATTCAGTATAATTCAGAATTACTATTTATTTGAAACTGCCTAATTAAACAAGATTTCTAGCCACAAATTAATATTAATGTTCTCCCAGGAAAAAAGTAAATTAAATATTTTAAATAATTTATCAGTATTTTTATATTTCAAAGTATATATAGTCTCCCTGTTTTTTGGAGACCAAGAGTTAAAAGTGAAACAAATTAACCTTGATTGTTGGTTAAGAGAATATAAAACTTTACAGTGTCTATATTCTTTTGTTTAGGAACGGATGTTGTCATTGTAAAAAATGGAAGAAGAATATGTGGAACAGGAGGTTGTTTAGCCAGTGCACCTTTACATCAAAACAAAAGCTACTTTGAATTCAAAATCCAGTCCACAGGTTGGTATAATGGTACTTGACTATTAAAAGACCTAATTATTCTAAATATGAGGAGTAATTTTCAATATATGAAAAAGATTAATGAGGTAATTAAAAAAACACCAAATGCTTACTTAGAAGACCATTTTCTTCCACATCTTATTGTGTGATCCTGGTTTAATTAGTCAATTTCGTTATATTAGGTTCAGTTTTCTCATCCATAAAACGGATTACAGGAGCTGCCCTTCCTGCCTCACATGAGCTATATATATGAAAGTGTTTAAAAGACACGACATACTGGTTCAGTTTAAGGCACAAGCATTATTATTAATATGGTTAATTATTAGTGGCAGCTAGATGAACCATTTCATTTGGTCAAGCATATAAGGTGTAGACTCTTGCTGTTTTATCTTAGGATAAAGTTAAACTTATGATCCTGAGGTTTTCTCTTAACTCTTGTTAAGATTCCCTGATTCAGTGTCTTCTGAAGCAATTGGCAGATTTAGAATTCTGATAGAAGTCTAAAGTCTCTTTAAAAATTTATGAATCTGTACACCTGAAACTAACACAATATTGTAAATCAACTATACTTCAATTAAAAATTAAAAAAAGTTTTTTTAAATTCTGAAGTTTCTTGAGTTGTATAGCAATTCTACATGAGTATTATGATAGTTATTAATCAGTTAACTTGTGGCAGTGTTGAATATGTGGAAATTTTTTTAAGGCTTTATTATAAAGAAATGTCTAGTGAAACATGGCCTGAGTAATATACGTACAGAATTGGAAATCTAGAGTGGAGTAAATTAATTCTGCTCTTACTCTTACTTGAATGACATAAAATATTCCTCTGGGGCTTGTTTTTTAAATTCATTTTAAATACTGATTTTTCTTAAGTGTGTGAAATAAATTTGAATCTGTCCTCCATTCCATTCTTTTGTAAGTTAACTCACTGGCTGCATAATGTCTCTGGTTACTGTAATCTTCTCAAGTATAACATACCTTTTCTCAAGAGAAGCAGATAGTTCCTTGAGCCTGAAATGTAATACAAATTTTTATGTGGGTTTTCTATAAAGGGTGCTATCCTCAATGATATCTCTAGAATAAGTGCATTATTGGAGTTTGTAGCATTGTTCCCTCAATGAAAGCTTCAGGCAGTTGTGCCCAAGTGTATCACAGTGTGCACAGTTCTTTAGGAGTAAGGGGACTCTGTAACCCTGTCTAGAACTGTTGTCCCATGAAATTAGTATTATCACCTGCTGTCACTCTTGTCCCACCTTGGAGGATAAATTATATAATCAAATTATTTAGGAGGCCAAGACAGTGAAGTCCAGACATGCAGCTTTCTGATGGTCTCACTCAATCCAGGAAAACTGATTGATTGACAACATGGTCTTCAAACATTCTTTGAGCTATAGAATTTCTCCTAACTGATTTTGATAAAAACTGAGAAGGAAACCCTTTGAGATGTAACCGGGAGTTGTAGGTATTCTGTTAGATTAAGAAGAGAGCTACTTGCTTTAAAAGTCAATTTAGGGGCTTCCCTGGTGGCGCAGTGGTTAAGAGTCCGCCTGCCGATGAAGGGGACACGGGTTCGTGCCCCGGTCTGGGAAGATCCCACATGCCACGGAGCGGCTGGGCCCGTGAGCCATGGCTGCTGAGCCTGCGCGTCAGGAGCCTGTGCTCCGCAACGGGAGAGGCCACAACAGTGAGAGGCCCGCATACCTCAAAAAAAAAAAAAAAAAAAAAAAAAAAAAGTCAATTTAGACCAAAAGGTTTTAAACTCATGAACTTAAGGTATTGGATAAGAAAATGATTTTACACTTTATCATTATTTTTCTCCTCTCCATGATACTTACCAGGTCATATATTATTTGTCACATATTATAGATGCAAAAAGTAAAGACAGTAAATTCCTGCTTCTCGGAGGTGGTGCTTGAAATAGAACCCCATGCCATTTAAATTCATTGTGTAACTTTTTAATAATATTTTTAGAGAATAATAATAATAATAATGACAATAGCTAGTATCTTTTAAAAATACTTCCTCTGTGCTTTACTTACCCATTTTTTTTAATACTTACACTGTTGCAAGTGCTTCACTTGGATGATCTTGCTGTATCTTCTGATAACTTGAAGAGGATAGTACTGTTAGAATCCATAGTTCACAGGTGAGGAAGCAGGGGGAGGTTAAGTAACTTGCCCAAGATGACATAGCAAAGTCAGAATTTAAACCTAGGTAGTACAACTCCAGGGCCCACTCGCTTATCTCCCAGGCTGTACTGCATCTGCAAGAGAACATGGTATAGTTTGCAAACTACTTTTAAAAGAATTTTTTTAAAGATTAACAAAAAAATAGTTTAGTGATAATACGCCACTTTCTTTAAAAACAACTCCTTTCATATTTGTATACTGCAGATTTGGGGAGCATTTAAATTATTATACTTTTAGGAATCTGGGGTATTGGTGTTGCAACTCAGAAAGTTAACTTGAATCAGATCCCTCTTGGCCGAGATGTGCATAGTCTGGTGATGAGAAATGATGGAGCCCTATATCACAACAACGAAGAGAAAAATAGGCTGCCAGCAAACAGCCTTCCACAGGAGGGAGACGTGGTGGTGAGTTTTCTTGTGGAGTTGTTTTCCACTGTAAATTATTAAACTTGAACTGCTTTTAGTATTTCTACTTTTGCCTCTGAGTTTGTGGTTTGAATTCCAAAGCACCAGAATTGGATCTAATGAGGTAGTACATTTTCCAAAGAGAGCACTTGATGTAGATGCTGCTGCCTTACCTAACTGCCTTCTCCTTTCTAGAGCTGCCACTGGCCAGGAAAATACGCATGAACCCTTATTTCCATTTAAGGGAGAGTTGATGACAGGTTGGCTGCTGATCATTTCCTGCTTCTCTCACATAAAAGAAATCTTGGCCCACAATTTTAAAAGTTTGCTAACCTTTATATTGGAAAATATTAGGTATTTTTGCAGCTGGAGATCTCTTAGAGAAAAATTTGACATTTATTGCTTAATTTGTTATGAACTTCTGTTAAAGAAGTACAGCATTTTATCAGGAGCATTGGTCCTCGTTAAACATAACCTTACTAAACTTCCTTCACTTTCAGAACTCTTCAAAAAACTGACTCAATATTCTAAGGCTTGATTGTAGAAAACTTTTTTTGGAAAGCAGGGAATAGAAGGAGTTACATATTATTGACTTCTCTGTTTTTATTCCCAACTAGATATATTTAAGTCTGTACCAAAGCCACCCTATTGAAAATGTAATCCAGAGATCCCTTTCTGCCTTTTTCCAGATACTTCCTCTCAAACAGTGTTGTCCAAGAACCTTATACACTGAGTTCAGGCCATTAGCTATTGACTGAGAACAGAGTTCTTGGGTCTCCTTACGCAGAGCCTTCAGTTCCTGGCTCTCATACCAAGTTGAAAAGAATCTGTAAATAATTAGAGAGAGTTTCTAATAATAAGATAAAACAGACAAGGTAAATCCAGGTTATTGAATTAAAGAAGTATACAATATTTTGAAGAGAGTGAAGGAAGATGTGGAAATGATTTTTAATTATGGTCTGATCTTTTATGCAATTTAAAAAATGTGGGGCTTCCCTGGTGGCGCAGTGGTTGAGAGTCCGCCTGCCGATGCAGGGGACACGGGTTCGTACCCCGGTCAGGGAAGTCCCCACATGCCGCAGAGCGGCTGGGCCCGTGAGCCATGGCTGCTGAGCCTGCGTGTCTGGAGCCTGTGCTCCGCATCAGGAGAGGCCACAACAGTGAGAGGCCCGTGTACTGAAAAAAAAAAAAAAAAATAGTGAAGAAGAGTCTTCAAATAGGTAAATTATTGAAAGTATGTTTTTCCTAAATTAACTAAAGGAAACTAAAGGCATAAACCATTTTTAAAATCTGCTTTTCCTTTCGAATAGTTGGTTCTGTGTTTGTAGGTCATTGCCAGATACCCATAATGTAGAACACCCTTATTCAAATGGTTATTTCGTGGAAGAGAATCTTGAAGTCAGGTTGGTGCCGTCAACCTGTTTATACTAAAAAATGAAATTCAAACATAAGATAGGTTAATCAGTAACAAATGTTTTTCTTTGTTGATGTACTGAACTTCTACTGTATGTTATTCTTGCCTTCCTGTCTCATTCCCTGAGGTGACTGATACCTCAAATTGACAGATTTAAGAATGTCATTTTTAGTCTGTCAGCATTATTAAATTAGACTTTGAGGGACTTCCGTGATGGCGCAGTGGTTAAGAATCCTCCTGCCAATGCAGGGGACACGGGTTCGATCCCTGGTCCAGGAAGATCCGGCATGCTGCAGAGCAACCGAGCCCGTGCACCACAACTACTGAGCCTGCTCTCCAGAGCCCGCGAGCCACAACTGCTGAGCTCACGTGCTGCAGCTACTGAAGCCTGTGCGCCTAGAGCCCGTGCTCCACAACAAGAGAAGCCACTGCAGTGAGAAGCCCACACACTGCAACGAAGAGTAGCCCCCGCTCGCCACAACTGGAGAAAGCCCACACAGAACAATGAAGACCCAATGCAGCCAAAAATTAAAATAAATAAATAAATTAGACTTTGAGTTTTTATGCCCATTCTGATAAAAGGAGGAGTCAAAAAGATGAAATATAAGCAGAATCCTGAAAAGTAAAACATTATCCTACTCTATTAACTTTATCTTCCTAGTTTAAACATTTGAGAACAAATTTCACTAAATTACTGACAATAGCATAGGAAAAGAGAATGAATTATAAAGACAGGAAAAACATTCTAATGTGTAGAATTTCAGTCATATACCATTCTCTCAGGAGAATCAAGAAAAACAAGCTTTCAACATCTAACCAAATGATTGTATTTATACAGTAATCATATAGTACCAACAGGGCCTACTACAGCACCAGGGAGGCATTCCTGAAACAGCTTATGCTTATTTTTTCCTTTTATATATAGTTTAGAAAAGTGCAGATTACATTTTAAAATTGCTGTTTTCAGTTTAATTTCAGAGAAGTTTCATAAACATTCTGTGTAACAATAATAATAATAGCAAACACTTCTCTAGCATCTGTTATGGGCCACAATGGCTTTAAGTGCCTGGCAGGGATTAAATTGTTTAATCCTCTTAATGACCCTGTGAAATAGGTGGTACTATTATTACCATTTTACAGATTAGAAGTTAAGTAATAACTTATTTGGAG
This sequence comes from Neophocaena asiaeorientalis asiaeorientalis, assembly GCF_003031525.2. Taxonomy (NCBI): domain Eukaryota; kingdom Metazoa; phylum Chordata; class Mammalia; order Artiodactyla; family Phocoenidae; genus Neophocaena; species Neophocaena asiaeorientalis. The sequence goes on along the minus strand of NW_020174268.1, from coordinate 6,670,687 downwards.
TGATCTCAGGCAGTCTAATTTCAGAGTCGCTTCACCCAACCTGCAAATAATTATTGATAAATCCTTAGAACACATCACATTTCTCGGTATCATTATGAGAGAATCAAACCTAGTTTCTAGAGCGTATAAAAGGACAGATTAAGGGAATTCCCTGGCGGTCCAGTGGTTAGGACTCAGCACTTCCACTGCAGGGGCCATGGGTTCGATCCCTGGTCGGGGAACTAAAATCCCTCATGCACGTGGCACAGCCAAAAAAAAAAAAAAAAGGACAGATTAAGTTAGAAAATACTTGAACTTAAACTCTGCTGCTGGAGGGCAGGGGTTCTCACCTCCTTCCTTGCTTCTCTCTCGGGTGCTGGGTATTGGTGCTGGAGGGCGGGGTTGAAAATTTGCTTGCTTGCAGTAGGTGATGCTGCCAGCAGGTGGGGAAGGGTGCCCAAGACTACAGCCTGCTGATCTGAACTGCTAGATTCCCAGTAATCCTTTAAAGGGAGTAAGTAACACACTGCTTTTTATGGAATCATGTTATTTATTTATTTTTGTAATCATGTTTTCTAAATGAAAACAGACGACTTCATTAAAAAAGCTAATCCTAGCCATCACTTAGCTTTATTATTTAAGTATGTAAACTGAAGTGAAACAAAAGCAGCATTTATCTTTCTGTGTTTAGTCTAACCCTGGCCTTGCTAAGATTTGAGAATCTTTTACAGCACTTAACACATTGACTCATCTGGGCCTTTGCTATCTTAACTGGAAAGTGAGGGAGTTAAGACTAGATCATCTGTAAGATGTTTTTCTACCTTTAAAAGCTTGTAGGTTCATATAATTTATCCACAGTCAGAAATCCTTGAAGTGGTTGCTTCTTGGTCTGTGATGGTTTCTATTGAAACGTCTCCACTGTCTATTCTTAATTCTTCAAAGTAAAGCTCTCTTTTTGTCATCAATTAGTAAATATTGTACAAAGTCTTAAAGAGAGTTTTAAAAGTATAAAAGTTCTTAAAAGTTTTGAAGTTTTGAATTGCGTGGCAATTAAGAATAAGTTTTCCGAAGCCATACTGCATGAGGTTAAATCCCAGCTCTGCCACTTCCTAACTGTGCAAACTCAGGTAAATTTGACCTCTCTGTGCTTTAGCTACCTCATCTGTAAAATGGGGATAATAAAAATACCTATCTTACGAGGATTAAATGAGTAAATATGAAGTGCCTAGAATAGTGTTTGGTACATAATACAGATTATTTGTTTTCCAGCATTTTAATAATAATAATTGTTATTAATTGTGATTTGTGTACCATTAATAAGGTACAAAGTAATATATTTTTATTCTATTGTCTTTTTAAAGTCTTTTGAGCTGTTGTTTTTCTATTTTTCAACTTGATACTAATTACCAATTATATGCAGTTGTAAATACCCACTTTACCTTGGTAATACACTTGACATATTTGAAGCCAAGGTAAAGAGATACAGAAATATATCATTTCTTTTTGGAAATAAGTTGTATAAAGACAATTCATCACAATTGAAAGCAGTGACAGATAATAATCCCTAATGGTGAAAACTTCACTGTTTTCCCCCCTTAAGATCAAATTCTGTATATAAAGAGCAGTGTTTTCTATATGAGTCTAAAAGGTCTCTTTGTTTACAGTATATAGTACTTATATCATCTTAATATTCAAAATATAAAATCCAGATTATCTGAATATAATACTAAGATTTAGTTTTACCTTTAATGTGGACTCTTGGGATTTTACCTTTTCCCCCCCACATAATCACCACTAATTTTTTTTAGCTCAGTTCAAGTGAATTCTACCTAATTGTAAACCTTAATACAAGCTGTTGTGACCTTTTGCTTAGTTTTTTGTGTTTCCATGCTCCCCAATCAGTGCTTTCTGGCTGTTCAGGTTTTTATGGAACATGTGTATTTTTACCCTTTTTAATATTTACTTTGCTTCCTAGGGTATTACATATGACCATGTAGAATTAAATGTATATTTGAATGGAAAAAACATGCATTGTCCAGCATCAGGTATACGAGGGACAGTGTATCCAGTTGTTTATGGTAAGCTAAAATATTGCTAAACATTATTAGATATATGTTAACTTTTGCTTAGCACTTTCATTAACTGTCATTCGGAAGGCTGGACAAGTTAATAAGGACCTCTGTAGTGTACTCAGTAGGTTATCACAATCCCACTTGACAGGACGAAGGAAAGTTTTTATTCCCCATATATTTAAAAAGTAAACTTGATAAATACAATGATTATACTTAAATATGCAATAACCATATTCCCTTTTATATCATATAGTCTTATATTCTAGAAAGTTCCAAAAAGCTTTATGGAATTTACAAAAAGATATTTCTGCCATTTGTTAGAGAGGGTTAGATGGCCAGGAAATGTAATTGTAAAGAATATTTTGGAAATAGGGATGGGAATTTCATGTAGATTGAGCATTGGTTACCTTTATAAAATTACCTAAATGTTAAAACTCTTCTGAGAGAAATATTGACTTAGAATGGTTTCATATTGATTGTTTTGCTTTTGATAGCCATGTATGTGTAAGTACTATAGTTTCTGTACAAGTGTATCCCTCCAAGAATTGGGTTACTTAGAGATGACTCCGTACCAGTTAGTTACTTTAATTTTATTACAGAAAATTTCAAACATGTATAGAAGAGAATAGAATAATGAACTTTCATGTACCCATCACTCAGCTTCAAACAATTATCAACTAGTAGCCAGTCACGTTTCATCCCCTCCCTGCAGTCCTCCTGTTCTTCATCTCCCCCTCCTTGCAGTATTTTGAGGCAAATGCCAGACATTATACCATTTTATTCTTAACTATTTTATTTGTATCTCTAAAAAATAAGGTGTCTCTCTTTATAAAAAATATACATAAGCACTGTGCCTTTATCACTCTATTCTTCATTTTTTATGTTATCAACTTTAAATCAACAGGTATATGATTTTTCTGCCTGTGGTTTTAGTTGCTCTAAAAACATTTTCTCATTTAATTACTTTAATCAATTAATCTAAGGATTTGAGCCATAATAAAAACTAATTGCTAACTTTTTTGTAGTAACTTACTGGAAAAGTAGCAGTGTTTGTTCGGAATGGCAGAAAAATATACAGTAACAAATAAAAATATTTAATAATTTGATAATAACAGTCATAGTTTATGCTTTATTTTAAGGTTTTCATTTATCTTCTTTTTTCCTAAATTATTACTTTTCAGTGATTTTTGCCTTCTATATCTTTGCATGTCTTTGCATGTAAAGGTGTATTTTTAAGCTTGATATAGGTTAGTGTATTTGCAATATTGGGTAAGCCTAAAAGAAATGTATTTACTTAAATACATGGGAATGTAGCTTAATATTCAAAATAGTTTAGTCTGAGAAATGAAATAAATATCAGTAGAATGACTGAGTTATAAATGAATATAGCAAATGAGATTTTTATTCTAAACTGTTTCTTTGATTTGGCATTATTTTTAATGTAATAAAGTTAAAGGTAATAAATTATATATAGTAATGTATTTTATAAATTGAAATTGATAAATCAGTCCAATTAAATCAAATATTTTAGCCAGATACTATCAAAGATAAAAATAAAATTCAAATTCCCTTACCCTTTGTCTTCTATCCCATCCCTAATCCTAGATCCATCCAGTCATTCATTTTGTCAGTTCTTGCATTCAACCTATGGAGAGACAACACTGCATAACACTAAAGAAAAGTGTTGTTACATCTCTGCACATTCCAGACTTTCATTGTGGTTCTTGAATTCCCTATTCATTCTCCATAGATTGACCTTCCCTTCCAGTTTATAGAGAAACAGACCATCAGTGGTAAACTCCAGCTTTCCTCCCCATCCTCCTGAAGCTTTTCTGGATCTACTCCAGTCTTGCCTTCTTCCCATCCCATCTTAGAGGAAGTGGTGCCCTTCATGTTCAGAAAACTCAGTCTCTGGTCTAGATTTCAAACTCCCCGACTCTGGGTCTTTACTGTCATTATTTCGTCTCTGTCTCATGTCATCAACCTCTCTCTTCAATGTCTGTTGAACATTCTGAATCATTCTCATTCCAAAATACCCTCCCTTAAACTCGTACCCTCACCAGTCCTCTGTTTACCCTTCTCTATATGGCTGCATTTCTTATAGAATAGCTTCCGTCACTGTTTATACTGTATCGTTCACCTGTTCTTCAACCGGTGTGGGTGCCTTTACCACCACTTCACTGAAGCCACCCTTGTTAAAATCACTAGTGACTTCATGAATGTCAAATCCAGTGCTTAACTTTTTTTCTGCATTTATTATTAAGTATAAAATACTAATGTGTATTAAACATATATGTGCAGTTTAACAAGTAGCTATAAAGTGAACACCCATATCATCACTATAGTCAAGATAATGAACATATTCATCACCCCTAAGTTTCCTCCTGCCCCCTTTTAATGCTTTCTACTCACCTCTCCCCACCCACCCCAGGCAGCCACTATCTGCTTTCTGTCACAACAGATTATCTTGCATTTTTAGAGTATTATATAAATAGAATCATACAATTTGTATTCTTTTTTTGTCTGGCTTCTTTTACTTAGCATAATTATTTTAAGATTTATCCATGTTGTAGCATGTATCAACAATTCATTGATTTTTATTACCAAGTAGTATTGTTCATTGTGTGGATATATCACAGTTGTGTTTTCCCTTCACCTGTTAATGGATATTTAGCTGTTTCCAGTTTTTGGCCATTACAAATACAGGTGCTGTGAACATTCATGCACAAGGCTTTATGTGGATATATGCATTCATTTCTCTTGAGTAAACGCTGGTAAAGATATGTAGAAGCTAAATAAGGCCTGTAGTCTAATGAACAGTGTTAGTATGAGTGTTAGTTTTCTGGTTTGGATATTGTACTGTAGTTGTGTAAGATGTTACCACTAGGGGAAGCTGAGTGAAGGGTACACAGGACTTTCTGTATTATTTTTGCTACTCTTTGTGAATCTATAATTTTTTTAATAAAATATTTTTTAAGAAGTAATTTATCTTAATGTGTAAAATTGAGAAGATACGGGTAGGTAAGTAAGGAAAAACTCAAATTACCGATATTTACATCATCTAGAAATAATTATTAGTAATATTTTGATGTATTTCCTTTCAGTGTTCTTGATAGCTTTTATTCTTCATTGTGGTTTTTACCCAATAGGATCATGTTTTGTAACCTGGATAGCAGATGCGTTTATTCTTCCTGCCTATTAATATTATGGCATTATGAAAACAGTTTATAATTTATGTATTCATTCAAATTAAGGTGTTTGCTTCTAATTTATTTTCTTTTTTTTCTATCTCTAGTTGATGACAGTGCAATTTTGGATTGCCAGTTCAGTGAATTTTATCATACTCCTCCACCTGGTTTTGAAAAGATATTATTTGAACAGCAGATCTTCTGAATGTATTTGTTTTTGAAACTTGTATTTCTGCACTGTTAAAAGTGTTTACCATTTAATAAAGCTTTACCTGACCTACAGATGACAATATATCCTTAAAAATATGCTCATTAATGTTGTCTAAGGAACCAACGTGTACAATATACCATCCTGAAGTTGTGATTTAAAATACTTAGGTTTTGTGATAATGAAATCAGCATTTGGGGCAGTTTATTTAATTCTTATTTAAATAAATGTGACTGTGGGTTTGATTAACAGTATTAAATGGAAATACGTATATAGATATTTAAAAGGGAATCTTAACATAAAATATTTGTTTTGATAGAGATACAGAGTTGGGTGGAGGTATTTGTCATTCTGAAGTGTAGACCTCATTAACTATTTTAAGTCTGCAGTCCAATAATTTTGTGTCTCTGTCTTTTTTATATAGAGTATAACAAAGTGACAAGTTTATGTTATTGGCAACTTCATTTTTGGCGATTTATTTACTATAAAATGTACCACTTTTCTTAAAATTTAAATTGCTTATTTTGTTTGTATGTCATTACTTTTGATTTTCTTTGTGAAAGGAGATAAGTGTTGTAGTAGCTGTCAGAGTATTTTGTTGAAGACCATCATGCTGTGTTACTTCAAAACCTGAGTAAGTATTGGTTGATTGGTGATGTAGCGTACACAGCAGAGTAGTATCATGCTTTCAACTTAAGTGGAAATGAGATTATTCTTTTAAGGACTTTTATTTAAATGTGCATTTTTCCATAAGGAATAATAAAATATTAGTAATTAAGGACTATTCAGTAGTATATTAAATACATGTTCTTCCTGTTTTGTTAATTATACAGTAATTCACTTCACCCTTGATTATTTCAGAAGTTTGGAGATAAGTGAATTCTCTCCACGACCCTGAGCCTTTGCCTGGTTTTCAGGAAGAATCCCTGACCTTTAGATAACACCCTACTAAGCTGAACAAATCACTTTCTATATCTGGTACAGTCTCCTTTCCAGATGGGCATGCAAAGGATGCATGCGTTTCACTCCTTTACCAACGCGGAGCAGTATGTTGTACTAGAAAAACAGGGCTTTAGAATTGAAGGAGATCTGAATTGTAGTTTTGCTAGAAAAACGGCTTTAGAATTGAAGGAGATCTGAATTGTAGTTTTGCCACCTGATCCCATTATCTCTTCAGGCAAGTTCCTCAGTCTTTCTGAGCTCAGGTTCCCCATTTATAAAAGGGATAATCATACCCTTGATGAGATTCTGTAACTAGTTAAATAATATTACATACGTAAAACACCTTTGTCATCGTAGGCAATTAATGAACGTAGCTTCTTTGTTGACTCTGCTCAGTGGTTTTCATAGTGTGGGCTTCAGACCGTCAGCCTCGGCCTCACTTGAGAACTTGTTAGAAATGGACACTCAGGCCCCACCCCCGACCCACTGAATCAGAAACTGCTGGGGATAGCACCCAGGAATCTGTGTTTGAACAAGCCCTTCAGGTGATTCTGATCCATGCGAAAGATTGAGAAACCACTGCTCAGGAGAGAATTCTTTGAGAATGATTGCCTACTCTAAATTTTCTAAGGATTTAAGACTTATTTTTGCCCCATAGACAAAAGAATCCTGCACAATATTTATTTATTGTTCCATTTGATAGACACAAACGTGACAATGTTTTGAAAACATAGATATACCTGAGTAACATCTACTTACATAAATCCCAAATTTACCTCTGTAGATATATAGAATTGAACTAACTTTATATTGTTTATGCATTTTTATCTGACTTTCTGGCCTAGTAGTTTTAATTCATAAAAATATGCTTATTTTGGAAAGAGAATTAATATGACTACTGTTTGCTCTCTTTATAATGTTATCTACCTCCTATTTATTTTTTAAAAGCCAAACTTATTTTTTAATCATCATATTCTTTTCTCAAGACTATGTTTGCTACCTCTAATCATACAGAATAGGTACAATACTAAAAATGGTACATGAGTTATGTCCATGGCAACAGTTTGATGAAGTCTAGATGTGTTTTTAATTTCTAGGTATCTAATTTCTCTTAGGAAAATTACCTATAACCTCAGTCTAATCTTGAGGAAAATCATCAGACAAATTCCAGTAGGGGGGCGTCCTACAAAATACTTGAGCAGTACTCCAAACTGTCTAGGTCATCAAAAACAAGGAAAGTCAGAGACACTGTCACATCCCGGGGAGCCTAAGGGAACACGACAAGTCAATGTAATGTGCGAACCAGGAACAGAAAAAGGACATTAGGTAAAAACTAAGGAAATCTGAATAAACCATGGACTTTAGTTAATAATAATGTCTCAATATGTTTATTAATTATAGCAGATGAACCATAATAATGTAAGATGTTAATAACAGGAGAAACTGGGAGAGGGGATATATAGGAACTCTGCACTATTGTCTCAATTTTTCTGTAAATCTAAACCATTCTAAAAAACTAAAGTCTATTTAAGAAACTATGTTGAGCTAGGAGAAATTTAAAAATAAAGCCTTTCTTGAAGCCAGTAGACCATTAGTATGATATATACCTATAGCCTAAGTATTCAATGATAGCTAATAAATATAGACATGGATGGGACATAAAACATTCTTGTATTTTAACACACAAGAACCTGCATTTGTTCCTGGCTGAAGAGACTGTCCACTGTCTTGATTCTGTTTATTGCAAAAATCCATTTGTTCACACTGGTGTAGCTTCTTTTTTTTTTTTTTTGCGGTACACAGGCCTCTCACTGTTGTGGCCTCTCTCGTTGCGGAGCATAGGCTCCGGACACGCAGGCTCAGCGGCCATGGCTCACAGGCCCAGCCGCTCCGCGACATGTGGGATCTTCCCGGACCGGGGCACAAACCCGTGTCCCCTGCATTGGCAGGCAGACTCTCAACCACTGCGCCACCAGGGAAGCCCACTGGTGTAGCTTTTTATACTTACATTGAAAATCAGTGATTTATTATCCATATTATTATTTCAGTGATTTAAACATAGCAAGGGACTTGCAATGTTAGATATGTGAAACAATGAAAATCTCATAAATAATAAGTTTACATTATTAAAAACCAGAAAAAGAGAATTTGGCTTTTAACTGCTTTTGGCTCATCAGTTAAGATTATTTGAATATATTTTCAACTTGGATTACAAAGTATTATAATTTAAGAATGGTACAAAATATAATTTAAGGCTTTTAAAAATCATTAACAAAAACAGACACATGTATGACAGTGTTGCTCACATCTCTTTTTTTTTTTACTGTATGTTTACTTTTTCTTTTTTAACCAAACAGTTGTTTGTTTATTTTTTAATACTTTTTTGGTTGCACCACACGCCATGTCGGATGTTAGTTCCCCGACCAGGGATGGAACCCATGCCCCTTGCATTGGAAGCGAGGAATCTTAACCACTGGACTGCCAGGGAAGTCCCTGTATGTTTACTTCTTAATGTAAGTCTAGATATGGACCAGCAAAAACATAGCTGGAAATGGAAGTGAAATCTTAAGAGTAATCTTGATAAATTACATTAAATCAATAATTTCTTTTACATAATGTAAAAACGCTAGATATTGTGAGTGGAAAATTTATAATCAAAACTGTGGAGTTTCCCTGTACATAGTACTCATAAATGGAATATAATCAACTACCACTTACATTAATTTGCATTGTTTATGCAACCTGGCAGGGAAATACTTTTGGGAGCTAACTGGACTGAACGTGAATGAGTGGAAACAATAGAATCAATTAAACTCGTGCAATAGGATATGAGACTCCCTTTCAACTTGCTCTTTTAAAAAAACTGAGACCAAATTATTGAAATAATGAGTATAAACACAACGTTAGATATAATTAGCAATATAAATGAATCACACACCACCCAAGACTTCTATAGAAATTTAAAGGAAAAATTGTCCCAGTATTGGCTGAAATGTGTAATCTGTAGTTCCGTAGGAATCATTACAATGTAGTCATTCAAAAATTGAATCACTTATGTGCTGTGTTTCATAAATACTTAAACACAATAGTCCCTGGCCTCAAGGAACTCTGTTAATAGTAATTATTCATAAGTATGGCTCTACAATACCCAAGATATATTGATAAATGAAAAAAAAGTTGTGAAAATTTGTGTGTATAATCTGATTCATGGTCCAGTGGGTAGGACCCAGTGCTTTCACTGCCGGGGCTGGGGTTCAATCCCTGGTCCCGCAAGCATAGAACAACCGATAAAAAACAAAACCCAGAAAACTAGAGCCTTATGTATAGGAAAAATACGATGTAATATATACATCAAAAATACCGTATCTTGGGAATAAGATTACAGGGATCTAGCTCTTTCATTGCAAATTTATCTGATAATTTTTTTACAATAAACCTACTGTTTTGGGGAAAAGAATTTTAAACAAGAGGAAAGCACGTGACTCTGGAGGAAGCCCTGTATACTAGGGAATGGGGGAATTTTACATTCACACTTAGAAATCTAAAAGGCTGCAGTAGAATCACAACATGAGTACTTAAGTACAGGATAAGAAGTGTTTCATGGCAATTCATCTTAAAGGATTCAGAAATTTTAGTCTATGCCATGCCTGGTACCACTACAAACTGGGTCCCCAGACCCAGGCAAGTAAGTGCTAATGAAGCCACATGTGGAGTAGACCAGTTCCAGCAGACACTGCACTTGAAATCAAGGGCAGTGATAAACCAGCAAAGGCTACCAGGCTGCTGAGAAGCTGCTTAATTAATCCATGCACGAATGAATGAATGGTCCTTGACACTGGGAATGTTGGAAGAATGTATTCAACCCACTGGGCTATTGAAGCTGGTATGACTTGTGAAGTGCTAATCATTTGAAGAAGTTGACTAGAAATAAAGCCAAAAAAAAAAAAATCTGTAGATTCATGTGTGTGATTCTCACAAATGTATTTCAGGAAAGAGAGTCATAGATGTGTTTCAGATATCTGATGGTTCATCACTTGAAAAAAAATGGGTAGACTTATTCTCTGTTGCCCCGGAGGAAGAATTATTAGAAGGTCCAGGGAAGCAGATTTTAGTTTAAGATGGAAAAGAACTTTCCTACTTAGTTCACTACTGAAATTGCTGCCTTGCAAAGAAATGAACTTCTGGTCCCTGGAATTGTTTTAACAGTGGTTTTTAAAATGTAGGTTTTGTTCTTATTCAGGTATGGTGAGCAGGAAGCTACTGCCATTGAAAAAGATAGTGTTACAGTTCCCAAGAGGAGAGGGCACACCTTGCCACACAGGGACTCACAGGTAAGCATCAGGGTTGGTCAGGAGGCAGAAGGAGCAAGGGGAAGGCATGGGCATGAGCCCTTATTGTGGTTCCATGTGCAAGGCAGGGTAAGCATACTCAGGATTGGCTAGTTTGAATAGTTTCAGCAGGCTCTGGGGTACAGGGGCTGTCCCAAATTGTCTGGTACCTGGCTCTGGGGTGAGTAGGACAGGGAAATATTGATTGACATGGAAAGTAAGAGCCAGGTAAGGAAGGTGGGGGGCTCTGGATTGGTCAGGCTCCTTGGGGTGAGTGGTTTGCCTTCTTTAGGAATTAGCTAACCGTGGTGAAGCAGTCCCTCCTCTGACAATAAGGCCTCAGTAAAGCATCAAGAATACAGAAAATAGGGCTTCCCTAGTGGTGCAGTGGTTGAGAGTCTGCCTGCCGATGCAGGGGACACAGGTTCGTGTCCGGTCCGGGAAGATCCCACATGCCACAGAGCGTCTAGGCCCGTGAGCCATGGCTTCTGAGCCTGCGTGTCCGGAGGCTGTGCTCTGCAATGGGAGAGGCCACAGCAGTGAGAGGCCCACGTACTGCAAAAAAAAAAAAAAAAAAAAAAATACAGAAAACGAGAAAATATAATCAATACACAGTCTAGATGACTGTCCCAGAGATCTCATAAATATGGTTCCCACTGGGTTAGAGACCAAACTAGATGTTTTCTAAAACTCTGTGATTCCGATTCATTCAGACAATTGCCGAGTCTCCAAATAAATTAACTTGGAAACAAGGAAATAGGAGATGCCGGATCTCCAGGGATTTATACAAGGATTTATCACATTAAAATTTGTGTTAACAGTGGAACAGGATAGAAAGCCCAGAGAGGGCTTCCCTGGTGGCGCAGTGGTTAAGAATCCTCCTGCCAATGCAGGAGACACGGTTTCAAGCCCTGGTCCAGGAAGATCCCACGTGCTGTGGAGCAAATAAGCCCACGCACCACAACTACTGAACCTGCGCTCTAGGGCCCAAGAGCCACAGCTACTGAAGCCCGTGCTCCTAGAGCCCGTGCTCTGCAGCAAGAGAAGCCACTGCAATGAGAAGCCCGCGCACCACAATGAAGAGTAGCCCCTGCTTGCCACAACTAGAGAAAGCCCACGCAGCAACAAAGACCCAATGCAGCCAAAAATAAAATAAATTTCTTTAAAAAAAAGAAGGCCCAGAGATAAACCCACCCACATATGGTCACCTTATCTTTGATGGAGGCAAGAGTATACGATGGAGAAAAGACAGCCTCTTCAATAAGTGGTGCTGGGAAAACTGGACAGCTACATGTAAAAGAATGAAATTAGAACACTCCCTAACACTATACACATAAATAAACTCAAAATGGATTAAAGACCTAAATGTAAGGCCAGACACTATAAAACTCTTAGAGGAAAACATAGGAAGAACAGTCTATGACATAAATCACAGCAAGATCTTTTTTGACCCACCTCCTGGAGAAATGGAAATAAAAACAAAAATAAACAAATGAGACCTAATGAAACTTAAAAGCTTTTGCACAGCAAAGGAAACCATAAGATGAAAAGACAACCCTCAGAATGGGAGAAAATATTTGCAAACGAAGCAACTGACAAAGGATTAATCTCCAAAATGTACAAGCAGCTCATGCAGCTCAGTATCAAAAAAACAGCCCAATCCAAAAATGGGCAGAAGACCTAAATAGACATTTCTCCAAAGAAGATATACAGACTGCCAACAAACACATGAAAGGATGCTCAACATCACTAATCATTAGAGAAATGCAAATCAAAACTACAATGAGGTATCACCTCACATGTGTCAGAATGGCCATCATCAACAAATCTAAAAACAATAAATGTTGGAGGGGGTGTGGAGAAAAGGAAACCCTCTTGCACTGTTGGTGGGAATGTAAATTGATACAGCCACTATGGAGAACAGTATGGAGCGTCCTTAAAAAACTACAAATAGAACTATCATATGACCCAGCAATCCCACTACTGGGCATGTTCCCTGAGAAAACCATAATTCAAAAAGAGTCAAGTACCGCAGTGTTCATTGCAGCACTATTTACAATAGCCAGGACATGGAAGCAACCTAGGTGTCCATCGACAGATGAATGGATAAAGAAAATGTGGCACATATATACAATGGAATATTACCCAGCCATAAAAAGAAATTGAGTTATTTGTAGTGAGGTGGATGGACCTAGAGTCTGTCATACAGAGTGAAGTAACTCAGAAAGAGAAAAACAAATACCATATGCTAACACATATATATGGAATCTAAGAAAAAGAAAAAAAAAGGGTCATGAAGAACCTAAGGGCAAGTAGGGAATAAAGACACAGACCTACTAGAGAATGGACTTGAGGATATGGGGAGGGGGAAGGGTAAGCTGTGACAAAGTGAGAGAGTGGCATGGACATATATACACTACCAAATGTAAAATAGATAGCTAGTGGGAAGCAGCTGCCTAGCACAGGGAGATCAGCTCCGTGCAATGTGACCACCTAGAGGGGTGGGATCGGGAGGGTGGGAGGGAGACTCAAGAGGGAAGAGATATGGGGATATATGTATACATATAACTGATTCACTTTGTTATACAGCAGAAACTAATACAACATTGTAAAGCAACTCTACTCCAATAAAGATGTCAAAATATTAAAAAGTACAGCAAAGAACTAAGGAAAAATAAATAAAATATAAAATGATATATTGCAAAAAAAATTTTTGTGGTAATTCTGAAAAGGGGAGATGATACTATAGTTTATTGAGGAATGTAGTGCTAGTTCAACACGGTAAATAAGAGGTTTCACACAGTTTTGTGAGTAGACAGAAGTGACTTACCAGTGATGAACAAGAAACTGTGAGATTGTATATTTGGGGATAAATTGTATGATGGTCTCCTAGGTCTTATTTAAGGTCACACAGAGATCTCTGAAGTGCCAGTCCAGTGTGTGGTCACAATCAAAAGCATATGTAAAATGCTATTATCAGAAAGGGTTTTGAAAATTAAGCAGAGAATCTTATCAACCATGATAAGAAACAAGACACAAAACTTGTCCTTCCTGACCTATGTTTGGTTCACTTATTGCGTTTCTGGTGAAAAGGTGAGTTGAAGAAGCTCAAGGATGAAGAGCACGAGTGACCCAGAGAAGGCACACGAGACACAACAGCCTTTTGGTCTGGAAGTCAAGGCTGAGGAGGAACGTTACCCCAATCTATAAAATCGTGGTGAGTGTGGATGGGTGCGGTGAACTTGGACTTGCTGTCAAATTCCAAAACACTAAAAATTAAGGCAGCAACCCTTGAAACTTAAGGAAAAGAATATTTAGAGGCAAAAAGCTCCATATTATCTTTATGCTGTGTAAGAAACAGGATTGCGAGGTGGTATAGGGAGATGTTTTGAAACTGAATTGTTAAACGAGAAGGCATGTTGGAGACCATTTGTCCAAATCCTCACTCCCCCCATGGGGAAAGCGACCCAAGAGAGGTTAGGTGTCTTTGGCAAGGTGATACAGTAAAATCCAGGTAATTGAATATTCATTAAATAAATATAAGCACTTACTCCTTCAGGCACTGTATAAAGTTCATTCTACACTGCCATGTGATTAGACAAATCCGTTAACAATTTCTAAAGGAAAGGTTTCTAAAGGGTTTTTGATAGAAGCTAGGAATTTAGGAGTATATCTGCTTTAACACTGAGAACATGAAAGATAGTTTAGCAGTCCTACAAAACACGTACTAATACAACTGCCCAAGACTGAACAAAGGCCAGGATAGACCATTAGAGAGATTCACATTTGATTACCCTTATTCAGTGGCTGGTTCTTATAAAGGTGCCAAAAATGATGAAATAAATATCTGCCTTTCGGGGTTGTCTGTGTGACAGCTCTCCATTAGCATAAATAAACAGCAGTTAATGATTCACTGACTGTCATTCCTGGGTCTTGTGCAGACATGAGGGTGTGGCCTCAAAGACAATTAATGAGAAAACATGTTTTTTGGCCTTATGTTACATTGTTGTAGTTAGATTGGACTATGTACACTGAGGCTTAGAAATTTACAATACTTTAAACTAAAGAAGGGGCTTCCCTGGCAGTCCAGTGGTTAGGACTCCATGCTTCCACTGCAGGGGGCGAGGGTTCGATCCCTGGTTGGGGAAACAGGACCCCGTGTGCCGTGTGCAGTTAATTAAAAAAAAAAAAAACAACTAATGAATTTTACTACAACGTGTCTTCTGTTGGCATTCCTGAATTTTTTCCTAGACCTTGTTCCTCCCATTAAACTCATTTTTAGAAAAGGCTCGGTATTTGCTGGACTTTACAGATTCAGACTTTATGAAGATTCAAACAATGAAGCCCATCTTTTTAAAACAATGTTTGGGGAATTCCTTGGTGGTCCAGTGGTTAGAATCCGGTGCTTTCACTGCCGGGGCCCGGATTCAATCCCTGGTTGCAGAACGAAGATCCCGCAAGCAGCGTGACGTGGCCAAAAAAAAAAAAATTTTTTTGAAGGATACTTTAAAGCAAATATAATAATAGAAGTTAAATTACAGGGAAAATGTTTAAACTCATCACAAGAACAATGTTCCCACATTTTAGAAGCATACATATATCTTCCTGTAAGCAATTGTCACACTAGTTATAAAACAGTTCCTGCATGTTTGTTAAGGATTTTGGAAAATAAGATTGGCATACTTACTGGCATAACTTATATATTATCCATAACTCTTCTCAGAAATGGTGGTAGAACCCAAATAAGCTCTTGAAATCTCAACATGTTACAGTAAATTTTCTTTTTGATTCTTTTGGGAAGACTGAACTTATTCATTCAACAAATATTTTTCAGCATCTACTATGTGCCAAGCACAAGGCTGGGCTAGATGGAAAGATGAGTAAGGCAGTCTTCACCTAGAAGGAAGCACATGACCATGCTTATGGCTCCATAACATGTATGCTCCACCAGCAGGAACAGAAGGAAATTGACATAGACTTGTTTTTTCTAGCATTACAGTGAAAATATGTCACAGTAACAAGTAGACTAGAATCATTCTATATTTCCTTCAGTCAGATGCTCAGTTGGTGGGGTTTCTACGTGAATAACCCAAACCTTCATTCCCGGAAGAATCCAGTAGTCAATTATCTTGTTTTTCTGTTTGTTTGTTTCTGTGGTTTCCATTAACCCTTAACGTTGGTCATGGAAATCCTAAAGACACCCCAGAAAATCCCCCGTGTTCCAGATGTAGTCCTCCTTGTCCCCATTGTGTAGCAGCAACTCACTTTCCCTTCAGTAATTAAGGTCAATCACTTTAGTCATTAGAGTAACCCTTTTTCTGCCTGTTGGTTCAATGGCATGAGGAGCCCAAAATGGCCAGGTGGAAGCCTCACCATCCAATCTAATAGAACCACTGTTATTTCCACTGGTGGAAAGATTTTCTCTTTGGGGACGAAGACCTCCCAGCCAGCAGAGCTCTCATCAGGATGAGAAGCGAAAATTACCTGTGAGTGAGTTATTGGGTATAACAGTAAGAAGAGCCACTCCTACTTTTCACCCCTTGATTCTGGACCATCTGTTCCGGTTATGTTCTGGAGACAGCAGGATTCTTCCCCAAGGGGCACCTGCCTCCTCTTTAATCAAGGAGCTTTGGGTCTGTGAATTGACTTACATTTGGAAACTGGATAAGATGCCCTGACTGTCCACGGTGGTGACTCAAGTCAGGTGTTTGGCTACCAGACCTGAAGTTTTCCCCTCTCATATAGATCAAGCAATACTCTAATAGACTGTCTACCTATTTTATTCCTAGGAATAGCATGATAAATTAACCACCATCAAAGATCTCTGCAGGCCAAGGCATTCTGATTACCCCTCACAGTAGATGCATCCAATTTGTCTTTGGTGATTAAGTGCTGCCACTACCTCTGCCACTCTGAGATCCATTATCCCCATTAGAATTGGAAAGACCGTATCAGTGGTAGTACCTTTTACCTGTCTTACCAAGGAAAGCAACTACAGAGCTCTCCTTTGAGAGAGCTTGCAGGGGCTTCACTCATGAATGCAATTCTCAATGCTTTAGTGAAGGAGATGTGCTCTGGGCCTTGTCATGGAGCATAGCTTGGGGGTCAGGAATGAACAATGATGTGATGAGAACAGTAAAGAAATATTTTTTACCATCTTCTGGGCTCTGTTCACAATTGAATACTTTTTTCCTAATAATACGGGCTTTTTAGATTTTGCAGATCTTTTAGAGCATGGCAGAAGATTACAGAAAGATATTAGTGTATTTCTTGAATCAAAGCCTCAGGAGGGCCAGAAACCAGGAGAGTTTCTGGATTCCTGAGCTGCATTCATGTGTGTCTCTTCTTTTTAAAATTTTGCTATCATTATGACAAAATTCTCATCCTCAGTCTTGGATCTCTCCATTCACATTCTAGAAAAAGAAGCTGAGAGAATTCCCTGGCGGTCCAGTGGTTGGGACTCTGCGCTTCCACTGCAGGGGGCACGGGTTCGCTCCCTGGTGGGGGAACGAGGATCCCACAAGCTGCATGGCACAGCCAAAAAAAAAAAGTTAAAAAAGAAGCTGATTTCTCTTTCTCCTATTTTATCAATTTTCCTGGAGCCTCTACTGACCAAAGCCAAATTCAGCTTCAGATTCAAAGGCATGCTTTTAACTGGCCAGTTAGCAAGTATTTTAAAGAGCAAATACCTTTCACATCAGTTTCCACAAATGAATCCAACATCACGCTTTAAACTGGGAACAGTGCTTGGGGAATTACACAGTGGTATGTATAAACCTGAACAGGCTATACTCACAAGGAAAAATATGTGATTTATCTAAGCATAGTAAATACTTCAGCGTTTAGATTTCAGAGTAGGAATGTCTCATGTAAACAGTAGCAGTGACTTTCCCTATAGCAAAATTTCTAAGCATGAGAATACATCAAATTTTTGTAAAGAACATTTGCTCAGTAATATCTTTGCCCTTTTATTTATAGGGTAGAAGAAGGAAGAAATTTGAAAAACATACTACCTTCTCTTTTCTCATATCCTTTTCCTTACCATAAAATAAAATTACCGTGCACTGAATTTCAAGACCAATGCCATATCACTAAAGCTGTCAAGTTTTGCAAATTTACACCATGACAATTCAGTGCTCCTTGACTGGCACACTTCTCTCTGGGTGTGGGTATCCCTGAAGCCTCCCAGATCCCTGTGTCATACTGCTTCTGAACCACACAGTAGCCAGGCCTTTAAAGGAGAAACGTAAAACTCATACAGTCAGATGAAACAGATTTGTGCTCTGTTAACTCTGTCTTCACTTTTGCCTACAGAATGTAGGGTTCTTGAGGTGCCTGACATATATTGTTTTTAAACCAGCTCCATCATTTCAAAAGCAAATGGCAGGAATATTTGCTGAGAAGAACATACCTGAAACATTACATTCTGATCCATGGGCAGTGAAGATTCCATTTTCCTGTTCTTTTCCACCTGGGTTTTGGTTCTTATCCCTGCTGTACCCTCTGATTAATACTTATTTTCTCAAGGTTGTGGTTTTGTGGTTTTTGGCTGCCACTTCCTGCCAAAGCTACTTGGTATCTCTATATATCTAAGAGGGTCCCATCAACTTACGCCCTTCCTTTTTTCCTTTTCTCATCTACTGTGTTGATTGCACTTGAACTCAGTGAACTTTCAGTCCCTGGATTCCTTTATTTTAATCAATGGAGCTTTCTAACTTAATTGGCACACTAGCAAGCCAGACCTGCAAGCCAGACCTGCATGTTTGATTAACCATACTGCTAGTCGTCGTTAGCCTGGAAAAAGTGTTCCAACTTCCAGACCTTTGGGAAAATCAAAGTGAGTTAGAAGGACCAGTTTGTAGAAACATGAGCCAATCTGGACAAGCCCAACTATTTTGGGAAGTAGATAGCCTCAGGTATACAGTTATGGATTAGGATTAATCATAATCCTATTTATGACATACTTTCCTCAATGGTCCTTAGGTGACCTCTTCCAGTAGATATGATTATATTGGTATAGATATAAATATAGATGTAAATATAGATAAGCACCCATGAACTCACCATCTAAAGCAAAAATTAAGACCTTGACAAATTATGTCACTTAGAACAACAGAAATTTATCCTTTTCTAGTTCTGGATGGTAGAAATACAAAAATATGTCCAATCTCTGTCTCTGTCTTCACATGGCCTTCTCTGTGTGTTTCTCTGTCTCTTCTCTTATAAAGACATCAGTCATTTTGGATTTAAGGTCCACCCTACTCACGTATGATGTCATCTTAGTGAATTACATCTGCAAAGTCCAAATAAGGTTTCAGGAGTCAGAACTTCAACATACTTTTTGGGGGACGCAATTCAACCTATAACAGTATGTAAGTGTCCAAATTTAGAAGAAAATGCCAAACCATTTCCCAAAGTAGTTAAAAAATGTACACTCCCACGAGCATTGAAAAAACTTGGTATTATCAGACTATTTAAATTTTTACCAACGTAATGAATGTAAAATGGTATGTCATTGCAGTCTGGGTTTATACTTCCAAACTAATAATTATGGTAAACATTTCTCCATATATTTATTGCCCTTATATTTCTTCTTTTTTTTTTTTTTTTCCTGTTGGGCTACTTATGCTTTTTTTGTTTTCTTTTACTGATCTGTAGGAGTTCTTTGCATATTCATACCAATCCTTTGCCAGTTTTATGTATTTTGAATATCTTATATATATAACTTTTCACTTTCTCTAAGGTAACTTTGATGAACAAAAGTTCTTAATTTTATATAGTAATATTTATCAGTCTTTTATGGTCAATATTTTTTGTGTCTTCTTTACAATATCTTTCCCTATGCCAACAACTGTGTCTATCTCTAATTTTCTACAATGAATTTAAAATATATTTTGGGGGGTTGTCTGTTCAATCTACCAATAATCAAGAGAAGGTTGTTGAAATCTCCCATTACAGTGGTGAATTTACCCATTTCTGTCTGTTCTTCCATCATTTTTGTTCCATGAATTTGGCATCCCTTTGTTTATTACATACATAGATGCTATGCATCTTTTTGCTGTTGGCTTTAGATCCATTTTATCTAATACTACTGTAGATAAACCAACTTTATTTTGATTAGTATTTTCCTGATGTATCATTTTGCATTCATTTATGTACAGCCTTTGCATTTTCCTTATGCTTTAGGTTTGTCTCGTGTTAGCAGCACATACTTGGATTTTTTTTTATAAATTTATTTTTTATTTTATTTATTTTTGGCTGCGTTGCGTCTTCATTGCTGCGCGTGGGTTTTCTCTAGTTGCGGCTAGTGGGGGCTATTCTTCATTGTGGTGCGTGGGCTTCTCATTGCGGTGGCTTCTCTTGTTGCAGAGCACGGGTCTAGAGTGCAGGCTCAGTAGTTGTGGCACATGGGCACAGTAGTTGTGGCTCACAGGCTCTAGAGCACAGGCTCGGTAGTTGCAGTGCATGGGCTTAGTTGCTCCGTGGCATGTGGGATCTTCCTGGATCAGGGCTCAAACCCGTGTCCCCTGCATTAGCAGACGGATCCTTAACCACTGCACCACCAGGGAAGTCCCCATGCTTGGATTTTTTAAAAAATCCAAATTGTCAGTCTTTTTCTTAAACTGATTAATTTAGTTCATGTATATTTGCTGTAATTATTTATATATTTGGACCTGTTTCTGTGATCTTAATATTTTATTTCAGTCTGGCCTACTTTTTCTATACTTACTGTTAACCATTTCTTTAATAGGTGTATATTCCCTGAATGAGAGCTTTATTGTACCCTCATATCTCTTCATCTCTACTCCCCAAATCTACATCATGTTATTACCTATACTTTAATGCCAGCTTATTGGGAATATGTGTTCTTTTTTCTTTAGTCATAGCTATTCTTTTAAGTCAAACAAATTTTACCAGTGGACTTGATCAACTTTACTTCACATATCTCTTGCAATATCTGCTAGATTTTCTCTCCCCTTATTTAAGCCCTTGGTCCAAAACAGTTTCCAATGTAGTCTTTGTGTGATAAATTTTCTGGAGACTTCTATGCCTGAGAATATTTTTTAATCATGCCCTTGCTTTTGAGTGGCAGACTGGACATAGGAAAGAGGCTGTTTCTGATTTCTGTTCCCTCAATATTTTGAAAATACCACTCCACTATCTTCTTGAATCACTTGTTGCTGTTGAAAAATTTGATGTCAACCTGACTTCTGTCCTCTTTTTGTGATCTTCTCTTTCCCTTTACAGTATTTTAGAATTTTTCTGCTTCTTTGAAATTCTTAATTTTACTATAAAATTTCCTGGTATGGATTTTTTCATTATTACTCCTCTATAACCCTTTCAATCTTTCATCTTTTATAATTACAGAAATTATCTCAATTTCTCCTCACACATTTCTTCCTCTTCATTTTTATTTTTCCTCTCTTTCTAGGATTCTTATTAGCCACATGGTAGTACTCCTACTTCTATCTTCCAAATAACCTAGATTTTAAAAAATATTTTTTGTCTTTGTCCTTTCCTCCTTCCTCTGGAAGATTTCCTTCACCTGGTCTCCCAAGTTGCTAATTTGTTCTGCAGCCCTATCCATTCTGTTATTTATCCATCTGATGCGTTCTTTTCAGCTATTATATTTTTCACATCTAAGATTTCTTATCAGTTTGTTTTCTTGTTTTTGTTTATCTTGCCATATATTCTTTTATCTCTTTATATGTTTATTGGGCCAAAATTAAATTAGAGTCATTTGTTTTCATATGTATACTTGGATTCTGTAATCTAATATGTTATTTTTCACTTCAAATAGTTGTGCTTCTCAAATCTCATGTTACTTGGATGTGTAAATTCATTTTCCCCTGGAGGTAGAGGCTTCTCTGTCTGGTAATGCATAGAGAGGAAGGCCACTCCTAATTAGGTTATTCCCAGGCAGTCCCAGTTAGCCCAGAGGGTGGGGTGGATTAGGCCCAAGATGGGGAAAGAAGCCTGGGCACAAGAAAACCAGGGTCACTCATTCCCCACCACAAAACACTGAAGTCAGGACTTTACTCTTTATCTTTCAGGGATCTTCAGCATTAGAAGGAGACTCTCTTGGACTGTAATTTGCCAGCCCTGGGGGTTTGGAGGGGAAGGGGAAACAAACCCAAAGTAGTCCTCATTGGATTAGTCCTCATTCCAAGCACAATTATTGAATCTAAAGTTGTGAATCTAATTTGTTGCGTATCACTGGGAGGCCGGTCCCTGGCAGATTACCCATCAAGGGGCAAGATTTGTGCTAACATTCTCTTTCAGTGAGTATCAGGAAATCTCCTTTGTCCAGTTTTTCAAGAATTTCCCAATTCCATCCCTTCACATTTCTGTGATTCTTTTCCCTCTCCTACTTCTTCAGACATCTATTAAGGCCTCCTGCAGGTCAGGCACTGTGCTAGGTCCGGATTCTGACAGATGTGAAGAGCAAATGTTCTTCAGAAATTAAAAAGGGGGAACAGAAGTGGGACCAAGGCTAGAACATTAAAGACAAATTTGGCCTCCTTTCCCTGGCAGCAAAGCAAGGAGAGAGGTGCTGCCTTCCTCTGAGGTGGAACCTAGAGATGGTGATGGAAAGGTGTTCTAAGCCAGTGGTTCTAACTTTGGCTGCTCCTAGAACCACCTGGGGAGCTTCTTAAAATCCTAATGTCCAGACATACACAGTGTCAATTAAATCATAATCTGTGAGGCTGGAACCCAGGCATCAATATTTTAAAATTTCTCCAAGTAAACCCAATATACACCCACGTTTGAGAGCTACTGCTTGACTATACAGGCAGGCGCCAGGTTTAGAATCAGGAGTCCTGGGTTAAATCCCATTATGGGTTGAATTGTGTCCCCCAAAATTCCTATGTTGAAATTCTAACCCCCAGTTCCCTAGAATATGACTTTATCTGGAGATAGGATCTTTACAGCGGTAATCAAGTTGAAAGGAGTTCACTAAGGTGGGCCAGTATGACTGGTGTCCTTAAAAACGAGGAAATTTGGAGACAGACATGCATACAGAGAGTGAAGACAGCCATCTACAAGCCAAAGAGAAAGGCCTGGAAAAGATCCCTCCCTCACAGTCCTCTCGGAGGAACCAACACCACCTTATTTCAGACTTCTAGCCTCCAGAACTGTGAGACAATAAATTTATGTTGTTTAAGCCACCCAGTTTTGGGTACTTTATTATAGCAGCCCCCTCAAAATAATACAAATTCCGATGTAGCCATGCTTCAACTATGCAAATAACTGCTCTTAGGGTGCTTCAGTTACCTTATCAGGAAAACAGAGGATAAACCCTCCCTTGCAGGGCTGCTGAGAAGTTTAAACGAGATAAGGTAAATGAAGAGCACCCAGCACCCACATTGGAACACAGTAAGTGCTCAGTAAATGCTAGCTGAGTCTGAGTCTTTCCTGCTTGAATAAACCAAGTAGCTCTTTCAGCTTACCCGACCGTGGTCAGCTCGGCAGCCTGGGGATGCAGCCTGCTACCGACAGGATCCACCCTAGGCCCTCAGAAAACAGTGAAAGGCTTTGCCGGCTCTGGGCAACTCCTTTCCACCCTGTGCCTTGGCCTAGGGAGACCCTAAGCTTTGTCTTCAACCCTGTGTAGCAAGCAATCCTTGCTCCAGAGGACGGCCTCCAGGAGGCGCGCTGTCTTCAGAGCTCGGGCCTGGACTCGCCCCTCGGGCGGAGGGAACGCGGAGAGTGGATCTGAGGCCCGGCAGAGGGCGCGCCTCCAGCTGTCCCCCTTCTTCCCCATGGCAGTTTGCTCGCAGTAACTCGGGAAAGCGGAAACGCTCACTTTCCAGGGCTTCGCTGAGCGTGCCCTGATGCCCAGTGTGCTACATCACTTACTCTGTTCTTTTCTCACAAATGAGTAAGTTAAAGGCTCAGAGAGGTCAAGTAAGTGGCCAAGAGCACACAGCTAGTGGAATAGAACCCAGCTCTGCCTGACTCCAAAAGCAGCACAACACTTTTGTGGCCAGAAGCCCCAAGTGTCCAGCTCTCCAGCCGGGGCCAAGTGACTTGCAGGCCTAGTCATGGGCCCAGCAGAAGACCCCAGGGACAAGAGGGCCAAAACAGCTTTTATTAATACTTGCCTTTTCTCCTCAGAACCTGCTGTTGCTTCTGCAGCCCTAGGTATGTCTGTCTCTCTTTGCATCCACTGGTGATTTTTTATTATTATTTATTTGTTTTTTACCGCCCTAATTCTGAAGGTGAAGGTGTTGAGGGTTAATTCCTTTTCCTTCTTTTCTCCTGTTCTCTATCCCTCAGGATGGTTGATTTTCACAGTCACTTCAAAGGAGTATATAGGACAGTGTAGGAGCAAGTGTTTTTTTTTATTGCCTCTCCATTGAAGGAGTCAGGACACATTAAAAAACAACAGTAGTAACTACATGTAATTGACTGCTGATGTCTACACTGCTGGCCAACGGCAGAGTTTTTCCTCCAGGGCATGGTCTCCTGTGCCACAGAAAATAACTACTGTTAATTTGATGTTTTGTATCACTGAATTTGTGCTCTGCGGCTGTCCAGGTGATATTCTCCAGCTCCTTCCTGCAGTCATCCATCCACCCACCCACCCATCCATTCTGCCAATAGTTCAGGGCCCACAACATGCAAACTATGGAGGAGTGTACCTTGCTAGGTATCTGCGGTTGTGATCCAGCAGGGCAGCGCTGACGGGAGAACTGGCACCAAATGCATATTCAGAAAACACTCTTTAATGCAGGACATACTCATGAAAAAGATGCCAATTCTTTCTGGATGTTTTGTTGTTTGGTCTTGTAGCAGTTCTTTTTAAGAGTATAGGATTGATTACAGGAGCAGCTGGAGGCTGGAATTCTGGTCCTCTCTATTGCACTCACTAACCCCAGATTGAGCCTGTGGACAAGGCCCTTGCCTTCTGTGTTTGTAAAACAAGGAACACGGGCTCCTTTCTGACTCTGCTGGTCTCTCATGTCACAAGCTGGTGTTGAGTCTTCCCTGGTGGCGCAGTGGTTAAGAATCCACCTCCCAATGCAGGGGACACGGATTCGAACCCGGGTCCTGGAAGATCCCACATGCCGTGGAGCAACTAAGGCCATGTGCCACAACTACTGAACCTGTGCTCTAGAGCCCGCGAGCCACAACAACTGAGCCCATTTGCCACAACTACTGAAGCCCGCGTGCCTAGAGCCCATGCTCTGCAAGAAGTGTTGCAAGCTGGTGTCATCAACTGCTACAGCTTTGAAACAACTTTAACATCTCTCCTGCACACACTAAAGTTCACAAGCATAATGCTGTGTGCAAGGTGAACTGTATTGAGATCCCTGGAAAAAAGACTCCAGGGCCGAGACAGCCTTCCTGTCCCCCACCCCTTGCTGTGCATTTGTTCTATAGGTTAGTGGCCTCAGGGAGGCCCGCCTGCCTCTGAGGCCCTCCCTAGCCCTTGTTCAAATGTGCCATCACCAATATCTAAGTAAATGTGACTGGGTGTCATGGAGAACAAAGACACTTGAAAGGTGCTAGTGGATGAAAGTCATAATAGAAGAGCAGAAAGTCTACAGAACAATTCCGGTGCCTTGGGTAGTGCTGATGAATCAAATCTTCAGGCCTCAGCACCCTTTCCTTCTCCCCGTGCGTGGCCGAGCACCCTTCCCCAGCCTGGTGCCCAGGGTCCTCACCCATCCATCCAAAGCTGCAGGAGCAGGAAGAGCAAAGTGTCCAGAAGGAGGCAGCACAAGAGGCAGGGGCTGGCTCCGCCCATCAGAAGCTCTGTCCATGTGGGTGAGTCGCCTGGTCTCCAGGCCCAGCGTCCTTGTCTGTAAAACGAGGATAGTAATGTCCAGTGCACAGAATTCCTACTGGGCACAGGAAGTGATGGGTGTAAAACACAAGCATGTGGTATGTGGTAAATCTTTTTTGTAAAGAGTGTTTCCTCCACTGAGGTACCTGTATTTTGCCAGGGCACAAAGTCCAGTCAAAGGAATGACCTTGTACAGTAGATTGCAGGTCATAACCAGGAAGGAAAATGTATTTGGAGTGATTGGTCATCTTTCCTTTGTCATTGTATCCCAGCAAGGGGGCAGCTACTGAACAGAGACCTGTTCTGAGACTAGAATCTCGTAATAATGATGAGAGTAGAATACTGCTTCCCTTACATTTGTAAAATGATTTAGAATTATCAATGAATTCTTATTTGACTGTGAGAGTGACCCTTTAGACAGGACAGATATAGTATGTCCATTGCAGGGATGTGGAGGTTGGAGCTCACAGAAGTGAGGTGACTTGCTAGGAAGTGACTTGAGCCCAGGGGCTTGACTCTTCTGGATTCCAAACTCAGTGCTCTTTCCACCATGCCCCCAACTACAAGTGTGAAATATTGACACTTGGCCAGACTGTTAGAGAGCCACAGATGACACATCACATTGTGTCCCACAGTGGCCAGTGAAGCTTTCCTGCAGGAGCACATCGCCAACTTCCTGCTGGGAACTAGTGTGGTTTTTACCCACAGCTTTACTTCCCAGCAACTTCTCCAGAACATATTTGCCCCATACCATGGATAGAAGTGAACTTTTGATCTTGCCCAGCAAGTTGGCTTCTCCTCCATCCTCCCCTTTCCAGTGCACAGCACTGCATCTGTCCTTTTCTTTCTCCTAGAGACCTGCTCCTCAACCACACATCCCATACTCTGTCCTGGCCCTTCCTCCAGTGAAATATAGCTCCATGCTCTCTCTCTCTCCACTGCTCTAATCCAAACCACTTTCTTTTGTCTGACTTCAACTTGCGTCTAATCCCTGGGAGAGCCTTTGTTAAAACTCAGATTGCAGGGCCCCACCCCCAGAGTTTCTGATTCAGTGGGTCTGGGATGTGGCCTGAGAATGAGCATTTCTGATACTGCTGGAGTCCACACTTTGACAATCAAATAACTGTAATAGCCTCCAGATGCCACTGAACTTCCCTCCAGTCCTTTCTCTTCATAGCAGTCCAAGAGATCTTTGCAAAATCTCGGTTGGATCATATCACTTCCTTGCTGTCTTAGTCTGTTCAGGCTACTATAACAAAATACCATAGACTGGGTCGTGTATAAACAACAGAAATTTATTTCTCACAATTCTCAAGGCTGAGAAATTCACGATCAAGGTGGCAGCAGATTCTGTGTCTAGTAGGGCCCACTCCGTTGTTCACAGATGGCTGTGTTTTCTCTTGTCCTCACATGGTGGAAAGGGTGAGGGAGCTCTTTTATAAGGGCACTAATCCCATTAATGAGGGTGGAACCTCATCACCTTCCAAGGGCCCCACCTCCCGATACTGTCACATTAAGTGTTAGGATTTCCACATATGAATCTAGGGGGAACACAAACATTTGGTCTATAGCACTTGTCTAAAACCCTTCATGGCTTCTCATTGCACTTAGAAAGGGAACTGTGTCTGTCTTGTATCCCTTTGTGCTGGCACAAAGCTCCTTCAAAGTTCATGCCACCCTCCAATTGCCTTCATCTACAGCCTCCTTGTTCCTTAAGGACTTGAGTACTGAGCTCACTATCTTCATTTTCACCAACCACTTCTGTCACTATGTGGGGAATGATCTATCTAACACTTTGGCCTCTATGTTCCTGACCTCACCTTGAGTGATCTGTAGCTTTCCATCTTGGGGGTCATATGCTTGACCTTGTCGTCACTTCTAAGTCCCAATTTGAAGCCCCTCATTTCTTTTTTTTTTTTTTTAACATCTTTATTGGAGTATAATTGCTTTACAATGTTGTGTTAGTTTCTGCTGTATAACAAAGTGAATCAGCTATACGTATACATATATCTCCATATCCCCTCCCTCTTGCGTTTCCCTTCTACCCTCTCTATCCCACCCCTCTTGGTGGTCACAAAGCACCGAGCTGATCTCCCTGTGCTATGCGGCTGCTTCCCACTAGCTATCTATTTTACATTTGGTAGTGTATATATGTCCATGCCACTCTCTCACTTCGTCCCAGTTTACCCTTCCCCCTCCCCATATCCTCAAGTCCATTCTGTATGCCTGGTCTTTATTCCTGTCCTGCCCCTAGGTTCATCAGAACCTTTTTTTTTTTTTTAGATTCCATATATCTGTGTTAGCATACGGTATTTGTTTGTCTCTTTCTGACTTCCTTCACTCTGTATGACAGACTCTACGTCCATGCACCTCACTACAAATAACTCAATTTCATTTATTTTTATGGCTGAGTAGTATTCCATAGTATATATGTGCCACATCTTCTTTATCCATTCATCTGTCAATGGACACTTAGGTTGTGAAGCCCCTCACTTCTGACCACCTCTTTCTCTCCTTCTGGCTTATTGGTTCTAACGCTTGCATCCCAGCAATTCTCTGACCTCATCAATGCCCATGATTCATTGGCCTTATCATTTTTTCATCATCCATCATAGCTTAGGTTAAATGACATATTTTTAAAAGCACTTCCTTATAAATACCACTAACTCTCAGCTGTCCCCTACTCTATTCCTATACCCAATCACCCAAAAAAGAACACCAGCTGGGGTGAGTGTTCTCACTTTAATTCATGGCCACAGACCATAAAAGTCCCTACATACTGCCCACAAATCCTATATATTTCCCTTCCTACTTAAGCGGTAGTCCTAGACCAACAGCACAGACATCACCAGGGAGTTTTTGCACATGCAGAAGCTCAGGCCCCACCCAGACCTACTGAAAAAGGATCTGCATTTTAACAAAGTCCCCAGGTAATTAATTTCCGCATTAAATGTTCAGAAGCGCTGTCCTAGTGGTTTGCTTTCTTGGATCACCAGAAATTCATTCATCATCTTTCTCTTTCTCCTCAAACCTTCTGAATCCCTGTGGCCCATCACTCAGCCTCACACTTCATTGAGAATCCCAGAAGCAGTCATACTGAATTCATCTTCCCATCACATCTTCAGCCTGCTTCCACATCCCATCTTCACTCCCGTTACAATGAGAGAAGGGTCCCAGCTCTGCTGGAGGCCGTTGCCCTTCATTAGCCTCCAGATACCATCCCTCTCTCTCCTCCATCCCTTAATCATGAGATGCTCCTTGGCTACTGGACGTGTTCTAGTTCCAGCTTAAAAGACTCTTCCCTGATCCCACATCCCACTCCTACTGCCCACTTTTTGGCTTCCCAGGTCCCCTTTCCTCCAGTATTCTCATGGCTCACTCCCTCTCTTTAGGTCTTTGCTCGAATGTCGCTTCAGTGGAGAGGCCTTCTCTGACCACCCTTTATAAAATCACACACACACACACACACACACACACACACACACACACTCTTTAATTATTTTTATAACCCTTATCTCCACCTGGTATGTTCTCTGTTTCTTTAGTGTTGGTCTCCCCACACTGGAATGTAAGCTCCAGGGAGCAGGGTCTTTTTCTGTTTTGTCTGTGGCCGTCTCCCCAGGGCCTGACAGTCACTCTTGTTGCATAAATAAGGTCTAGGCTGGAGTGCCGCATACCAGGAAGAGACAGAGCTTACCAAGAAGGGCCCTGGAAGGCCAAGACCTCAGAGACCCCTTCATTTGATAAGAGGTGATGGGACAAATAATATGTCTTTTTCATTCTTCATTGCTTTCTTAGGCTTCATTTATTGCAAGGATATAGAAATGTACTTGTCATGTCAAGTGAAAAAGAGGGAGACAGTTCTTATAAGATAAGCAGAGTCTCACTGAATCCCAGTGGGGAATTCAGAGGGGCCTCAGCAGATGGAAGGTCAGCAGATGGCCTCCAGTGACTCATTCTCCCCTCCCTGTATTCCTGCCCTGGTGCACAGGCCTCCTACACTGAACAGGCCTGACCTGTGAGTAACCAACAGGATTGTGGAAACAACAGTGTGTGTGTGGCTTCTGAAGTTAGATCATAAAAGACACTGTCTTAGGTCACTTGCCCCAGGGGAAGCCAGCTGCCATCTCCCGAGGACACTCAGGAGTTCCCAGGAGAGGTCCACTTGGGGAGGAGCCAAGGCCTCCCGTCCACTACTTGCCAACCTCGAGAGCAGCCCCCTTGGAAGTGGACCCTCCAGTCCTCCTCAAGCCTCTCTTGTCTCTGCCACTCCTGTCTCTGCTCTCTTGCTTTCTGTGGCCAAATGCTCTGTTGTCCGTACCATTCTCCCACTTCTCTCTGCAGATGACCTTTTCTGCTTACCTTTTTTTTTTTTGCAGTACACGGGCCTCTCACTGTTGTGGCCTCTCCCGCTGCGGAGCACAGGCTCTGGACGCGCAGGCTCAGCGGCCGTGGCTCACGGGCCCAGCCGCTCCGCGGCATGTGGGATCTTCCTGGACCGGGTCACAAACCCGCGTCCTCTGCATCGGCAGGCGGACTCTCAACCACTGCGCCACCAGGGAAGCCCCTCTGCTTACCTTTTAACATACAAATGGCAAAACATCGTTGTTGGTCTACATCATGGGGCCAACTTTTTTCTATAAAGGGCCAGGTAGTAAATAATTAGGCTTTGCAGGTCCTGTGCTTTCCGTTGCAACTCTTCAACTTCAACCTAAGTGAATGGGTGTGGCCGTGTGCTAATAAAGTTTTATTTACAAAGTCAGGCAGTGAGCTGTATTTGACTCTACAGTCGTGGATTGCCTACCTCTGGGTCTTCAGGACATCGCAGCTCCAGGGCCCAGTACCACTAATGGGCTACGTCTGATGCTGGTGTCCACTGTTGGCAAATCAATATTGGCCAAATAGCCGCAGTGAGACCCAATGGGTTAAGGGAGGAGCAGGGGCAAATTTTCCAAGAAAGAAATGGTGCCAATCAGGAAATAATGTGCATCTTTAGCACAATGACATTCAGTCAGTTCATTAGTGTTAATTGAGCAAGTTAACTGACCATCTACATTGCCCTGAGCACTTTGACAGGATCTTAGGAATATAAAGATGAGTGATACATGTTTCCTAATAATAGCCATTATGTATCTCATGATTAAATGTGCCAGGCTTGCCATTAAGTACTTTGTACACATCGTCTCATATAACTCTCAAAGCAATACTATGAGGAAATTGAAGTTCAGAGAGGTTGAGTAACTTGTTTAAGGCCATACAGTAACAGGGAGCCAAGCCGCCTCTGACTATAAAAGCCAGGGCTCTTAAACCTTATGACTCCTGCTATTCAGTGCTGCCTCTCAAGTTCCTTGAGAATTCTTGCCCTCTGAAGAGCTCATAGTCACCTTAGACCTTTTTTTTTGGGGGGGGTGGTAAATTCTCTATTTTTTTGTAAATTAGTTTTGAATCCTTTTTGCTGTTGATAAGACCAGTTATGTAATTATGGCCTCAACTGTTAATAGAGTGACTCTACAATTAAAAATGACATTGGAGGAAGCCCTGTTTGCTGGACAGAGCCCGCATCTGGCCAACTTCCTGGCATTCTGGATTTGTGGGCCACTTATAGCCTGGCAGTCATTGTGGTCCGCAGCTGCCATGGCTTATCACAAAGGCACATTTAGGATTATTGTTGAGGAGGCTGGGGATTCCGCCCCAGTTAGTTTCTCTTTGTCTCTCTAAACTCTCAGAAATTACAACATGAATAAACATAGTCCATTTGCATTATCTTTCAGCAAATTAGAAATCAAATTGCAGTGAACTAAATACGTAATTTCTCAGAAGAGGCTCCCTATTCTTCTAATCATGAAACATTTACTGTTTTTTACATTGCTTTTTCAAGGAGCCAGTTAGACACATTAAAATTTAAATCTTGGAGATTTACATCACTGTTTTTCTCTTCAGGTTCAAATCCACATTAATAATATCTACCAAGAAAAAAAAAAAAACAGTATCCCAGAACACCATTATATTTGTATTAACACCATTTTTGTTTCATAATTCTGAAGTTACAAATCAATAATAAATGATTATACTATATTGTTATAATTTTTTAGATTTGACAGTGTAATCGTGGTTGTTACAAAACCAGAGGCTTTGTCTTGGAGACACTGTGGTAGATTGAAAAACCTGGCCACAGTGCAGTTCCTCCCATCAAGGGAAGACATCCACTTTCCCACCGCGTGTGTCTGGGCTGACGTTTTGATTTGTTTAGACTGATGGAATGAAGTGGAAGTGATGCCATGTGGGTTCAGAAGCCCAGACCTCCAGTGGTCTCATAGTTTCCACGTACATACTCCTAAAATGCTGCCATTGGGCTTCCCTGGTGGCGCAGTGGTTGAGAGTCCGCCTGCTGATGCAGGGGACAGGGGTTCATGCCCTGGTCTGGGAAGATCCCACATGCCGCAGAGCAGCTGGGCCTGTGAGCCATGACCGCTGAGCCTGCGCATCTGGAGCCTGTGCTCCGCAACAGGAGAGGCCACAACAGTGAAAGGCCCGCGTACCGCATTCTCAGAAATTACAACATGAATAAACATAGTCCATTTGCATTATCTTTCAGCAAATTAGAAATCAAATTGCAGTGAACTAAATACGTAATTTCTCAGAAGAGGCTCCCTATTCTTCTAATCATGAAACATTTACTGTTTTTTACATTGCTTTTTCAAGGAGCCAGTTAGACACATTAAAATTTAAATCTTGGAGATTTACATCACTGTTTTTCTCTTCAGGTTCAAATCCACATTAATAATATCTACCAAGAAAAAAAAAAAAACAGTATCCCAGAACACCATTATATTTGTATTAACACCATTTTTGTTTCATAATTCTGAAGTTACAAATCAATAATAAATGATTATACTATATTGTTATAATTTTTTAGATTTGACAGTGTAATCGTGGTTGTTACAAAACCAGAGGCTTTGTCTTGGAGACACTGTGGTAGATTGAAAAACCTGGCCACAGTGCAGTTCCTCCCATCAAGGGAAGACATCCACTTTCCCACCGCGTGTGTCTGGGCTGACGTTTTGATTTGTTTAGACTGATGGAATGAAGTGGAAGTGATGCCATGTGGGTTCAGAAGCCCAGACCTCCAGTGGTCTCATAGTTTCCACGTACATACTCCTAAAATGCTGCCATTGGGCTTCCCTGGTGGCGCAGTGGTTGAGAGTCCGCCTGCTGATGCAGGGGACAGGGGTTCATGCCCTGGTCTGGGAAGATCCCACATGCCGCAGAGCAGCTGGGCCTGTGAGCCATGACCGCTGAGCCTGCGCATCTGGAGCCTGTGCTCCGCAACAGGAGAGGCCACAACAGTGAAAGGCCCGCGTACCGCAAAAAAAAAAAAATGCTGCCATTGCCACGGAACGAAGCCAGACTTTTGAATGATGAGAGATGACATGGAGAGAGAGCCACCACTGACAAGCCAGCACCAAGACCCCTGACAGTGAGGGAGGCCATCCTAGACCTGCCCACCCCACTCAAGCCACTAGATGACTACAGCTGCATGAATCACAGGGGAGACCATTAGAAGGATCACCCAGCTGAGCCCAGCCTGAATTGCAGAAGTGTGAGCAAATAAATCGTTGTTATAGGCCACTATGTTTTGGGGTGGCTTGTTATAACAGTGATGAATAACTGATACAGGCAAGCATACTGAAATATTTTTAGATAAAATGATATATTGTCTTGGATTGACTTAAAAGCAATCTGATAGTAGGGAAAAGTTGGTGGAGGTATGTTTGAAGAAGATTGGCTGTCAGTTAATAATTGTTGAAGCTAGATGATAGATGTGTAGGGGAATTCACTACTCTATTCTCTCTCCCTTTAAAATTTTTAAATTTTTGGATATGTTTGAAGATTTCCTGATAAAAAGTTTTTTTTAAACGAGTCAGTATTGTAATATTGCGAACCAAGTGGAAAATTACCTATCTAGTATGGTATAACTTAAACTTTAATGTTGAATATTAGAAGACTTCATGTCTGGTCTCATAAAACAAAAATTAGAATCAAAACTAAAGAAATCAGGCTAAGAGGAAATATGGTGCAAAGAAAGGGCAGAAAACTTAGGCTGTTGGTTCTTGAGCCATCAGAGGCTGAATGAGTGCTATAAATGTGCATGGCTACCAAGTTTTAAAATTAAATGTTAGGAAAGAAGCATCGATCCGAACTCTTTTTCAGTCACCTGTGAGTCAGACTCTATGCTGAGTACTGGAGTTGTAACAGAGAGCTCATCCCGACCTTCTTGTCTGCCCTTGGACACACTGTAATCTCTTTAGCCCAGAGGTGGGAAACTCAATGCCAAAGGCCTGGTAAGGTATGTACACAAGTGAGGTGGCTACAAGTGGGGAGCTGTGGCAGTGGGCAGCATGTGCTGGATGAGGACCAGGGAAACACCTAGAAAGGTCACTGCAGCAGAGGGAGCTGGTTCTCCCACTAGCATCTCTCCTGTCTCACAAGAGACTTTTTATCTGGGCACCGGGCAGCCTAAAATAAAGACTGCATCTTCAGCCTCCTATATGGCTGGCTGTGGCCATGGGATTGAGATTTGGACAGTGGTTGCAAAAATAATATGTGCAACTCCCAGGTTATGCCCTTTAAAGAGAAGTGTCACATCCCCTCCTTCCTTCTCTCCCTTCAGCGCACTGCTGAGACAGAGTAGACATACAGACAATCATAACTGCCCCCAGGATGGCGGCTGGGCCACTCTATGAATTTGGGGAGCCTTAAACATCTTTGCCTTTGTGGACCCCTTCCTCCATAAAAAAGTATTAAAAGTTATATTTTACAACTGCATCAATATAATGGCACATGTAATCCAGGCTGGATTCATTTTTATATATTCATTATTATAATACTCATGTCTTTCTTCTGATTCTAAACCAAATTAAAATTAAACATTTTCATGGACCCCTAAAAATATCACAGGACTTGGGCACTGCCTGCTGCGCCACCCAATGGGTAAGTCAGCCCTGGATGGTGGAGCAGTTAGAGAGAAGAGCCAAGGTACTGGGGAGGGCCACGCCAGACAGGACCCTCCCAGAAAAGAGAATAAACATCTGCCTTTTAAAAATCACAGTTATTAGGGGCCTCGCTGGCATCCATCTGAACCTGTATGTCTTCTAATTGAACCCAGTTACTGGAGGCCCAGGAGGCTCCCTAAAGGAACTGACATCATGAAGGATGCGTAGGAATTGGCCAAGTGAATGGGAGAGGGTGAGGGAGGGCATTTCAGGCAAGAAAACAATTTGAGCAAAGGCTGGGAGGAGAAAAAGTGAAAGGAACTAAAGGATTTCATTATGGCTGGAGTTTAGGATGCAAGGGTGTGTGTATGAGAGAGAGTGCTGAGTGCTTGGGTCCTTTGGTCTGTTCTTGGGGCCGCCCCTGTGTTTGGACATGCCCTCTCATCTCCTTATCTCCAGTGACTACTGGAGCCAGCAGAACATGAATGACCAGGTGTCCACAGACGGGCTGTGTCCAAGAGGAGAGCATGTGTTCAGTTTTAGGGACCACCACTGGCCAGCTTCTGCCATTGTCACATGAGATTGCAGGCCCAGGGTTGAAAGAGTTTCCAGTTATCTAAAGAAACCAGAAATTTGATTTTGCTTGCAAAACTCCTGACTTATAAATGTAGGCCATTAACTAGGATTACAAACAAACAAGCACTGTTTTCTAGGCCCTTAAGTTTTAAAGTTAGGTTGTTGGTTTGAGAGCCTTCTTGTTTTTAATGTAAGCTCTTATAATTATAAATTTCCCCCATATCACTGCTGGAGCTGTGTCCCATAAGTTTTGGTACATTGTGGTTTAGTTTACATTTGTCTCTAAGTATAATTTTCCTTGTGATTTCTTATTGATCCATTAGTGTTTAAAAATATGTTGTTTAATTTCAACAAATTTGTGAATTTTCCAATTTTCCTTCTCTGCTATTGATTTTTTTTTTTGTGGTATGCGGGCCTCTCACTGCTGTGGCCTCTCCCGTTGTGGAGCACAGGCTCCGGGCGCGCAGGCTCAGTGGCCATGGCTCACGGGCCCAGCCGCTTCACGGCATGTGGGATCTTCCCGGACCGGGGCACGAACCCGTGTCCCCTGCATCGGCAGGCAGACTCTCAACCACTGTGCCACCAGGGAAGCCCTGCTATTGATTTTTAACTGTACTCCATTCTGATCATAGAAGACATTTTGTATAATATTTGTCTTTTAAAATCTATGTGTGGGTGTCTAACATATGATCTATTCTGAAAAATGTCCCACATGCCCTTGAGAGGAATATGTATTCTGTTGTTGTTGGATGAATTGTATGTCTGTTAGGTCTACTTCACTTATTGTTTTTTAACTCTTCTATATCCTCAATTATCTTCTGTCTAGTTGTTCTATCCATTATTGAGAGTGAGGTACTGAAGTCTTCAACTATTGTCATAGAACCTGTCTGTTTCTCCCTTCACTTCTATCAGTTTTTGCTTCATATATTTTGATGGCCAGTCATTAGTATGTAAATGTTTATATTTTATCTTGATATATTGAAAGATTTATTAATACGCAATGTCCTTCTTTGTCTCTTTTAACCTTTTTACATTTAAAGTATATTTTTTCTGATATTAGTATAGCCACCCCTGCTTTCTTTTGGTTATTTGCGTGGAATATCTTTTTCCATCTTGTCACCTTCAGTGTATTTCTGTCTTTGGATCTAAAGTGAGTCTCTTGTAGATAACATATAGTTCTACTCTTCATTGCGGTGCACGGGCTTCTCATTGCGGTGGCTTCTCTTGTTGCGGAGCATGGGCTCTAGGTGTGCGGGCTTCAGTGGTTGTGACATGTGAGCTCAGTGGGTGTGGCTTGCG
Source organism: Neophocaena asiaeorientalis asiaeorientalis (assembly GCF_003031525.2). Lineage (NCBI taxonomy): Eukaryota > Metazoa > Chordata > Mammalia > Artiodactyla > Phocoenidae > Neophocaena > Neophocaena asiaeorientalis. The sequence continues at coordinate 6,634,308 of NW_020174268.1, read as the reverse complement.
GGCTCTAGAGCACAGGCTTAGTAGTTGTGGCGCACGGGCTTAGTTGCACCATGGCATGTGGGATCTTCCCGGACCAGGGCTCAAACCCGTGTCCCCTGCATTGACAGGCGGATTCTTAACTACTGCACCACCAGGGAAGCCCTGGATCATGATTTTTCATCCATTTTGCAAATCTGCAAATCGAATCTTTTGATTTGAGAATTTAATACATTTACATTTACAGTAATTACTGATAAAAGAGGACTGACTTCTGTTATTTGCTATTTGTTTTCTATATGCATTATAGCTTTTTATCCCTCATTTCCTGCATTACTGTCTTCTTTTGTATTTAGATGGTTTTGGTTTTTTTACTGAAACATTTAAATTCCTTTCTCGTTTCTTTTGTGTATATTCTTCAGCAATATTCTTTGTAGTTACCGTGGAGATTACATTTAACATCCTAAAGTCATAACACTCTAATTTGAATTTATGCCAGCTTAACTTCAATAACATTAAAAAAAAACTCTGCTCCTTTACAGTTTCATCCCAAACCCTTTTGGTTGTGGATGTCACAAAATTACATCTTTATATACTGTGTGCCCCAAAACATAAACTAATATTTCTTTTAAATGATTTAGTCTCTTAAATTATATAGAAAACAAAGTGTAGAGTTACAAACCAAAGTTAAAATAATACTAGCTTTTAGACTAACAATTGTTTCATTAAAATGCATCAGTCTCAGGGTCCCTGGTGGTGCAATGGTTAAGAATCCTCCTGCCAATGCAGGGGACACGGTTTCGAGCCCTGGTCCAGGAAGATCCCATGTGCCATGGAGCAACTAAGCCCATGCACCACAACTACTGAGCCTGTGCTCTAGAACCTGCGAGCCACAACTACTGAGCTGCATGCCACAACTACTGAAGCCTGTGTACCTAGAGCCTGTGCTCTGCAACAAGAGAAGCCACCACAGTGAGCAGCCCATGCACCACAACAAAGAGTAGCCCCTGCTTGCCACAACTAGAGAAAGTCTGCACACAGCAACGAAGACCCAACACAGCCAAAATTTTAAAATATATAAATGAATAAATAAAATTTAAAAAATTAGTCTCTTAAATCACATAGAATACAAATAGTAGAGTTACAAACTGTCATTACAATAATACTAGCTTGTGTAACTATCCATGTATTTACCTGTATTGAGGTCTTTATTTCTTCATATGACTTCAGGTTACTGTCTAGTGCCCTTTCATTTCACCCTGCAGGACCCCTTTGAGCATTTCTTGTAGGGCAAATCTGTTGGTAACAAAGTCTCTCAGCTTTTTGTTTATCCGGGAATGTCTTAATTTCTCCCTTATTTTGAAGGATAGTTTTGCTGGATATAGGATTCCTGGTTGATTGACAGGTTTTGGGTGTTTTTTTCTTTTTTTCCCCATTTTAGCACTTTGAATATGTTGGCCCACTGTTCTAGCCTCCAAATTTTCTGATGAGAAATCTGCTCATAATCTTAATGAAGATCCCTGTATGTGACAAGTTGCTCCTCTCACTGTTTTCAAATTTTTATCTCTGTCTTTTGAAAGTTTGAATATAATGTGTGTTGGTTTCTTTGAATTCATCTTAATTTGAGTTCATTGAGCTTCTTCCATGCTTATATTCATATCATTCATCAAATTTGGGAAGTTTTCCGCCATTATTTCTTCAGATATCCTCTTTGCCCCTTTGTCTGTCTCTTCTCTTTCTGGGACTTCCAGGATGTGTATGTTGGTCTGCTTCATGGTAAGCCACAGGTCCTTTAGGCTCTGTTCATTTTTCTTCTATCATTTTTCTTTCTGTTCTTCATCTCAATAATTTCCCTTGTCTTATTTTCAGGTTCACTGATTCTTTCTTCCACCTGCTCAAATCTATCTTTGTATCCCTCTAGTGAATTTCCCATTTCAGTTATTGTACTTTTCAGCTCCATAATTTCTGTTTTATAGGTTTTCTCTTTACTAATATTTCCATTTTGTTCACAAATCATCTTCTAACTTCCTCCACATCTTCCTTTAGTTCCTTGAGCATCTTAAATACAGCTGTTTAAAGTCTTTGTCTAGGAGATCTGCCCATTAGTGCCATAAAGTTTTTTCAGGGACCGTTTCTGTTGTTGTTTTAAGAGTTATACTTTCCTATTTCTTTGTATGCCGTGTGCTTTTTTTTTTTTTTCCATAAACTAGACATTTGAATCTACTAATGTGGTAACTCTGGAAATAATATTTTTACATTTCCTTAGGGTTAGCTGTTTTGTGTTACTATTTTTGCTTATTTTTTATTGTTGTAGGGTGTCTCAGTGCCAAGAATCAGCTTGAGGTGTAAACTTGAGGTATTTTTAGGTCTTTGGTGAGCCTGAACCTTTCCCTGAGCATGTGGAGTCACTTTCTAATTTTCCCTGTATATGTAGTTGCTTTTCAATGTCCTAGTCTTTAATGTCTGTCTCCCAAAAGGGAAAAAGAATACTGAAGGGGGGTGAGAAATGGTGCCAGTCCTTTAACTCCCCAGAAATCACTTCAGCTGGGTAGGGGGAGCTTACAACAGTGGGGAGAGGTCAGCAACAGTGACAGCCCATTTCTTTACCTGCATCTCTGTGATGAGAAGCAGCAATCAGTGATCAGAGCACAGATCCCCAGTATTTGGAGATCAGGGTGCTTTTTGCCCGCCTTGGCTCCCCCAAGCTGTGTATAAGTTGCTCCAAGAACATGTGCACAGCTGCCTTCAAAGGTGCTGAGCAGTGGGAGATGGGTAGCTGCTACTGTGCTAAGAGCTTAAATTGACCAAAACTAATTGCAATTGATGACAATTACTGTCCAAGCCTTCCCTTGGAAGTTGCAAACCTTCAGTAGATTCCAGAGTTACATCACATGGATTCTGCCAGTGCAATTGTTGTCTAAGAGGGGAGACAGGTTCCTGGTGATTCCTACTCCACCATCTTCCCAGAATCTTCTCCCCAATTTTGAATCTTATGCCACAAGTTTCACTGACCCTTAATGAGAATCTATGAGTGAAAAAAAAAAATGAACACACTTGCTTAGAGAGTGCAAAGTGATTACGCTGTTCAGAGTGACAGGGAGAACATTAGTGAATATTCAAATACTACTTATCATAATATTTAAGTTAAATATATATTCATTCTGTAGCTAACCATGATGTAGTTGGGTTTCTGATTATTTAAAATAGCATTCATGTCATAGTCAGAGTTTAATTTTAATAGTTCTCCTCCAAGGACTGTTGACTTGTAATCTTGAAACTGTGCATATTTGTTAGAGAAAATTGCACTTGTTAAAATCCTTGTGGTAAAGAATGTGCTTGTTTACTTAAAATTATCACCACTATGGTTTTCTCAGAAAGTTGAATTTTCTCACCAGCTTCATCATAAATACCTGCGAGTAGTCCTTACTGATCTAGTTACAATTAATTCAACCAGTGTAAGTTCAACAGAAAACTGTCCATTTTCTTAATTAGACAGGGGAAGTATCTGAAAATATCTTTCTTATCTGCAAAGGGAATTTTGCAGTGGTAAAAGTAAAGTAAGTCAGTGGTTCTAATAGATTATTTTTAAAGCACAAATCAAACTCTGATCCTTCTACATCTGTGTAGATAGTGTGTGTGAGATTGTTCAGGAAGAGTGAAGAATTAGAGCAAAAGAGGGCCTAGAGCAGAGCATGAGGAGCATTGGCTGTTAAAATGTAGAACTACCATACAACCCAGCAATCCCACTCCTGGGCATATACCCTGAGAAAACCATAATTCAAAACGAGTCATGTACCACAATGTTCATTGCAGCACTATTTACAATAGCCAGGACATGGAAGCAACCTAAGTGTCCATCAACAGATAAATGGATAAAGAAAATGTAGCACATATATACAATGGAATATTACTCAGCCATAAAAAGAAACAAAATTGAGTTGTTTGTAGTGAGGTGGATGGACCTAGAGTCTGTCATACAGAGCGAAGGAAGTCAGAAAGAGAAAAACAAATACCATATGCTAACTCATATATATGAAATCTAAACAAAAATGGTTCTGATGAACCTAGGGGCAGGACAGGAATAAAGATCCAGACGTAGAGAATGGACTTGAGGACATGGGGAGGGGGAAGGGAAAGCTGGGACAAAGTGACATATATACACTACCAAATGTAAAATAGCTAGTGGGAAGCAGCTGCATAGCACAGGGAGATCATCTCGGTGCTTTGTGACCACCTAGAAGGGTGGGATTGAGAGGGTGGGAGGGAGATGCAAGAGGGCGGAGATATGGTGATATATGTATACATATAGTTGATTCTCTTTGTTATACAGCAGAAACTAACACAACACTGTAAAGTAATTATAGTCCAATAAAGATGCTAAATAAAAAAAAAAATAAAGTTTTACATTAAACAAAAAACAACCAAAAAAAAAGATCCAGACTTAGAGAATGGACTTGAGGACAGGGGGAGGGGGAAGGGTAAGCTGGGATGAAGTAAGAGAGTAGCATTGACCTATATACACTACCAAATGTAAAATAGATAGCTAGTGGGAAGCAGCTGCACAGCACAGGAGATCAGCTCGATGCTTGTGACCACCTAGATGGGTGGGATAGGCAAGGTGGGAGGAAGACGCAAGAGGGAGGGGATATAGGGATCTACGTATAGATAGCTGATTCACTTTGTTATACAGCAGAAACTAACAACACTGTAAAGCAATTATACTCCAATGAAGATGTTAAAAAAAAAAGTATCAGTGTATCAGATGCCTCTGTGCCTGCCTCACATCCTCCTGGCCCACCCTTTTTTTTTTAAAGTTTAGTCATTCCTGCAGCAAACAGGCACATGTATCCCACCAGCCCCTCCCCTCAGCTGCCTATGGAATCTCTAGATTTCTGTTGGGGTGGAGGTGGGGACTTCTGTGCCACCACCCTTGCCTGTGGGGACCTACTGAGCCATTCAGATATGTGTGAAAACTTGGAGGTACTAGGAGTTACCCACCTTTAGGCAACCTTTGAGCAGTTGGAGACAGCCTTACAATTCTGAAGTCCATTTTCCCTAGCAACTCGGCATCCCCAGTGGATTCAAGTCCCAGCTGCCAACAGCAGTGACTGGCTTCGTAGTACAGCTTTGGACTCATTCTCCCTCCCAAACCCCACTCCATTCCTTGGAGCCACTTTATAAAAAACTACACACGTATCTGTCTCAGGGTCCAACTAGTGAATTAGAAAGCACTGTGTATTTTATTTTATTTTATTTTTATTTTGGCGATGCCACATAGCATGTGAGATCTTAGTTACCTGACCAGGGATCAAACCCATGCCCCCCTGCAGTGGAAGTCTTAACCACTGGACTGCCAGAGAAGTCCCAGCACTGTGTATTTTAAACAGAAAGATTTATTCAGAGAAATGGTTGCATGTGTGATAAGAGAAGTTGAGATGCCCACCAGTGCAAGGTGGGGAGACAGACCACAGCCTGAAGTCACTGACACCTCTAGGTAGGAGGGACAAAGGACAGAGGTGATGTCAGCAGGGCCTAGAAGACAGAAGCACCACAATGGGCCTGTCCAGCAGGAGCAGGATCCATAGAGGAGATACCTTTACTGCTGGAGGTGCTGCCCTCCGCCCACTTCTGGCAGAACCCAGCCAGAAGCCAGCGGACGTGGGAGCCTAGGAAATGCAGCCTTCAGAGGTTAGCTCACTGCAGCAGGGAGTAGAGCAGGGGCAGGCAAGGAAGGGAGGGAGGACAAACTGGTCTGGACTGGCACAAAAGAACTGGCAGGGGATAGACATCAAAAGAGACTGAGAGTGAAGAGCCAGCCAGAAGTCTAAATTGTTCTGATTTCCTAAAACGTGCTTTTTAAGATTAAAACAATATTCCCAGTTAGGATATCCCCATGTTTCCTTGCTCTGTCAACTGAGGGGGCCTGGAAGCAACAACACTGCAGTAGCAGTGAGCACATCGAGTGCCCAGATCTTGGTTTACAGTACCATTCTTCAATGAAAGGAACAAGGGGTCCCCAGAGAAATGGCTGATTCTAGGACTAGGGCAAGAGACATATAAGATGAGCCTGGAGCATCTTTTAGGGCTAGAAAGTAACGTGTTAAACACAACAAAATAAAACAAATTGCATAATGATGGAGGTATGTGAAAGGGACAAAGGAGTCAAATAAAAGAGCTCCCAATGGCCAAATTTGGAACACTCGATCAACAAAATAAAGTAGTACTGGATTATAACCCAAAGTATAAAATAAATATCCAGGAGTCCGTACTTATAGATGATTGAATAAATAATTACATGGGAGTGGATAGACACATCTCCCATGCAAAAGAATTCCAAACAATTTATGTAGACACCCAGCCCTCCAGGAGGTGGAACATAACTCCCACTCCTTCAAAGTGAGCTGCACATCTGACTTTCTTCCAAGGAGTACAGTGTGAGAAGGTAGGGGGGTGGGGGGATGAGTACCTTTAGAGTGGAGAAACCTGACAAACACCACCTTAGCCAGGTGATCAAGGTCAACATCAACAGTGATAAATCACAATGATAGTCTGTACCCTTGATATGGTGTGATGAGAATGGCACTTTATCTCTCAGTCTTCTTCCCCGAAACCCATAACTCCTGTCTAATCAGAAAAAAAACATCAGGCAAATCACAATTGAGGGTCATCCTACAAAACAGCTGACCAGCACTCCTTTACAGTCAAGGTCATTCAGTACAAAGAAAGTATGAGAAACCGTCACAGACAAGAGAAGCTTAGAGAGATAACAGCTACATGTAATGTCAGATCTTGGAACAGAAAAAAGGACATGAGGTAAAAACAAAGAAAAATCGGAATGCAGTATGGACTTCAGTTAATGATAATGTATCAATATTTGTTCATTAATTGTGACAAAAGTACCATTTGTTAAAATTTTTATTTATTTATTTTTGGCTGCGTTGGGTCTTCGTTGCTGTGCACAGGCTTTCTCTAGTTGTAGCGAGCGAGGGCTACTCTTCGTTGCAGTACACGGGCTTTTCATGGCAATGGCTTCTCTTGTTGTGGAGCACAGCCTCTAGGCACACAGGCTTCAGTAGTTATGGCACATGGGCTCAGTAGGTGTGGCTTGCAGGCTCTAGAGTGCAGGCTCAGTAGTTGTGGCGTGTGGGCTCAGTAGTTGTGGCACATGGGCTTAGTTGCTCCATGCCATGTGGGATCTTCGGACCAGGGCTCGAACCCATGTCCCCTGCATTGGCAGGTGGATTCTTAACCACTGCGCCACCTGTGTATTCATTTTTATGAATGAAATTCATAAAATTTGGGAAGCCCCAAAAGTACCATATTAATGTTAGATATTAATAATAAAGGACACTAGACACAGGTCATGTGGGAGCTCTTTGTACTATCTTTAGAATATTTCTGTAAATCTGAAACAGTTCCAAATTTAAAATATTAAATATAAGGGCTGCTCAAGTGTAAAACTGTGTATCAGTTAGTTCTACAGGCATTTATTGAATGCCCTGTCTAGGCAGACCTGGGCTATAGGATCTGAAAACACAACAGATTCCTGCCCTCAGTAAACACACAGCCTGGTATGATGCAGGTATGTACCAATAAATACCAAATATGCAATAATAGAAATATATACAAGGCACAAAACAATTTAGAGGAGGGAGTAATTGAATCAGAAGGAGAAAAATTGTTACCCAAATAGGATTTGAGAAATGCTTATGATTTTGTTTGAAAAATAAGAGAGAGGAGAGACTTCCCTGGAGGGTCCAGTGGTTAAGACTTCGTGCTTCCACTGCAGGGGGCATGGGTTCAATTCCTGGTCCCTGCTGCATGGTGCAGCCAAAAAAAAAAAAAAAAAAAGGGAGGGGATATTGTCATCTAAGACTTGAACCTTGAACACTGAGAGGACAAGCATTCGACCTATATATACCTGAACATAAAAATGAATACACTTAAGTCCTCTCAGAGATCTGTAGCATACTGATCTCTGGTGCTCTAGTCCTACAGTCAAAGTGTCTGGATCGAGATCATTTCTCCATCTCATACTGTTTGTGTATATCAGATGCATCTCCCGGCCTCACTTGTCTCTTCAGCCTCTTGTTTTGCCTCAGCTGCCATACATGGCCCACAAGTCTACCACCTGTTACGTAACTAGAGTTATGGTTTCTCCCACCATTTCCAGGCTTTGATAAAGTACCAACCCACAAAGCTGGGATCTAGCTTCCCCAGTGACTGCTAAAGAGGCCAGGTGACACCCCGGAAGTGTGGGGTTATTGACTCCCCATGGGGCAAATTTGAGTCAGTAGGAGAAAGACAGGGGAGAGCTGACAGCAAACGCTCTCCTCTTGTCCTTCCACTGGACCCTTTGTGTTGTGGTTTTTCCATGCAGCCAGTGTGGAGGTCATTCCACGAGGCCAAGCAGCTGCTCCTGCTGCAAGACAAGTTGAATTGCTTCATGGCTCATGGTAAAGTAGTAGCCAGTGTGGTAACACATCGCCTGGCATTTGCTTCCTGACTTTCCCTGCCTCACTTCTCTTTCCCCCGACTCTCGACTCTCGTTGCCCTGGAATTGTACCTCCCAAGAGCATTAGCTCTTGGCCTTGACTTAGATTCTGTGTTTTTCATAGGAAACTTCAGCAAGTTATAGTTTCTCTGGGCCTCAGTTTCCTCATCCGTAAAATGGAAGAAATAATAGTACCTACCTCATAGGGATAAAATGAAATAATTCACGAAAAGCGCTTAGGTCAGTATTTAGCATATGGTAAGCACTTGATAGATCTGAGCTATTGTTATCTAGAGCAAGCCCTCAATTTTGCAGCTGTGGCTTATGAGGATCAGAGAGCTTGAGTAACTTGCCTCAAATCACTCAGTGATGAAATGCAGAATTAGGGTGAGAACCTAAAGTGGTGTACCTGAGTGAACTCAAGAACATAATGCTGAATATTAATGTTTATAAACTAAACAACTAATTGACTTTATATTAATGAGCAGGTCTTGACCTTAGGCTACTGTCTCAACAGGAGCACAACGGGCACATCAAGGTGTAGCATCCAGAGCCCTTCATCCAGGCATGCTCAGTAAGAGATGAGTATAATTTCAGGGAAACTGGGAAGGTTGTTACCCTCTAGAATCTTTTCTCATTCATTGTTTGCTACCTAAAATTCTACCTTCAGTATTTTTTTTTCCAAAAGGTCTTGACTCCTGTTTATGCAAGTTTAATAAGAAAAAATGGTACACTGAAGTTTTTATCTAATAGTTATCTAGCACAACTATTTATACATAAAAGATCTTATGGAATAAATATTACTGAGTTAACAAATTTGTAAGAGTGCCTGTTTATACCCTGGTGAATATGTCATATAATAATGGTCCCATGGAGGATGGCTTATAAGAGATGAAGAGGCTCCAGAGTACTGAGAAATAGAGTTTGAGGGAGATTTAGGAGGTACTATCGGGCTTCCCTGGTGGCGCAGTGGTTGAGAGTCCGCCTGCCGATGCAGGGGACACGGGGTCGTGCCCCAGTCCGGGAAGATCCCACATGCCGCGGAGTGGCTAGGCCCGTGAGCCATGGCCGCTGAGCCTGCGCGTCCGGAGCCTGTGCTCTGCAACGGGAGAGGCCATAACAGTGAGAGGGCCATGTAGCACAAAAAAAAAAAAGGAGGTACTATCAATGAAAAGGTGAAGATGGGTAAGATGAGGGCCTGAAAATTAATGTTACTCTATAAATGTTTTCCTAGTGACAATAGCAAAATTTTCTATTGCAGTACAGCTCTTCTAGATGTTATAGATGTCCAGGAAAAAGGAAAAGGAACTTCAGAGGTAGACTTTCCAAGCATGAGGAAACTCCCCACAGTACAGGAAGGGAGCAGGAAGGCACATGAAGAGGCAGTGACAGACCAAAAGCAGAAGCAATAGATAATTCTGCTAACAGTTGCCAAGGAGGAAAAACAACAAAAAATCAATGATTAGTGGATATAATTTGGACAGATTGCAAAAGAGCACAAGATTTGGAGGCAGAGGCTTGGGGGATTTTGGGTAAAGGACTTATTCTCCTGAATGCCAAGTTAAAATAAGGATGATGATGATGATACAATACTTAGCTTATTGGGTTACATGGATTCAAATCACCACCCTAATTTTTCTCATCATCAGTCTCCAGTTTAGATATTGGAAACTCACTTTCCTTTGAAGTGTCCTTTTTCTTGGGATACCCTTTGCTGAAGTTTGTGTAGGACTCCTACTTGTTCCAACCGCAGGGCTGGCTCTGTGGGTCAGGACGATGCAGACCACTGAGGATGCCTACCTTCCAGCAGAGGGCTAGAAGCATGTGGCCAATAACTGGACACTGCTTTCATGTTATCTGATAAAAAATAGAAGGACACGTGATTGAGTAAATAAATGGGGGAGAGGAGACAAACTTCCCATGTAGAAATCCAAAAAATCTATGTAGATGCTCCACCCTCAAGAATGTGGAACACGGACTTCCCTCGTGGTCCAGTGGTTAAGACTTCGCCTTCCAATGCAGGGGGTGTGGGTTCAACGCCTGGTCAGGGAGCTAAGATCCCACATGCCTTGTGGCCAAACAAAAAAACATAAAACAGAAGCAATATTGTAACAAATTCAATAAAGAGTTTAAAATGGTCCACATCAAAAACAAAAAACAATGCAGAACATAACTCCCCACTCCTAAGTGTGGGCTATGCATAGGGACTTTCTTCCAAAGAGTACAGTATGGAAAGGAGGGGTGATAGGGAGAGTAACTTTATTGTGGAGACACCTGACAAACAGCACCTCAGCCAGATGACCAAGGACAACATCAGTAGTCAAAAATCATGTAGATAGTATGTACCCTTGATATGATGTGATAAAAATAGCATTTTGCATCTGTGATCTTATTCCCCCAAACACATAACCCCAGTCTAATTACAAGAAAAAAATCAGACAAATCCCATTAGAGGGCCATTCTACAAAATACCTGACCAGTATTTCTCAGTACTTTCCAATGTCATAAAAAATCAGGAAAGTCCAAGGAACTGTTACAGCCAAGAGGAGCCTAAGGAGACATGATGACTAAATGTAATGTGGTATTCTAGACAGAATCTTGGAACAGAAAAAGGACATTAAGCAAAAACTAAGGAAATATGAATAAAGTATAGACATTAGTTAATAATAATATACCAATATTGGTTCATTAAATGTAACAAATGTGCTATATTATGTGAGATGTTAATCACAGGGCAAACCAGATGGGAGTTATGTGGGAAGTCTGCACTATGTTTGTAGTTTTTCTATAAATCTAAAACTGCCTAAAAAATAAAGGTTATTTTAAAAGTTTTAAAACAGGGACTTCCCTGCTGGCACAGTGGTTAAGAATCCCCCTGCCAATGCAGGGGACGTGGGTTCGAGCCCTGGTCCGGGAAGATCCCACATGGCACGGAGCAACTAAGCCCATGTGCCACAACTACTGGAGCCTGTGCGCCTAGAGCCCATGCTCCGCAACAAGAGAAGCCACCGCAATGAGAAGCCCACGCACCACAAGGAAGAGTATCCCCTGCTCACCACAGCTAGAGAAAGCCTGCGTGCAGCAACGAAGACCCAATGGAGCCAAAAATAAATAATAAATAAATTTTTTTAAAAAGAAAGGAGAACAAGTCAAAAAGAAAGAGATGTCCCAGTACAATATACAACTGACAAATTATAGGGATTATAGTTCTGAAAGTTCAGTGGGGGGAGAGAGATCACTTCAGGCTAGACTTGCCAAGGAATATGTTATGGAAACAGTGGGTAAAAGACTGACAAGCTTCTGCTATTCAGACTAGTTTTAAGTAATTTGATTCTTTTTAAGCAGAGTAATTAGGGGGAGGGAGGAGAAACAGAACGTCCCATAAAGGAACTTTTGAAGCCTTTCAATATTTACTCTAACCCCTTAGCATCAACTCCTCCCTAAATGGTATGTGTCAGGATTTGCAGCATTAATAATTGCAAGTAACTTGTATGTAAAGGATATGAGTAACTTACATTTCCATTCCAAAAGCAGGGAATGCAGTTGTTACATTAGAGCTGCTCTGCCCCACTCACAGTATCTTGCTATTACCAACTAATGCCAAAAAAATGGTTTTGTAATAAAATGATAGATGTATTCTTAAAAAAAAAAAGACGAGATGTTTGCAAATATAAATTGAACCAATTTATTTTATGAGTAATTGTAATATCTTGATTAACTGATGAATTGTTCTTTAAGTCCAAAGTAAGTAAAGTAAATAAACTTTAATATTATTAATACTAGTGAGTAATATATAAGTACTGACTTTATAAATCTTAAGGTCAGTCTTTGAATGCAAAGGGAAGTTCCTTGTTTGTGTTCTTTCTTTAAAAATTTTTTTATTTAAAAATAAAAAAAGTAAAAAACCCTTGGACAAGCCTCTATCTAGATTTTCCATAAGCAGAAGCAGCAGAGCAGTAGCTATTTCTCCAAATAGCAATTAGTAATGAAGTAATTCAGAATAATGGAAAGAGACAACATATGAAGCAGCCTGAGGCTTGGCATATCTTTTGTTTTGTTTTTTGTTTTGGGGTGGGTTTTTTTGGCATATCTTTGTACCTGCAGTGCCTAGCATAATATTCAACTCTCCTGGTTCAACCCTAATCTTTTTGACCCTTTCTTCTCAATCTCTTTTACTGCCTGCTCTTCCATCTGCTCAATTAGGAATCAAAAGTGATATGGAAGAGATATAGAGAACTATAAGAAAATCTGTGTAACACTCCAGCAATATATTTGAAAATATAGAGAAAAATCAATGGCTTCCTAGTAAAATTTAACTTACCAAAATTGATCCCCAAAAAAGTAAGAAAATCTACACCAATCAAAACTCGCGGAAGAGATTAGAGGAGTGATTTCAATCTAACCTTTGAAAAAGCAGTGGGCCAGTAGATCTGGGTTCTATCTACCATTTGATGCAGTGTTACTGCAAGTAGCCAGTGATGAAACTGTTACTGTCCTGCAAAGAGATAAGGAGCTTATGCCAGAACATACATCAACATACTACTCGTCAAGAAAGTCTTGCTAAAAACAAACAACTGATTTTATTAATGGTGTCCTGAAATGACCCCTTTGAATTGAGTAAGTCAACCTGGGGGTCCCAGGAAATATCAGAGAAGAGAACCTCTGGAGCAAAATCAACGTTTCGTATATTGGGATATATATTTTCAAATGAATATAGGCATATTCATTTGAATATTAAATGTGTTAAGGCCTTGTTATATTCTAAGCTGATGAGATTGGTGTATACAGTAGTTTTGTACTTTGTATTGATCTTGTTATAGGTTGGGGGGTAAAGGTAGTTTTTAAGAAGAACTTTCATCTAGCCACTCAGAATTAAGCACTATTAGTATTTTGGGATATATACTTTAAGGAAATTTTCACATGTAAATGTACATGAGCCGAAATGAGGCAGGGTTATTCTCCCCCAAATTAAATACTACACAAACTATTTTGCAATCTGCTTTTTTCACTTAAAAATGTGAAAGACCTCCCATATCAATTATAGATATACATTATTTATAATAATTGAATTATATTCTATTGGTTGGATGTATCATAATTTAAAAATCAGTTCCATGTCAATAATTTGAATGTCTTGGTTATTTTATTTTATTTGTTTTTGGAACCCACAGCTCGGCATGCGGGATCTACTTTCCCGCAACCAGGGAATGAATCTGTGCCCCGTGCAGTGGAAGCACAGAGTCTTAACCACTGGACCATCAGGGAAGTCCCTTAAACTTTTATATATTGTAAATAGCATAGTGGAGAACATCCATTATGACCATTCCAGTACCGCCTTCCTCATTAACTGTTCTAGAACTGTTGCAATGGCTTCATAAATAATATCATTTTGTCTGGCACACAAAAAAATAGGCTGAACTATAAACTGTACATTTAGTGACAAAGTTGATTTGCATTTTCGTGCCTGCAGATCACGTTTTGAGTAGCACTGCTTTAACAAAAAGATAATTGATGCGTTGTTTAAACTACAGTTAACCCTTGAACAACACAGGTTTGAACTGCAACTAAGTGTGAGGTGCAGTTACAGGTGGATTTTTAAAAATAAATTCATACTGTGTTACATGATTCAAGGTTGCTTGAATCTGCAGCTGCGGAACCGCGGATTTCAAACGACTGACGTGAGACTTGAGCAACCACGGATTTCAGTAACCATGGTGGGTCCTGGAACCAATTCTCCCGAAGATTCCCAGGGATCAGGTATTCTTATTTCAGGCCATAGGGGGAAAAAAACCCTAAAAATCTCTAAAACATGTATGAGGTTACCATAATCTTAAAATCCAATCAATATACTAACCCCCCCACCCCTGAAAAAAAGAAGCAGGAAAGGAAGGAAGAGAAGACCTCTAGGCGCGGGAGACCTAGTAGGAAACAAGGCAGAGGTCGGGCTCTGTAGCAGATCGCACTCTAGAGGAGGGGGATTGGCTGTAACGTGGAAACAAAACACTGACAAATGCTAAGAAGATAAAGTAGAGCAATGTGGTGGAGAGTTCCAGGGATGGGGGAAATCTGCTTTAACTGCTGTAACAGACCTTTTTTTTTTTTTCTGCAAATCTACACCCTTCTCTCTTTCCCTTGATCAATCCACAGCTTAGCACTTACCTCTCAGATTGTCACTGAGGCCCTTTTGTTATCGGAAAACTGGGTTTACCTCTTGGTGGGTGTTGAGCCAATAGACACAACCAAAGAGCAGGAGAGGGAAGGATTTATTACTCGCAGCGAGGAAGGAGAACACTTTCCCAACACTGCTTCCCCAACCGCAAAATTGCAGAAGTTTTAAGCTAAGGGTACATGCATATTCACGAGGGAGCTTGAGCAGAGGAGAATTCAGCATAGAATTGGGGCAAAGGTTGACAGAGTCCAAGCTTTAGTTGACTGATTCGGAAGGGTCAACATCATTCCATCCTCCACCTGAGTGGGGGCCTTAATTCTTTTAGAACTTAAAGATTTATTGTTATGTATATTCCTTGAAGAACCAGGACCCTGCCCCAAGCCTGCACTATTATTTTCTTGTTTGTTCATCCCCTCCCTTAAGATCGTTAATTACTGAGACCTGTTCAAGGGCAAGCATTGTGGCCAGGCTTAGATCACAAAATGGCTTAGAGCTTAAGTACTTCACAAGTTCTTTCAAGTGCAATTGTCTCTGGGTGTGTGTTGACACCTTTTCCACTCTCCTTATCCCAAGCCTGCCCCCAGCTTTAAAACCTTTCCCTAGGAGATCAATGTATCCCTCTAAAAGCACTCCCTTCTTCAATTCTTAACTACAAGTCCGCCTTGGAAGGCCAAGATCAATCAATCACATGAATAGTATTGATTTCCTAAGTGCTTTTTTTAGTCTTTTTTAAATTAGTTTTTTTTTGTTTTTTTTGTTTTTTTTTTGCGGTATGCGGGCCTCTCACTGTTGTGGCCTCTCCCGTTGCAGAGCGCACGCTCAGCGGCCATGGCTCACGGGCCCAGCCGCTCCGCAGCATGTGGGATCTTCCCGGACCGGGGCACGAACCCGTGTCCCCTGCATCGGCAGGCAGACTCTCAACCACTGCACCACCAGGGAAGCCCTAAATTAGTTTTTGAATAGATGATTTATGTACATTCTAATAATTGCAAAACAACAAAAAGCTATATAGTGAAATACAAGTCTCCTTTCTCTCTTTATACCAATCTGTCACAGATTCAGAAAAGTTCTGTGCCCTCTTTTTTTTTCTTTGTTTCTTTTACACAAATGGTAACATAATAAATACTCTGCTTTTCACCTAATATGACTAGGGGATGGCTCCACATCCATTCAGGTAGATTTGTGTAAAGGTTTTTGTGGCTGGAAATCATTGCATTTTATGGATCGACTTGTTACCAAACAAAGTTTGTGTCCCCAGGGCACAGTGAGGCCAAATAAACCAAAACATCTGAGTTTGGAGCAGAGAAAGGTTTATTTCAGGGCCAAGCAAGGAGAACAGGTGGCTCATGCTCAAAAACCCAGAACCTCCTGATGGTTTTGGGGGAAAAGTTTTTATAGGCAGAGTTTGGGGTGAGAGCTGCAGGGTGTATGACTTTCTTCTTCTTTTTTTTGTATTTATTTATTTGGCTGCATTGGGTCTCAGTTGTGGCACACGGGATGGATCTTCATTGCAGCACATGGATTTCTCTCTAGTTGTGGTGCACAGGCTCTAGAGCAGATGGGCTCAGTAGTTGCTGAACACGGGCTCTAGAGCATGCGGGCTTAGTTGCCCAGCAGCATGTGGGATCTTAGTTCCCCAACCAGTAATCAAACCCGCATTCCCTGCATTGGAAGGTGGATTCTTAAACACTGGACCACCAGGGAAGTCCCTGTTTGATTTTCTAATGCTTGGCTAGTGGTGAGGCAACAGGGCTGTGCTCCAGGAATTGTGCTCAGCACCAAGTTACCATCCTCCACTGGGATGGGGCCTTAGTTCCTGCAGGTGAACTCAAAGATATTGTTATATAAGTTCCTTGAGGAGGAACCAGGACTCTGCCCCAAGGCTGCACTATTGTTTCTTGACTGTTCCTCCCTTGTTTCTGCATCCCCTCCCTTCCCTGATTAGCAACTGTTTGAACCTGCCCTTCGGAACTCAGGCACAGATAGGATTTGTACCTGGGAGCCCAACAGGGTCCTGCTTGGTTTCAGACTAGGAAACTGAGGTCAGGGACTCTTCCCAAACCTGACTTCATATATTGCGCTGTCTTGCAGTAGATTTGTGGGTGATACCTTAAGGGCAAAAATGTTTGATTAGAAACCATATAATCAATTTTTTGATTATAAGAGGCTCAAGGAGATAGCTCTGGTGAAGGAATATGCTCTCCTTGTATTTGACATGAAACATTAGGCTAAGTGTCAGGGTCCCCTCATCCCCCTTCCCTACCTCCTTATAGTTTTGGAGGCTATAGGTACTTATGCTCAAGGGAAAGGGCCAGGTGGGGAATTAAATGTGTTCCACTAAAGGAGAGATTTGTCTCAATCTTAACCTGTATCAAAGTGATCATGGTTTTCAATTCTATTTATTTTTATTTTCTATTTTTTTGGCTGTGCAGGGCTTGTGGGACCTTAGTTCCCCACCCCCATCAGGGGTTAAACCCACGCCCCCTGCTGTGGAAGCTCAACATCTTAACCACTGGACCACCAGGGAAGTCCCCATCATTGTTTTCAATTATCATGAATTTCCTTTAAGGTATTGACCTTTGTGTTCCCTGTGGAGAGGCTGAGGCAGTCAAAGGTTGGGGAAAAGTAGGGTGGAATGAAGATGTGAGGCGGAGGGCTCCCTGGTAAAGGCTGATAGGAAGGCTGCTAGTTCTGACATGAAATAGGATGGGAAAGTGGGGAGAAGTGGATATTAGGTGCAGGCAGATTCCAG
>NW_020174268.1:6592589-6616255 GCF_003031525.2 Neophocaena asiaeorientalis asiaeorientalis | reverse complement strand
CGCCTCCACTTTTAATGCAGCTCATTAGACCTCACCTGTCCGCTCTGAAGCTGCCCTACTTCCCCTTAACACCCAGGTGAGGGGGGCATCTCCCCTGGAGTGGTGTTTCCCAGGAACGAAAGACACTCTCTAACCCTGCCTAAAGGGATGCTCTGGTTTTCCAATGTCTGAGATGGCCTGAGTGTTACCCTGAAGATCAGAAACACCAGGGTGCGTGCTCCCCACTCCGGTCTAGGTAAGATTGGGCCATATTGTTGCCCTCCATCCCATAAAATGTACCTGGAAAAACCTTGTCATATTGTTTATGATTTACTTTAAGATAAATCAGCGTGGGGAGTGGGGTATGTATTTGTGTGCTGGTTTTGATTTATCCCCTAGGGATGATTAGTTACTATCTTTATTTTTTTTTTTTTTTTTTTTTTTGGCTGTGTTGGGTCGTCGTTGCTGTGCGCGGGCTTTCTTTAGTTGCAACAAGCAGGGGCTACTCTTCGTTGCGGTGCACGGTCTTCTCATTGTGGCTTCTAGTGTTGCAGAGCATGGGCTCTAAGTGCGCTGGCTTCAGTAGTTGTGGCTCGTGGGCTCTGGAGTGCAGGCTCAGTAGTTGTGGTGCACGGGCTTAGTTGCTTCACAGCATGTAGGATCTTCCCGGAGCAGGGATCAAACCTGTGTCCCCTACGTTGGCAGGCGGATTCTTAACCACTGCGCCACCAGGGAAGCCCCAGTTACTATCTTTAATCCAGTGGTCATTTTACTTGACCCATCAGCAGCATTTGAGGCAGTTGCTCACTCCGTCCTCCTTGGAACAGTTTCAGAACAATACATTCTCCACATTTTCTGGCCGCCTTCCAGGACAATCTTTCTCAGCCTCCTTTGCTGGTTCCTCCTCTTCCCCCGGACCTTAAAGTACCCAAGGATCAATCCTGAAACTTTGTCTCCATTCTATCTCCTCTCTTGTTGTCTCAAGGGTTTAAGTGCCATCTCTGCACTGATGACTCCCAAATTTATCTACCCAGGCAGGACCTCGCCTCTGAACTGGAAACCCTTCTAATTGCCCAATTGACAGCTCCAGTATCTCACTGGTCTGTCAAAACCAACAGGATTTGTCCCTCAAAACCTGCTTCTCTCATTTTCTTCCCCATTTTGGTAAATGGCAACACCACTCTAAAAGTTTTGGTTTTGGCCCCAAACCCCCCAGACAAATAACACAACCCTGGAGAGTTGTCCTTGACTCCTGTCTTTCACACCTCCTGTCTTACTCAGCTTAAAAACCACAGTCCTTACAATGGCCCATGAGGCTAACAATTGTGGGTGTGACTGAATTTAGTCCCGTTTCCAGACTTGGTGAAATAATGGGGCAGGGTGAGCTTACATTCCCCACAGACCTCTCATTTTTGGAGGCTACAAATGTTTGCCAAAAGTGTCTAATAACTGAAAGACTGGATGGGCTAAGATCAGTCACAATAGCCTTATTTCCTTGCAATTAATTTCAGTTTTTTAAAAAAATTTTTTTAAGAAATTTATTTATTTATTATTTATTTATTTTGGCTGCGTTAGGTCTTCATGGCTGCGTGCAGGCTTTCTCTAGTTGTGGCAAGTGGTGGCTTCTCTTGTTGTGGAGCACGGGCTCCAGGCACGCAGGCTTCAGTAGTTGTGGCACGTGGGCTCAGTAGTTGTGGCTCGCAGGCTCTAAAGCACAGGGTCAGTAGTTGTGGCACTAGGGCTTAGTTGCTCCTTGGCATGTGGGATCTTCCCGGACCAAGGATAGAACTCGTGTCCCCTAAATCGGTAGGTGAATTTTTAACCACTGTGCCACCAGGGATGTCCTGCAATTCATTTCTTTCTTTCTTTTAAAAATTAATTAATTAATTAATTTGGTTACACTGGGTCTTAGTTGTGGCACACGGGCTCAGTAGTTGTGGCACATGGGCTTAGTTGCTCTGTTGCATGTGGGATCTTCCCGGACCAGGGCTTGAACCTGTGCCTTCTGCATTAGCAGGCAGATTCTTTATCCACTGCGCCACCAGGGAAGTCCTGCAATTCATTTCTTCAACAGCTATTTAATAAGCAGGTACTCTGTGCCAGACCCTGTTCTAGATGCCAGGGATACAGCTCTGAACAAAACAGACAAAAGTCTCTGCCCTTTTGGACTGTACATTCTAGTGAGTAAATGGATGGCAGACAAAATAGCAACAAGTAAGTTACATAGTATTGTGCTGGGAGAAAGCTCAAGCAGGGGAGAGGGGTGAAGAATATTGGAGAGGGCAGGGGATCTGTGTTCTGTGTTGGATGAGGTGTTCAGGATGGTCTCACTGAGCAGGCAACATTTGAATAAAGGCCTGAAGGATACAAGGAGTGAGCAGCGGTGTTTGGAGGAGTGCATGACAGGCATGGGGAACAGCAAGGGCAATGACGTGACCCTCAGCAGGAGTTGCCTGCTCTCTTCCTTTTAGTGGCACAGTGAGCAAGGACGAGAGCGTGCTCGGAGTGAAGTCAATGAGGGCAGTAGGAGGAGATGAAGCAGAAGTGGGGCCAGTCTGGCTCTGGCCACTGAAAAGGCCTACTCACATGGCAATGCCAGGAGCAAGAAATACCCCTGGCACCCAGAATGTGGTCCCTCAATTCAATTGTGGTCACTAAAGGGAACCAGGGCTTCTGTGGATAATCACTGATTCCAGAGCTAGGGCAAGAAATGAGCATTTTGTCATACTAGAAAGCAAGGAAGCTTTCAGAGATGACTGTGTTATGTACCAAAGACTCAAGTCAGGAGCCAATGTAAAGAGACTCTCAATGTT
The DNA here is from genome assembly GCF_003031525.2 of Neophocaena asiaeorientalis asiaeorientalis. Taxonomy (NCBI): domain Eukaryota; kingdom Metazoa; phylum Chordata; class Mammalia; order Artiodactyla; family Phocoenidae; genus Neophocaena; species Neophocaena asiaeorientalis. The sequence continues at coordinate 6,613,463 of NW_020174268.1, read as the reverse complement.
CAAAGATGGAATAATTTGAGCATCTCCAATGGATTGAAATTCATCAAATATATTAAAATCCATGAGTTTATAATTATACCAGAAAAAAAAACCTCCTCATAGGTCACCTTTACAGGTTGCTAGGGAACCAACTCATCACTCTAAAAACTGGTTTAAAAAGGGAAAGGATTGAGCATTTGTCTTGTCTTTTCTATATGAACTGTATCTCAGGATAGCTGAATTGTTGTTAAGGAAAAGTTCTTGTTTCAGAAGCTTTCCAGCTTGCAGATGAAGGAAGAATTGCAGAATTAGGATACCATACTTTTCTAATCCCTAATGAAATAATAGATCTAAACAATGATCATCAATGGCTATTTTTTTAAATGTAGATTTATTTATTTAGTTAGTTAGTTGCACCAGGTCTTAGTTGCAGCAGGCATGCTCCTTAATTGCAGCTCGTGGGCTCCTTAGTTGTGGCATGCATGTGGGATCTAGTTCCCTGACCAGGGATCGAACCCAGGCCCCCTGCATTGGGAGCACAGAGTCTTAACCACTGCGCCACCAGGGAGGTCCCATCAATGGCTATTAAAAACTATCGGGGAAAAGCTTATGGGGTACTTTTAAATGAATGGATCAGGCTGGAAATGCCTGAATTCACTAATCAATCCTAGCATCACAGAAGAGGAGAAAATCAGACATCATGTGATGCTGATGTGATGCAGTAGGAGGTTCACAGCACCAGCTATGAAGTATCCTTGTCAAAAAATGGAACCTGAACTAATCAAGATCTAACCAATACCTTTCAGAAAATACAGGGCTTGGGGAAACATGTTGAATGATGCCACAGGGATGCAGTCAGGAAAATGCAGAATGTGGGAAACTACAGAACAGATAATCCAGTTTCTCCAACAAATAAAAGGAAAAAGAAAAAAAGGCAGGGTACCCTGTAAGTTAAAAAAGATGAAGAAGATATATTAACTGCAATGTATGGACCATAAAATACTAATTTTAAAAAACTTAATAAATAATGAGAAATTTGGAATGTTTGAACACTGACTATTTGATAATATTAAGACTTTTTAAGGTATGATAATGACATTATGGTTATGTTTTTTTTTAAGAGTCCTTATCTTTTAGAGACACAATACTAAAATATGTATCGATGAAATGATATGAAATCTGGGACTAATTTCAAAATAATCCAGTTAGGTGGAGGGAAACAGGATTTCCACATGTTAATAATTGTTGAGGCTTGGCAATTGTCCATTACACTATTTTCTCTGTTTTGTACTGTTGAAATGTTCCATAATATAAAGTATATTGAAAGGGGGCGGGGTGGGGGACCATGTACAGAAGAGTCATAAAGAAAGACTTTCCATGACAAATGGGAATAATAATCCCTATTTTCTAACTGCAGGGCCAACAAATAAGTCATTTTTCAGTATAGTTTCTCCTTTAGTAACCAGTAACTTAGAGTAGATCCTAAAGAACTATTTCAGAGAAGATACGCTTCCTTTTGTGGAGGAAAGGGCTTAAAAGTCAGTCCTTTTGTTTTGGAATGTGATTAGTTGCAGTGTGGGTAGAATTTTCAGGTACCTCAGCAATAACAGGGCCAACGCTTGGCTGGAGGATGAAACCAGGAAAGAGGCATGGAGTGCTCTGCACCACCCTCCTACTGCCCCTCTCAATTCTTCCTGCTGCTTTTGTATTGCTCTGCCACTCCCAGGAGCAGGGCTACTTTGTAAGGCTGGGCAGGCTGTGCACTGCACAACTCCAGGGAACTACAGAGCCTGTGTAAATGATGCCCTCTGCACTTCTGCAGCATGGCAGCTTCTGACAGGAGCCTGGTCACCTCATGTCATCTCTGAGTTTAGACTCCTTGGTCCTAACTAGGGCTATTTCCTCAGGACCCTTCCTTTAGTCTCTGCTAAGGTCAATGGGTAATAATGGCGTAAATCATATTAGCTCTTTAAAATTGGTATTTCTGTGGTATTTCTACGAAGATCTTTTTTCCAGTGACAAAATCCCCATGTGTATTCATTAGGATAAGCTGACAAACAACTCCCAGATCTCAGTAATTTAACAAAGTTAAGGTTTATTTCTTGCTTCTATCACAGTCCAATATAGTGGTAGGAGAGAAAGGGGATCTGGCCTCTTGCTCTTTCAAGCTCCATCCATCCAGGGCCTCTGTCATCATCTCCAAAAAGTCCTTCACTGGGTCTGCTGCAAGGGAAGAAAGAGCATGAAAAGACTTCTCCATCTGAATGTCCTCTGACCGGAGGCCACACATACAACCTTCACTCACATTCCATCAGTGAGAACAAGTTGAGTATGTTTGGGAATAACCAGCTAGTCTCAGCCACACTATGTGAGGTAGCAATGCTTTACTGCAGTTAAATTAAGAAGCCTGTACTACAGAATACTGTATAGTCCCTGGCCCCTCAGAGAGGTGAGGGAGAGGGAGATTTCTGGTGGGACACCTTCCTGATGCTTTTAAAACTTCATGTAGCTACATTCCTTAAGCCACCTGCCAGGTGGTAATTGCTTTCAGGACAGGAAAATTTGGAAGAGGAATTATTCAGTTATATCCCTTTTACTAGCTGGAGGCCCAGGAGGTTTTAATTTGAGAGAGGGAATCCATGATGTGCTTCAAAGATTTGGTGATTCCCTGGAGACCATAAGTAAAGCCTGTGTTTGCAGAGTTTTGGGGGGGGGGGTTGGGAGGAAGGACCATAGTTTGGCACATAGAAGGCATTCGTTAAATATTCCTTCTAAAAACTCAAAGAGGGCTCTGTATTACTCAGTGTTCTCCAGAGAAACAGAACCATTAGGATGTATAGATATAGAAATTTATTTTAAGGAACTGGCTTACACAAGTCCAGAACCTTCAGGGTGAGCTGGCAGGCTAGAGACCCAGGAAGAGTTGATACCATAGTTCAAGTCCAAAGGTTATTGGGCTGGAGAATTCCTTCATGCTCAGGGGAGGTCACTTTTGTTCTATTCAGGCCTTCAGCTGATTGGATGAGACCCACCCACATTACAGAGGCAATCTGCTTTACTCAAAGTCCACTTATTTAAATATTAATCTCATCCAAAAACACCTTCATAGAAACATCCAGAATAATGTTTGACCACATATCTGGGCGCTATAACTCAGCCAAGTTTAGGCGTAAAATTAACCATCACAGGGTCCTTGAACCAAACAAAGGGTAGAGGTCAGGATCTACGGTTCTAAGAAATTTCCACCATTCTCCTTCTTTCCCTCTGGTCAGGCTTCAGTGCTCACCCCAGGTTCTGTGCCTAGCCCTAGAATAGGTTACTTATTTTGGCGGCATGTAGAAAATCCACCTGACAATTCCTTTCTAGCGGCTTCCTCCTATTCCACATTGAAATAATTGGCTCAGGAATTCCCAATTAAGCTTTAGAAAATGTTAAATAATGTTAAAGAAAGCATTACTTGGGATTTCCCTGGCAGTCCAGTGGTTAAGCCTCTGTGCTTCCACTGCAGGGGGCACAGGTTCCATCCCTGGATGGGGAACAAAGATCCCACATGCCATGTAGCCCAGCCAAAAAATAAAATAAAAAAAAAGAGGGCTTCCCTGGTGGCGCAGTGGTTGAGAGTCCCCCTGCCGATGCAGGGGACGCGGGTTCGTGCCCCAGTCCGGGAAGATCCCACATGCCGCAGAGCGGCTGGGCCCGTGAGCCATGGCCGCTGAGCCTGAGCGTCCGGAGCCTGTGCTCCGCAACGGGAGAGGCCACAACAGTGAGAGGCCTGCGTACCACAAAAAAAAAAAAAAAAAAAAAAAAAAAAGAAAAGAAAACATTACTTTTCTCCTGGAAAAAAAAAAGTTTTGACAAAACCTCCAGAAATGTTGCTTAAGGAAAACACTTTAGCTTTCCCACCCTGTATATGTCAATGATAGTATGTCAATGGCTACGGTATATATCTTTAATGCTTATATCTTACACCCCTGCTTCTAGTTAGTCATTGTTTGAATAAATCCTCCAGCAAAATGAAGTACCTTCACGAACCCACGTCCCCTGCATCGGCAGGTGAACTGTCAACCACTGCGCCACCAGGGAAGCCCCAGATTATTTTTTATTCCTTTACAATTCTCTACAGTGTTGAAAATGCTACTGGCACAGGCAGGAACACTGATTAACGGGTGGTGTCGTCACGTTCTGCTTTATTTGACTCCACTCATGTTAAAACACCAGCTAGCCCTAGTAATAAAAATAGCCCAGATTTATCTTCCAGGATTATCACCCAACTTTGACATCTCTACCATGCTTCCACAGAAAGAGCTTCACATAAAGAAAACTGAGGCAGGTTTGGGAGAAGAATCATCTTAACTTTGTGGCTATTTCTTGCCATAGGTAAAGTCTGGTGATTTAATGCAGATATTTTCTCCCATCCTTCTCAACCTAACTTAAATTTCATCTGAAAGAGTCCAGTAGGTTCTGTCTGCAGGAAAAGGGCTCTTTCTACCCCTGCTTCTGCAATGGCCCCTACTTGTGCTGTAATGCAGTATGGCTGAGACCTCTGTTCCTTGACCTGGGAAAGAAAGGATGTTCTGTTTTGTAAAGTACTGAGGGACCTAGATGGGTCAACACTGCTCTATTAATATAAAATGAGATTATTCACCAGCTGTTGTTTCACTGCTTTCAGCAGAGCCACTGAAACAGTTGCAAAATAGCAAAGGGTTCCAGATGGGAGCGGCCATTGTTCAAAATCCAGACAACCCAGTGGGCACGTCAGGTAATGGGCTTTGTGCCTGACCGGTGCAGAAATTCAGTAATACATCAAGGGTTTTGCATGATGGGTCTGTGCCATTGGGAAACCACAGCACCCTCCTTTTCCTTCCCACTGGCTTCTTTTTCCCCATTATTTTCCCCTTTTTCTTGTATGACCATAGATCTCCCTAAAAATCTGTTTGAGAGGAGTTACTAGATAAAGTAAAAACAAATCCAGTTAAGGAGATAGTAAATGTTGTTTTGACATAAACTTTGTCTTTTAGAGCCCATGATATGACCTACTGTGTGTTTGATTTTCATACACTCATAGAACATCATCCAAGATGGGAGGGAGGATGCCAGGGAAAGGGATCTATCTGGAGCAGCGCACTCCTCAAGCTTCATGTGCACACGAAATAAGTGGCCATCCTGTGAAAATGCAGATTCTGATTCAGTAGGTCTGGAGAGGGACCTGAGAATCTACATTTCTGAAAAGCAGTCAGGGGATGGACAGCTCTGAGTGGCAAAGGTCTTGATTCAGTGTTTTTCCCATTCACATTTTGCAGCACATCTTGCCCAAGATTTAGAAAATACAACCCAAACAGATGATCAAGGTGGCAAAATTGTTCTCCTTAAAACTAAATTCCTGGGACTTCCCTGGTGGCGCAATGGTTAAGAATCAGCCTCCCAATGCAGGGGACACGGGTTCGATCTCTGGTCCGGGAAGATCCCACATGTCCATGGAGCAACTAAGCCCGTGCACCACAACTGCTGAGCCTGTGTGCCACGACTACTGAAGCCTGCGTGCCTAGAGCCGATGTGCCACAACAAGAGAAGCCACCACAATGAGAAGCCCGCACACCACAATGAAGAGTAGCCCCTGCTCACCACAACTAGAGAAAGCCCTACGCAGCAACGAAGACCCAGCACAGCCAAAAATAAATAAATAAATAAAAATTTTAAAAAACTGAATTCCTTAATAAATACTTTGTTACAGAAATACATATGAGAATAGAGCATCATACAGTATCCATTTTTAAAAAAATGGTTCTCCTCCCCTTTCTCCTGATGGATCATTCAACCTTGATCGTCACTTTTGTTGATTTTCTACTGAAGTGTAAGCACGGGATACCTATTCTCTATTTGGATACAGTTTACTAACCTAAAACTAACTTTCCCACGAAATAATGTGTTTTTTGAGAATGAATTTCCTAGATGGCATCTTGGTCGTGTGACAGGAAAGGTCAGAATCTGGCTCTGCCAATTAGGAACTGAGAGACTTTGGACAAATTGCTTAACCTCTCTGATCCTTAGTTTCTGCACCTAAAAGAATAAGTGAGGAGGGGAATTAAAAAATTAAAAAGAACATTTTTTAAGTGGGAAAATAGGACTATCTACCTCACAGGATTATTGTAAGCTTTAAAACAAGATAATGTACTCAAATTACTTACTACATTACATGAAGTAAGTACATAAGCCACGTGAAGTGTTCCATAAACTGAGCTTCAAAACAAACAAAACCCTGAAATTTACATTTAGAATTGCTAAAATGTTTTCTTGTAAACCATTTTGGAAGGAAATCTTTCCAAAACATTTCTCACCCCCTACCTTGTGTACAGTGTATTCTGAATCTAATTTAGCTCTTTCTTCATGACTCAGGGTCCTTGTTGTGGACATGAGTGACTGCACTGTCCTGGAACACAGGCATGACCTCAGTCAGGGCGATGATGATCTTGGTCTTTCTAACATCCACCCTCCTGCCCCTTCCCCGACTAGCACTCCCTCAGCCCTCTGTTCATACTTCCACAATAGCTCTTACCACACAGAGGCCAAAATTATGTTTACCCAGTTTTTTGGCCTCAGACCCCCTTTCTTGGGGCAGAGGCCAGGTCCTCAGTAAATGCTATTGAATGAAGATCTCCCCAGTCTCCACTTAAACGGTTGGGTGTCAGGAACTCAGAAGCACGGCTTGTGTTCATTCATTCAGACACTTTAAAACGCCTCCATGTTCTCAGCAAAGTGCTAAAAGCACTGCTCTATTTTATCTTTTTAAGATAGCCAAAGACAGAAATTACATTCATCCTTAGAATCTTGTAATGGTTTTTAATTATTGCAGGGCCAAGAAGTTATTTATCCTTCTGGTAAATTTTAAACCCATTCTTTTTTTGTTCTTTGTTCTTCTTTCACTGGCAGTAAGGTCATTGAAGCCAGGCAGCCCTGCATTCAAACATGGATCTACAATGTGATAGTTGTTTGACTCTGGGCAAGTCACTTCAAGACTCTACTGCTCAGTTTCTAAATCTGTACAACGGGGTAATAACAGTCTGCAGAATTGCTGTGTATATGGAGATGGTAGTAAAGGTATTTCCAGAAGTCCTCTTGGGGAGGCATTTTAACATCCTCTGCTTTGATAATCCCACTTGGGTTAAGGGTAGGGGTGGGTCTCTAAAGGTCCTCCCTGAGTAATACTAGATGGCTATGAACTAGACTTCCAGGGAGCATGGCCTGTTAACAGTCAGGCATTTTACTTTGCAGAGCACAGAAGTGAGCAGGATACCAAGCTGCTTTGTATGGCCAAGACTAGTGGATCACTTCTCAACAACCATTCTCTCCCCACGCTTTGTCCTTGTTGCCAGAACCCACTTTCCAACTCTGGAGGCTAAAAACACCAATTAGTTACTACAAGCCTGTAACCCCACCCTAGTGGATGAGTTTAAAGATAAATCTTCTGAGATATTTCTGGGAAACACTTTCCTTTCTGATTTAGGGTGGGAGGTAGGGGACACGAAGAGAAATGCTCCTCTTTCTATCTTTAGATGTAGTTATCTGCAGATATAATTCCTGGAGCTATGGCAGCCATCTTGTGACCATGAGGGACAACTCTGAGGATTAAAAATCTACCTTACCTGCTGTGGATGGCAAAGGGAAAAGGCAGAAAGCACCTGGGTTGGGTGGTTGATGACATTGTTGTGCCTCTGAATTAACCAAACCTGGAAATGATACCTCCAGCAATAATAAACCTTATTGTTTAAGCAATATTTAAGCTCTATGTGTATTACATATTCTGTTACCTGTTACTTTATTATACATTCAGCATAAAATTGAGGCGGCTGAGCCTTAGAAGTGGGAGAAAAAGGAGACCTGCTGGTAGCACAGCAGAAGAGGTGGTCAGAGAAAAGCCAACTCTAGAGGATTTTGACTTCTATTGGATGTGCAGTGTAGAACTCTGTTCCACTCCTTTAGGGATGCATCAGTAAATTTCACATTGCTTGCGAATACTTTTGGTGCTAATGGATTGTATGAGGGACTTGAAGAAGGGTTGAAATCTACATCAAGAATGGTGCTTGATGGGGAATTCCCTGACAGTCCAGGGGTTAAGACTTGGTACTTTCATTGCCGGGGCCCTGGGTTTGAGGGAACTAGGATCCTGCAGGCCCAGTGGCACAGCCAAAAAAAAAAAAAATGTGCCTGATGAAAACAGAGACACACCTGGAAATAGCAATACTTCTAGGTTATGTAAGGATTAGAGATCCTATCTGTCAGACATCTAGAATGATGCCTAGAATTTAGGACATATGCAATAAGTTATAGATGCTATTATTACCTTGTATTACCAGTAATTTTTTTTTTTTTTGGTCTCGCCTTGTGGCTTGTGGGATCTTAGTTCCCCGACCAGGGATTGAACCCAGGCCCTCGATAGTGAAAGCAGGAGTCCTAACCACTGGACCACCAGGGAATTCCCACCAGTATTATTATCTCAGCTCCTGATTTACATCCAGAAAGGAGGAAGAAATTAGATGCTCATGGGTGGGGCTGTACTTGGGGGCACACCCAGTAGTAGGCTTTGAGAAGAAGCTCTGTGACAAAGACTGTATGAAGACAAAAAGGAGCCAAGCATTGCTGGCAGGAGCCCTGGCAGGTGGGCAGGGAAGTCCAGCTGAGCTACTGTGACCCTACAGATGGGGCAAAAGGCTGGATCCAGAGGCTGGAGGGAGAGGGAAATGGGGAGTTATTGCTCAAAGGGTATAAAGTTTCAGTTATGTAAGATGAAGAAGTTTGGGAGACCTGTTCACAGCAAGGGCATATAACATTACTGTACTGTAAACTTAAAAATGGTTAAGATGATAAATTTCATTTTACGTGTTTCTTACAACAGTTAAAAAAATAGGGAGGATCCCCATTACTAGAACTAAGGCCTACAGTCAGAACAGGCTCAACAGAAGCCTGAGAATTGTTTGGACAGAGGCTTCCTGAATTTCCCCTGATTAGAAAATTACTGGAGATAGCCTCATCCACCAGAGGGCAGACAGCAGAAACAAGAAGAACTACAATTCTGCAGACAGTGGAAGGAAAACCACATTCACAAAAAGAGAGACAAAATGAAAAGGCAGAGAACTTTGTACCAGATGAAGGAACAAGATAAAACCCCAGAAAAAACAACTAAATGAAGTGGAGATAGGCAACCTTCCAGAAAAAGGATTCAGAATAATGATAGTGAAGATGATCCAGGACCTCAGAAAAAGAATGGAGGTAAAGATCGAGAAGATGCAAGAAATATTTAACAGAGACCTAGAAGAATAAAAGAACAAACAGAGATGAACAATACAATAACTGAAATGAAAAATACGCTAGAAGGAATCAATAGCAGAATAACTGAGGCAGAAGAATGGATAAGTGACCTGGAAGACAGAATGGTGGAATTCACTGCCATGGAACAGAATTTTAAAAAAATGAAAAGAAATGAAGACAGCCTAAGAGACCTCTGGGATAACATTAAACACAACAACATTCACACTATAGGGGTCCCAGAAGGAGAAGAGAGAGAGAAAGGACCCAAGAAAATATTTGAAGAGATTATAGTCAAAAACTTCCCTAACATGGGAAAGGAAATAGCCACCCAAGTCCAGGAAGTGCAGAGAGTCCCAGGCAGGATAAACCCAAGGAGAAACACGCCAAGACAAATGTGATACTATACACAGAGAATCCTAAAGATGTCACCAGAAAACTACTAGCGCTAATCAATGAATGTGGTAAAGTTTCAGGATACAAAATTAATGCACAGAAATCTCTTGCATTCCTATACACTAACAACGAAAGGTCAGAAAGAGAAATTAAGGAAACAAACACATTCACCATTGCAACAAAAAGAATAAACTACCTAGCAATAAACCTACCTAAGGAGGTAAAAGACCTGTATGCAGAAAACTATAAGACACTGATGAAAGAAATCAAAGATAACAAAAACAGATGGAGAGATATACAGTGTTTGTGGATTGGAAGAATCAATATTGTGAAAATGACTATACTACCCAAAGCAATCTACAGATTCAGTGCAATCCCTATCAAATTACCAGTGGCAGTTTTTACAGAACTAGAACAAAAAAACCTTACAATTTGTGTGAAGACACAAAAGACTCCGAATAGCCAAAGCAGTCCTGAGGGAAAAAAAAGGAGCTGGAGGAATCAGACTCCCTGACTTCAGATTATGCTACAAAGCTACAGTAATCAAGATAGTATGGTACTGGCACAAAAGGAGAAATATAGATCAATGGAACAGGATAGAAAGCCCAGAGATAAACCCACACACCTATGGTCAGTTAATCTATGACAAAGGAGGCAAGGATATACAATGGAGAAAAGACAGACTCTTCAATAAGTGGTGCCAGGAAAACTGGACAGCTACTTGTAAAAGAATGAAATTAGAAGACTCCCTAACACCACACACAAAAATAAACTCAAGAAGGATTAGAGACCTAAATGTAAGACTGGACACTATAAAACTCTTAGAGGAAAACATAGGAAGAACACTCTTTGACATAAATCACAGCAAGATCTTTTCTGATCCACCTCCTAGAGTAATGGAAATAAAAACAAAAATAAACAAATGGGACCTAATAAAAATTAAAAGCTTTTGCACAGCAAAGGAAACTACAAACAAGACAAAAAGACAACCCTCAAATGGGAGAAAATATTTGCAGACGAATCAGTGGACAAAGGATTAATCTCCAAAATATATAAACAACTCATGCAGCTCAATATTAAAAAAACAAGCAACCCAATCCAAAAGTGGGTAGAAGACATAAATAGACATTTCTCCAAAGAAGACATACGGATGGCCAGGAAGCACGTGAAAAGCTGCTCAACATCACTAATTATTAGAAATATGCAAATCAAAACTACAATGAGGTATCACCTCACACTGGTTAGAATGGGCATCATCAGAAAATCTACAAATAACAAATGCTGGAGACGGTGTGGAGAAAAGGGAACCCTCTTGCACTGTTGGTGGGAATGTCAATTGATACAGCCACTATGGAGAACAGTATGGAGGTTCCTTAAAAAACTAAAAATAGAAGTACCATATGACCCAGCAATCCCACTATTGGGCATATACCCAGAGAAAACCATAATTCAGAAAGACACATGTACCCCAATGTTCATTGCAGCACTATTTACAATAGCCACATCATGGAAGCAACCTAAATGCCTGTCGACAGATGAATGGATAAAGATGTGGTACATATGTACAGTGGAATATTACTCAGCCATAAAAGGGAACGAAATTGGGTCATTTGTAGAGATGTGGATAGATCTAGAGACTGTCATAGAGTGTGAAGTAAGTCAGAAAGAGAAAAACAAATGTCATATATTAACACATATATGTGGAACCTAGAAAAATGGTATAGATGAACCAGTTTGCAGGGCAGAAATAGAGACACAGATGTAGAGAACAAACGTATGGACACCAAGCGGGGAATGTGGAGGGGCATGGGTGGTGTGATGAATTGGGAGATTGGGATTGACATATATACACTGATATGTATAAAATAGATAACTAATAAGAACCTGATATATAAAAAATAAATAAAATTCAAAAAAAAATAAAGAAAATTACTGGTTCCAGAGCTCAGGTTGAGGCTTACCCTCAACCTGCCATGTAGAAGTCAAGTTGCTTCAAGAGTGGTATAATACTTTAAGATTCCGTGCTTCCACTGTAGGGGATGTGGGTTCCATTGCTGGTCGAGGAGCTAAGTTCCTGCGTGCTGCGTGATGAGGCCAAAAAAATAAAAATAATAGAAAAGAAAGAGTGGTATAATACTATGTGTGTGTGTGGGGGGGGGTATGTATACATATAAAATTGCCTCCTCTCTGTGCTTGTATGTGTGCAAGTATGTATCTCCTTACCTTACTTAACCTCTCAGAAGGGCCTTGGGTGTCAACCTAATTTATCCTGACAGCTATGAGGAGCCTTCAGAGCAAGGCACTTGCTTTGGTCAATGGGGTGTGAAAGGACATAGCACAGACACCATTTGAACTGAGGCTTTAAAGGCTATTGTGTATGTTTCCACCTATTTTCTTGCTCTTTGCTGTTCTGGCACAGGAATGGCATGTCTCAAATAAGAGCTACTCCTGCAGCTTTGGTCCCAGAATGTGAAAACGCACGGAGCAGAAGCACAGCCTTCACCAATATGGCGGCAGATACGATAGCAGAATAAGGAGCACTGGTTGTTGTGAGCCCCTGGGAGTCAGGGAGTCATTTGTTAGTTTGCTAAAGCTAATACATCTGGAGAATCAGCTATTGCCAACATACAGAAGCAGGAAAAATAATAAATCATTTTCAGCCACTGCATTTTAGGATCCCTGTAAGGCAAAAATAGATAACTGGAGCATCCTGTAAGGAAGTGATGCCAGCTTAATCCCAGGCAGGGTAGAAAGAGAGAAGATAAATTTGAGAAATATTAAAAGGGTGTATTTGAACTCTTTCAATCACTAATGATAGAATTCAAGCAAAAAATGGAATCTATTGGCTAAAGGCATTGAAAATGATTGAGGACTCAAATGATGTCCTTGTTTCTCTCCATCTCTTGACTCTACCTTCCTTTGGTTGGGTTGGTACGCTGGACTCAGAACAGTGGATTCCAGCAACCTTGAGTACAGCACCTCCAGGCTCATGTCTTTCAAAGTTCAAGTTCAGTTTTCTACTGAGCTTCTTTTCTGGTCCTGCCCACAAAAGCCTGAGATCCACTCTGAATAGACTGGCTGAGGTCATAGCCCACCCCTGAGACAACCCCTACGGCGGGGGCGGGGGGAGATGGCAGTGGCTGCAGAAGACGATATGTATTGGTTATTGGGTCTTTCTTTTTTTTCTTCTTTTGGCTGCATTGCAAGGCTTGTGGGATCTTAGTTTCCTGACCAGGGATTGAACCCGGGCTCTCAGCAGTGAGAGCACAGAGTCCTAACCACTGGACCACCAGGGAATTCCCAGTTATGGGTCTTTCTGTTGAAACTCAACCAGGTTTTTTGAAAGGAAAATTTATTCAGTTATATAACTTTAAAAAAAAATAGAAAATTTCGTGAAATATTCCAACTTCAGGTGCAGTTTGATTTAGAGCCAAAACAATGTGACTAGGATTTACCGCTTGACTTTTAAAAATTACTGCCAGCTGAGATACTCTTCCTACTGAGGATTTTGAAAACCAAGGAGAATTGCGTTTGGTGAATAGACTACAATCAAGCGTTTGGGGTTTGGGGCTTCCCTCTGGTGGCACAGTGGTTAAGACTCTGCCTGCCAATGCAGGGAATACAGGTTCGAGCCCTGGTCTGGGAAGATCCCACATGCTGTGGAATAACTAAGCCCAGTGCACCACAACTACCGAGCCTGTGCTCTAGAGCCCGCAAGCCACAACTACTGAGCCCACGTGCCACAACTACTGAAGCCCGTGTGCTCTAGGGCCCATGCTCTGCAACAAGAGAAGCCACTGCAATGAGAAGCCCACACACCGCAATGAAGAGTAGCCCCTGCTCGCCGCAACTAGAGAAAGCCCATGTGCAGCAACAAAGACCCAACGCAGTCAAAAAAAAAATGTTTTGGGTTCTTCTTTTTAATTGGTTTCTGCAAACATCCATAGCTATAAGATATCAGTCTTTTTTTTTTTTTTTTTGCGGTACGCGGGCCTCTCACTGTTGTGGCCTCTCCCGTTGCGGAGCACAGGCTCCGGACGCGCAGGCTCAGCGGCCATGGCTCATGGGCCTAGCCGCTCTGCGGCATGTGGGATCTTCCCAGACGGGGGCACGAACCCGTGTCCTCTACATCGGCAGGCGGACTCTCAACCACTGCGCCACCAGGGAAGCCCCAAGATATCAGTCTTGATGTATGATCATAGGTTTGTGAGTAGTAAGGAATTGTTCTTTGTTTAAGTTCATTATTGTTCCAGCTGCCCACAGAGGTAAGAGTGTGAAATGAATCCAGATCACCCAAGCTTAGATCCTGGCTCTCACACTGATTAACTGTGTGACCTAGGGCAAGTCATTTTACCTACTCTGTGCCTCAGTGGATCCATCTGTAAAATAGGAAGTAGTATTATCTACCTACCTTGTAGGCTTGTTGTTAATAAGTGTGAATCACTTAGAACAGTGCTTAGAACATGTTAAGTACTCAATTAATTCTCATTTCTACAGTAAACAAATGGCTACTAATGAAGACAGGTTTTCAGAATTATGGCTATTTCAAATGGCAGGGCTTGGCTTGGTTCAGGTTTTGCTTTGGCAGTTAGTGACTGGAACTGTATTTGCTCATACTGTGGGTCAGAAAACATTCTTATGGTATTTGTCTATGTATTTTCAGTGTATTCATTTGTCCCAGCCATGTTCCCATCAGTCACTGGGCTATAATCTTCTAAGAGAGATGACTCCCTTTATTGGGCTTCTTTGATATGAAAGAAAACCTGAGCAAAGCTCAACTAAATTCTAAGGAGAAACAAACTAAAGTTTTCTTTAATTAGAATATTTTGCAATCCAGCTTTGAATAGTAAGGACAGAGTATTGTCCTCTATCTTTTTATCACCTCATTGCATAATCTTGCTTCTCCATTTTATTTTTCTTTGAGAAGCTTAGAAAAACCAAAATTTCCAAATGAGTGTGACGTTAGCAGTTCATATCATGATGAGTTGTAAGTTACCCATAGCTTCTCCTGGTTATTTTTGTTTGGGTTGTTTTGTGATTCATTGAACAATTGTCCTATGAGTCTGGAATCTGGCTGATTGCATTCCTAGCTGTAATGTGTCCCTCTGTGAGAGTGGCAGGGATTAAGCTCTGTGGGCACATTATCCACAGCTCACTCTTTCAGTTTGGGATGCTGTTATACAAGGCTCCAGATTGATCTGAAAGTGGGGAGAGTGGGAGGGGCTGGAGAGATGCTTAGATAAGTTGAAGTACTTTCAAAAGTCCTGAAGTGGGGCTTCCCTGGTGGCCCAGTCCGCCTGGGGACTGAGAGTCCGCCTGCCGATGCAGGGAACACGGGTTCGTGCCCTGCTCTGGGAAGATCCCACATGCCGCCGAGCGGCTGGGCACATGAGCCATGGCCGCTGAGCCTGCGCGTCAGGAGCCTGTGCTCCGCAAGGGCAGAGGCCACAACAGTGAGAGGCCCGCGTATCACACACACACACAAAAAGTCCTGGAGTGTGCAACTAGCATGGGTTTTATCTCCAAGCTAAAGGGTGGTGGGGAGGGGGGAGTGTGAATTTTGCCTCACTGCTCTGCAAGCCAGACTTAGATCACCAACAGACATCCTGTTCAAATGCAGACATTTGCTGGACATGTTCCTGAATTAAATTTTAGGGATGGTTTGGGAATCAGAAATCTCCTGGGTCAATTTATGGGTTTAAACAGCTACCCACACCTTAGGTTTCTCCAGGGCAATTCAACTTGTTGTTTTCCCATAGAAGTTTGATGTCATAAATGAAGAAACAAACATATGTGTATCCGGGGACTTCCATGGCAGTCCAGTGGTTAAGACTCCACGCTTCCACTGTAGGGGACACTGCAGGTTCCATTCCTGGTCTGGGAACTAAGATCTGGCATGCCGTGTGGCACAGCCAAAAATTAAAAAAAAAAACAGACAAATAAACAAAAGTATCCTATGATGTTTTTAATTTTTTAAATCTTTTTGAGTGGCCAGCAAGGTTTATTGAGTACTCACGGTATGAAGAAAATATTGGTGTCGAATATTTGAGTCTCAAAAGCTTGAATTTTTGATCCCTAAGCATTAATAATAATAATAGCTTTATTAAGCAATTAAAATGTGCTGGGCATTAACTGACTACTTTACAGGTGTAGGTATTTCTAGCTGTACTTTATAATGTAAATAACTGAAGCTTTGAAAGTTTAAGAACTTCCTGTGGTCACAAATCTAGTAAAAGATGGGAATTAAACACAGGCCTGTCAGTTGCTAAATCTGTGTTCTTTCTAAGGCAGTGCTGTCTCATGGAACTTTCTGTGATAATGTTTTATATCTCTGTGGTCCAATATGGTAGATGCAGTATTGGTGGCTAATGAACACTTGAAATGACACTTGTGTGACTGAGGAAATCAGTTTTAAATTTTATTTAATTTTAATTAAATTTAGTAGCCACATGTGGCTAACGGTTGCACAGCTGTAGGACATCACATTGCCTGGTCTATGAACACTCAGGCTACCGTGATTTCATGCATAGTGGATCTGGATATCGAAGAGAGCAAATGTGAACAAGTAGTTGGAGAAAAGGATAACCTTTTATCTGAATCAAAGTCATTTAAATTACAGATTTTAAAGGAAGGTAGACCTCAAAAGGCTCACAAAATTTAGGTAGGGAGAACTTCTTTTGGCAAGCTTCTATTGTATATTTTACTTAGGAATTATTAATATATCGACAATGTTGATTATAAGGGACATAGCAACTTGAAAACAGGAAAAAAGTTGTGCCTAGAACTGTAGTCTTACTGCAAGATTCAGTTCTCTAGGCGTTTTCCAATCTAGGAAATCACGACTAACCCAAGTAGTAAGGACAGAAGAGTGTGTTTACAATCAAACTAATTAACCAAGCTTTTTTGATGTCTATTTTCAGGAGTCTCCTGCCTCCAGTTATCCTGTTTTCCGTGAATGGTTTAGAGCTGAATATTTACAAACTGGAGCCTTTACTGCTCAATATTAATAAACAGACTAGGTCTCCTACGAAGGGTGATATGCAAATAAAACATAGGGGCCTACTTAATAGAAGTCTACATGATAGCCCCTTTTTTGTCTGACCTCTGGATTTACGGTTTGTCTGGATAGGTTCCAGCTCTGCTGACTTGATTGTAAAATCTCTTTTCACTAGAGACTAACTTTTCACACTTCTTTAATTCTTTCCTTGGTAACCAGTCTACCTAGACTTTTTTTTTTTCTTCTAACAATTGACTATAACTTCAGTGTCCTGTGGAAACCCTTTCATTTATACTCGATGAAGGCAGTGTCTCCATGTGTTGTGGGCCAGAACAAGGCACATGGCTCTCAGAGGCAAGGGTCCTGCAGGAGATGGGTAAGCTGGCCAGACCCTGCAGATGCCCCAACTCCAGGCTGTGGAACTACTCCTGTCCCCATCTCTCTGTGCATCTACACTCAGAAAAACAAATTACCAATGTGGGCCCTGGAATCAAATTGCCTAGACCCTGTTTCCTTGTGACCATGAAAGAGTTACTTGACATTTTTTGATCTGACCATGGGGAAGGAGTCCATTCATTCACTTGTTAATTCATTTATTCATTCAGAAAATGCATGAGATCCAGTTATTCTCAGCTGGGGAACACAAATATGTACAAGCCATTTTAAGGGTTTCCAGGTGAGTGAGAGAGACAAGACTCAACACAAGTTGCAGCAATATGGAACAGTAGGTAAGCTCTTCTGAGGATCAGAGAAAGATATGGGTCCTGGTTGGAAAGAGAAATAACTAGGATGAACATAGCAATTTCAAAGCACTTCTGCATGCATTTTAGAACTTCTTACGAAAACCGACGATTCAGAATCCTCATTTGTAGATGAGAAGATGATTCAGGGAAGGTAAAGTGACTTGCCTGGCTTGCTCTGGTAGGTAGTCTGCCCTACGGTCTGAGTTTTCAGATTCTGAAGTTCTCTCCACTGTACCATGCTGGGAAAGCTTCAGGGAGAAGTGACCTCTTAGGCTGAGTCTTTAAAGAGGGACCAAATTTGACAGGCAGAGATAGGCCAGGGCCTTCTAGGTAAGTGAAAAAGCAAAGATGTGAAAGCTTGAAAGATTAAGACATACTTGGGAAGAACATGTTAGCTGAAGCATAAGCTATGTGTAGGGGAGTCAGAAGAGAGAAAAGTATACTGCAGTATGACTGCATCACACGTGGTCTTAACCACTAGACTGAGGAGTTGAGAAATGATTTGACAGTCACAGAGGGAGAGGAGTGTACTGAATGCTGGGAGAAGAGGTAAAATCAGGAAGATCTGGGAAGTGAGTCAGACTGTTGTGGAGAGGATGGGGGAGGCAGGGGAACCTGTTAGGAGGTATTGGGGGAGGAAGAGCTGGATTCAAGAAGTATTGAATGGTGAACTGACATGGTGACTAGGTGAGGGAGTTGAAAAAGGCAGGGAGTAAAGATGGTTAGCTTTGAGTGGAGTCCCTGAAAGAATGTTTATGCCATGAGCAGAGTTGGTGGATTTGCAGAAGGAGTTGCCCTAGGGGGAGAATCTTGAGCTCCTTCTTGGATCTGTTGTGTTTGTGTTGCCTTCTGTGAACCTGACTGTCCACTGGGAAGGTGGGTAGTGAGTCAGAGGAAGAAGAAAAGTTTGACTGACTACCCAGGCAGAGGGGCCTTCCTTCCTGTGTCTGCTCTGCTCCCCACCCCCCTGCTCTTTAATGTAAGTGCCTGATGAATACAATGTTTGGTAGATGGTGGACACTCAAAGTATGTTTGGAAAAGAAATCCATTTGAAAGAAGAGTTGTCAGAAGTTTTGGGACAAAGGCAAAGACTAGAGTGAGGGAAAAGAGGAGATGGTGGCTAACGGTGACACGCCCCAAATTTGAGTCACTGGAGACAGTCATTTCCAAGAGATGAAGGACTTCGGAAGGCCTGGTGGGGTTTCAAGTGGTAGAAACCTGGTCTAGTTAAGAATGTGGAGGGACTCTGGGGTCAGGGTACTAAATGTGTGGATGTTGAAGTCACCAGGAATAATGGCAAAGAGTAAAATTGACTGTTAGACTTGGGCAAGAAGGGACCCTGCTCTGGACCCTACCCTTTCTTTTTTTTTCCTGCACTGCACAGCTTGTGGGATCTTAGTTCCCCAACCAGGGATTGAATGCAGGCCCTTGGCAATGAAAGCTTGGAGTCCTAACCACTGGACCGCCAAGGAATTTGCGACCCTGCCCTTTAGAGGACCTGACTCTGGCTCTCTTCTGCTGCACTCCTCCCCATGGGAAGTCCATGGAGCCAAGGGGTCATGCTCACTGGAACGTGTGCTCCTAGACCCAGCTCTGGGTACCAGGGCTCTGGGATTCCCTGTTCAAATGGCCAAGCCTGCTTCCAGGGCTTCTTTCCAGGCTTCTTTTCTGGGTCTGTTTTCCTGGGGGCACATGATGCCACAGTTTTGCACACTTTAGGCCTGAGCAATGGCCAAAGGGCATCTCTTGCCGAGGGTAGAGGGATGTGAATAGAGCTTTGGGGGTGAGTGGGGTGGAGCCAGGACAGGGAAGAGAAGGGGAACAAAAAGTGGGCTGGGGGCTGGCTTCCATCCTTCTTTGCACGGTCACATTCTGAAGCAGAAGTCCAAGAAGTCAAGAAATTTAAATTCAAACCCAGACTTCCGGGTTGTAAAGGAAGCACATTTGTCAATATCAAAGGTTAGAAGATATTTTGAGTTTGTAAGCTTGATTTATAACTTTAAAATTTTAGATATGTGACATGTAGAACTCTATTTGGGATCTTGCCCTCACACATTAGGAATCAGCAGGTTATAAGGATCTTCATGCTGTGAGCCTTGACACCCATAACACGTTTGGGGTGATAACTTGTTTTATTGTCTGTCTACTCTGATAGATATGAAGTTGTGTGGAGGCAGGATACCAGGCTGCCTTGTTTACAAATATATCCCAGTGTTAGTACAACTAGCCCATGGTAAGTGCTCACTAAATATGTCTAAAATTCTAAAATGGTAACTTACATGATTGGTGATAGCAAGTGGGTGAAGCGAAGAGGTACAAAGGGGTAAAATAATCTGAAAAGAGAAGTTCTTGTTAAATTGTAATGGAGATTGAGCAACAGTCTGGAAGTTTCTCTTCAGTCAATCAGGAGGAGTGGCAAACATGCAACTTCTATCGCCTTAAGAACTAGAGTTGAAGTAATCTATTTATTCATTCTAACCTTTAGGTGTTTTTTCTCCCCATCAACTGAGTGTTTGGACCAGGATCACACAATGTGAGGGCCTGGAGTTCTTAAGTGACTGATTCCCTAAAGTCCAGTAAAAAATATAAATCGACATTTAAAAATGAAGAAAAAAGAACCCAGCTTTTTGGTTTCCCTTGAAAAATGGGAGCTTTGTCAAGACCGGCCCACGGTCCAATATGGCAACAATGGTCTGAAGCCTTTAAATGAGCCTGTGTTTATCAACAAGCCACCACCCACCACTCACAAAAGTGGCCCAGACATAGCCAGGGCAGCGAAGGCCTCTTAATTCATGACCCCTGGACCTCGGGCTCTCTAAGTCCCCTTTGCTTTGAAAGAATATCTCCTTCAATCTCTTCATGGTTATGTTTCTCCCAACCTTTGAATGACCTCAGTGTCATTTGAACTGTAATAAGATCACTTGTATCTGCCAGAGATTCTGAAACTAAATTATTTCACGTACATTCAGAGAAGCCCACCTGCTCCAGAAAGCAACTATTAGCGTTATGGATCCAAATTTCCCGTGATCATTCCTACGATGACCCTAAAAGGAGATGCTAGACTGGAGAGTCTGCGGATCAGGGCTTGACTACTTCCTGAAGGCTGAGAAGATTATGTGTGGTGGCAGAACGGAGGTATTGAGGGTACATAAATGCAGGAACTGCCAGAGTGGAGGCTGCAGAACGGGGCTTGGGAGGATGATGAAGAAACAGACCCTAGAGCGCTAATCTGTTCAGGTATTTATTGATTATTCACGACGTGCCAGGCACTGTATTAACAGAGGGTTTCAGCAGTAGACCTACCAATGTCCCTACTTTAACTGAGCTAATTACGATGAAGTAAGCCAGGTAACACACACACATAAACACATATATCACATACATACATATGTACATGTCGGGTGGAAATAAATGCTAATTATAAAACCAAAGCAGAGCAAGGGAACAGGAAATGAGGGT
>NW_020174268.1:6590853-6591018 GCF_003031525.2 Neophocaena asiaeorientalis asiaeorientalis | reverse complement strand
AATGGCATGCTGGGAACTGTAGTTTCCTGCCGCAGCTCCGCGTCTCGGGGGCAGTAAAAGCGGGTAAGTCTGGCTCCATTGCTGGCGCATGACTTGCAGCTCCGAGGGGTTGTGGGGAGTCCTTGCTGGGGGGCGGGCGTTGGCGGGGGTCATCCCGAGAACCAT
>NW_020174268.1:6574694-6590601 GCF_003031525.2 Neophocaena asiaeorientalis asiaeorientalis | reverse complement strand
GGGCCGGGCTGCAGCCGCCCCCCGGAGCTGCCGGCGCAGAGACCTGGAAATACCGGGGTTTTCGGCCCCGTCACGCGGGCGCGGCCTGCTGTCGGCGAGGAAGAGGTGTGGAGCTGAGGCGGGGTCCGCGGGCCGGGGCCTCGCGGGCCGGGGATGCTGCCGCCCGGATCTGTCGACCGCCCCACCGAGGGGGCGGCCGCGGCTCACGCCCGCTCCCCATGCAGCCTTCCGCCCGGCGCAGCCCCCTCAGTGCCTCCCGCGCTGCAGCACATGGAGCCGCGACTCTGCCGGTCCCCGCGCCTACCTTCTGCGAGCCGGGCCCAGGCGGGCGGTGGCGGCCCGCAGAGGGGGGTGGGGACCAGCCGGGTAACTGACTTGTCGGAGGGTGGTGGATGGGGGAGGGTAGGATGCGCCAGGACCGTTTTCTAATATTCCGGTGCGGTTCTCTGGAGCAGTCGTGCTGAGCTTTTCCAGCTCATACTCTCCTTATTGCTGGCATTTGGAGCAAGCTGAAGGTGGACAATAGTTTACCGTCTATTGTGTGGAGGCTTTGGAAGAGACGTTGTTCCGATCTCCGCGCACAGGACCTGTTTTCTGAGCCTTTTTTGTAGTGGGGGGTGTGCATAGGGTGATCATTTCTTTGACACGTTTTACTGAAATAAATTGGATACGTACGTTCATACGGCCTTGTATATATTTCTTGCTCCAAACTGGTAGAATTTCCAAGTGATTGCAAAACTGTAAACATTCATCGTGGTCACTGTTGCTACTCTGCGTGTTGCCATTGTCTCATTAAGGTGACATTAGCAGGTACTATTTGCAAACTCGGCTTATCCGGGCAGCGCTAGAGGTCTCTCTGCAGCTACCAAAAGCAGTGTAGTTTAATGCACAAACTTCACTGGGACTCTCACCTCTGGATATGTTAGGGGGAAAGTGTTTCAAGTCCACAGCCTCCTCTTCTAATACTAGGTGACAATGATTTGCAGTTTTGTCATTCTTGCTAAGGGGCCATTGTGACTAAGAAGTGTGCATTTTATCCTGTCCTAAAGAGAGAAGGTGGTGAGGGAAAATAATGCCAGTCAGCGTTCTGTTTTGTAGAAAAATAGAGAAAACACAGGCCATTTTTTGGAGCTATAAAATTACATACCAATTAGGAAATACTATGGAATTCCCATTTGATTGAGACAAATAAAGTTCATCTATCTCTGTCCTGGTCGTGGTTAAATTTCTTTTGTGAGAAATATTGATACTTATAAGCAAAAGTGAAACCTAGGAATAGCAACAAGAAATTTTGTAACTGCCTCTTGTTTTTGGTCCACTTGATGATAGGAGTTAAGTTTGAATTTTGCCCATCAGTATTTGTTCTTGAAGCTAACCCCTATTATAAAACAAAAGTTAATGTAGTTTGAAAAAATACCTGTATTGTTTGTACGGAAGAACTAATTAACAGTCTTTCCTCTCTTGGATACTGGTACAAGTTTTTGTCTTATTTTTTGCCCCTATTGTTTCTGGCAGCTCAGTGATACATAGTAAGGACTTCTGCACATAATAGGCACACAGTAAATATCTGCTGATAATCAGAATGTAACCAGTGCCTTCTGGATGCATGCTTGCTAAGCCTTTCAGCCTGAAAATATTGGTGACATTACAGTTCCCAGGATTCAGGAGGGTAACTAAGGCATGAAATAGCAGACATTCAAATGGTAGTTCCATGTGTCAGACACTATAGTAAGAGCTTCATGATGCCTCTTTTAATCCTGTGACAACTTTATGAGCTAGGTTTAGCATTATCCACACTTTACAGGAGGAAAGTACTTTAGATGAGGAAACTCAAGACTGTGTGTAGGTCATGGAGTGGGTATGAGCATTCATTCATTAATTGTCTATTGGGTCTCTAACATTGTTCAGTCTGTACTTCAAGGAGTTTACCTTGACAGTTCTGTAGGAGTGTAGGAAAGTAAACTGATAAGTACAATGCAATACATCAGTAAGTGTATTCTGAGAATGTGTGAGAAAATCCTGACTTGGAGCTGAGCAGTCAAGGGAGATGTTCTGGTTGATTCCTAGTGGATGAATGGGAGTGAGCTGATCCTGGATGAAAGAAAGTTGGCCTGGGAGAGGGAGAGAGCAAGGAAGGGGCATTCCAGACATCAGGGAGTGGTAATTGAAGAGTCCTGAGAATGTAGGACTCTTCAGTTACTGCTGTAGTAGGACTGCTGAGAGAGAGGGATGCTAGAAATGTGACTCAAGGATGAACTGGGGTCAAATCTGATCAAGTGATTTTATTGTAGAATTTGGTATAACTGAGCCTAGACACCATATCTAGTTTAGTCTTACCCATTTTAGAAACTATATTACACTAGAAACTTACGTTGCAGCTTAGCTCTGTGACTAAATAGCAGTGATTATCAGGCTATTTCAAAAACAGTGAGATGTACTTTGATGAGATAGCATTCCTACTTTTTCACACATAGGATAGATAAAAGATATTATAAATTGTATAGCCAGCTGATACACAAATAAGATGCTAGGTGCAAGAATAAAATACATATTTTCTAAAGAAAATAAAAGTGTGGGGTTACGCTAGGGAATTGTGAGTAGGGAGAGGGTTCAGGAAGAAAGTAATTTCATAGTCATTCAGTTGGGAATAGCTTCATAGAAGAAAGGTTGGTGAATTTTATAGAAAGTATGGACTAAACTTGAACAGGGCACGTGAGAAATTAGTGAATAAAGATCCAGGTGAAAAAGAAGAGATTAGATTAAGGAGTGAAGAGATGAGATTTCCAGGTGGCTTGTGGTGGTCTGAGAATATTTTTGTGGTAAAGAGTTGCTTGGAAACTTCTTGATATAGAGATCTGAAGGAATTTATTCTAGAGTAGAGTTAGGAGGTGTAGCATGATTACAGGAATGGAAAAGAGGTGACTGGCAGTAATATCTAGAATTAATTCTGGAGGAATGGTACTGTTATCCCATATGTAAGGAGGAATTTTCCCCAAAATTGAGATCGGGGATGGTCCTAACATGGAATGAGGATTTGAACCTCCTCCTCTTCCCTTGTTCTCTTCCTCTTCTGTGTGAAGCTCACAGGAGAGAAAAGGGATAACGCTTATCCTGAGGTTTATAGATGGAGGTAGGGGAGGGAGTAATTATCATGGACAGCAGTTCAAGGCTTGGGTAGGGTGAATGGATTTTGTAGCTACAACTAGGAAATACATAGTTCCATTTAGTAAATACTTAAAAATCAAACATGCAGGTAACTGCCATCCAGGTCAAGTTTTTCTTGCTCCTGTACACTTCAAAGATATGACATGACATTTTCATCAGTGACAACTAATAATTATTTGAAAATTCTTAACACTTACTGAATGTTTACAGTCAACCTGTACCAAGTACTTTATATGGATTACTTATCTAGTCTTCACAGTCCTATGAAGTATGTATATATTATTATCCACAAATACTTCCAAGGAAACTTGAAGCCTGCGGTTCTGAACTTACTAGCCCCAAGTCCTAGGTGGTTTAAGTGGCAGAGCCTAGACTTAAAGTGCAGCAGCATGACACTAAAGCCAGAACTCGTGCTCACTGTGCTTTACTGTCTCTTCACTGAGTGGAGCCTAAGACTTGGCTTGTATGGATGCACATCTGAAGGTTAATTAATGGGGAAAATATTTAATAAATCTTGACTATATCAGGGAAATTCCTATTTTGATATAAAACCTTGCAAATAAAAACTTTTGTCATCCTATTTATCATTTGATTTATTTGCCTTCTGTTTTTTCACTTTTGCAAAGTTTACTTGTTAGTAAGAAGCCAGTTCATTGGTTTCACTGAAAAATAAGAACCCATATCTTTGGCCTTAACACTTAAACTTTAGGCTTCAATTTCTAATGCTAGGGATAATAAATAAATATCTTCTCATTTGTAAATTCATCTAGCACTACCAAACTTGCTTCTCTCTCTGGAACCTTTGTTGGTAAGAAATACTACCTAACTGTTCAAGCTTCAAACCTTATCCTTGACTTTGACTCCCTTCTTCCCTTCCTTCACTTTTCTGTGTTAGTCATCTGATGAGCCCTCATATTTTTACCTTTGTTACCAACCTTACCACCCTGCCCTAGTTTAGGCCCCTATCCCTGTCTCCTATACAGGTGTGATAGTGCACCTGGTTTCCCTGTATCTTCCCTCCCCAGTGAACTTATGGATTGATCTTTCTGAAACCTTTTTGTGTTACTTCCCTGGCAAATCATCCCATTGCATTCAGGATAAAATTAAAGGTCCTTAGCATGCCTCACATAATTTCATAAAAAGGTCTGCCTTGGGCTTCCCTGGTGGCGCAGTGGTTGAGAGTCCGCCTGCCGATGCAGGAGACACGGGTTCGTATCCCGGTCCGGGAGGATCCCACATGCCGTGGAGCGGCTGGGCCCGTGAGTCATGGCCGCTGAGCCTGCGCGTCCGGAGCCTGTGCTCTGCAACGGGAGAGGCCACAACAGTGAGAGGCCCGTGTACAGCAAAAAAAAAAAAAAAAGTCTGCCTTTTCTACCTCACCTACTGCTTTTCTTATATTTCCTATATATTTTCTATTGCTATCCATGATAAAGTACTTGAGATGGGGCTGTAACCAATACGTTTCCTTCCCATGCCTTTATATATGTTGTTCTCCTGAATGCCTTCTTTTGCTGTCTGTTTGGTGGGGCTCACTCTGGCAAACTCTTTCTTCACTCATACTCCTTCATATATCTCTGGAACACCAAGATTGCAGTTCTGCCATACCATGTCATTATAGTTCAAAAAAACCTTCAGAGGCTTCCCTGGTGGCGCAGTGGTTGAGAGTCCGCCTGCCGATGCAGGGGACACGGGTTCGTGCCCCAGTCTGGGAAGATCCCGCATGCCGCGGAGCGGCTGGTCCCGTGAGCCATGGCCGCTGAGCCTGTGCACCCCGGAGCCTGTGCTCTGCAGCGGGAGGGGCCACAGCAGTGAGAGGCCCGCGTACCACACACACAAAAAAACCCTTCAGAAATTCTCCACAGGGCCTTTCCTGACTAATAACATACTACAATCAGTCCCTATTTTTTCCCTTCTCTCTGTTTTTTTCTAAGTGAGTTTTCCTTTACCTCTTTGGGATAGGTTGCTGTGATGTACAACAAATTCTGTGTGTGTATTGCAACTGTTAAAGTATGTGGTCTGTCAAGAAGCCCACTCATGGTAGGGACCGTGGGTCATTTAGTGACCAGTATATAAAATTTAATAAATACTCTTTAAAAGAGACTAGATAATGTACTTGGGAGTGAAAGGTACAGTATTATTCTAAAATATTAATAATTTCTTTTGTTATTGACTTTATGGCATCGATACCGTTGCCTACAACCCTCCTTTGACAATCTGTTCTGCTATAATGTATTTATGTAACATAAACTAATACTTGCTTGAATGATAAAGAGGAATGATGTTAGTTCATACAGAATTCATGTTGGTTGATATTTGATTTTTACCAGCACATTAACTATTTAGCCCTCCCAAGTAGCAGCAGTTGAACACAAGTAGTTGAAGTACAGAAACAGTTGAAAATAGCAAGCCCAGGAGTATGCTTCTTGGCTCCAATTAACCATATGTTCTGTCTTAAAGGTGCTTATTGCTCCAACCGTCTTGATATATTTCCCTCTTTCTTCCTAATTTTGCAGAACATGAAGTTTTTCAGGAATCTATACGTCATATAGCAGGTACACTTATAATTATCTTCTCTCAAATTCACTATCTGGACATATAATCTTTCCTGGTCCTTCTGCCTCATTGATTACTCTTCTTTGGTTGGCTTTGCTGGCTCTTCTTTCTTCCCATTGATTATAGGCATGCCTTGGGATTCTGTCCACAACTCACTTCTCTATTGGCTTTTTCTTACCCACATTAGCAGTTCCCTTAGTTTTAACGGTCATTTCAGTGTGGGGAACATAAATCTGTTTTAATCATCTGCTGGAAATTAATCACATGAGCATCACATCAGCTTCTCAAGCTCAAAGTGTTTAAAGCCTTTGTTTTTTCTTTTTTCTGTTTATGGCATCATCACTCTCACTGTGACCTGAACTTGAAATTTGAGAGGTTTCTTGGACTCCTTCCTCATCTTCCACATTCAGTCAGATGCCAGTCATGTAGCTTGAATCTCTGTGCTGTCTCTGGATTTGGGCCCTGCCTCTCTATTCCACTGCCTCCAGCCTACTTTCAGCCTTATTACTTATCATCTAGCAGTTTAAAAGTTGCCTCCAAAGTGGTGTTCTTCCTCCAGTTCATGAGATGTTTTAGTGAGCCTGATACCTGGTTATTTTTCAAGGTTCTGTGTCTGTCCCCCACCCCCCATCCCCACACCTTTAAGCTCTAGCAACACTGAACTTCTTATATGCTTATACATAATCTGGAATCTGGCCCTCCCCTGCTTGCCAATTCTGTTTCTATTCTCAGGGTTATCCTGCTGACTGGAATATCCTTCCCTGCCTCCTGTTGCCTGGTTAATTCCTACCCCTCTTAAATACTCACCTCTGGATTTAGCTCTTCTGAGAAATCTTTCTGAATCTCCCCTCACCCCCCCGGGTTGTTAGGAAACTTTCTTCCCTCACTGTGGTTAGATAATATATTTTTATTATGTTTTATCTGTTTCTCCTATATGTACCTCCATTACCTAGTTCTTAGTACAGTGGCAGAGCAAAATAAGCACTAAAATATTTCTTAAATAAGTACCTTCATTGTAAGTACCACCAGCACAATAATTTTCCTAAAATATGCTTTTTAACTGAAACTTCTACTCTTTCGGTGCCTTTTTGTTTGTTTTTTTTTTACTGCTTCCCAAATCAAGTCCGAACTTTTTATTATGATAGGTAAAATATTGGGAGATTAAGACACATTTATAGAGAAATAATTTTTAAAATTTTCTTATATGTCAGTCATGACAATTAACTCCCGAAGACTTACGTACTTCTCTAAAAAATAAGAGTGCATTCTTAAATAAATACCACATCACCCTGACACAATTAATCATTTCCTAATAATAGCTAATGTAATCTACATTTAAATTTCCCCAGTTGTCCTTTAACTTTTTTTTTAACTTTTGGTTGTTAGAACCATGATTACACAAGATCTGATCACATTTGGTTATGTTTCTTAAGGCTCCTTTAAGAGACTCCTCCCACCATGGTTTTTTTTTTTTAACATCTTTATTGGAGTATAACTGCTTTACATTGTTGTGTTAGTTTCTGCTGTATAACAGAGTGAATCAGCTATATGTATACATATATCCCCATATCCCCTCCCTCTTGCGTCTCCCTCCCACCCTCTCTATCACACCCCTCTAGGTGGTCACAAAGCACCGAGCTGATCTCTGTGTGCTATGCAGCTGCTTCCCGCTAGCTATCTATTTTACCTTTGGTAGTATTTATAAGTCCATGCCACTCTCTAACTTCGTCCCAGCTTACCCTTCCCCCTCCCTGTGTCCTCAAGTCCGTTCTCTACGTCGGTGTCTTTATTCCTGTCCTGCCCCTAGGTTCATGAGAACCTTTTTTTTTTTTTTTTTTAGATTCCATATGTATGTGTTAGCATACAGTATTTTTTTCTTTTCTGACTTCCTTCACTCTGTATGACAGACTCTAGGTCCATCCACCTCACTACAAGTAACTCAATTTCGTTTCTTTTTATGGCTGAGTAATATTCCATTGTATATATGTGCCACATCTTCTTTATCCATTCATCTGTCGATGGGCACCTAGGTTGCTTCCATGTCCTAGCTATTGTAAATAGTGCTGCAGTGAACATTGTGGTACATGGCTCTTTGAATTATGGTTTTCTCAGGATACATGCCCAGTAGTGGGATTGCTGGGTCATATGGTAGTTCTGTTTTTAGTTTTTTAAGGAACCTCCCTGCTGTTCTCCATAGTGGCTGTATCAGTTTACATTCCCACCAAAAGTGCAAGAGGGTTCCCTTTTTTCCACACCCTCTTCAGCATTTATTGTTTGTAGATTTTTTTTTGAATTTTATTTATTTTTTTATACAGCAGGTTCTTATTAGTTATCTATTTTATACATATTAGTGCATACATGGCAATCCCAATCTCCCAGTTCATCCCACCACCACCACCACCCCAATCCCTGCCACTTTCCCCCCTTGGTGTCCATACGTTTGTTCTCTACACCTGTGTCTCTATTTCTGCCCTGCATACTGGTTCATCTGTACCATTTTCTAGGTTGTTTGTAGATTTTTTGATGATGGCCATTCTGACTGGTGTGGGGTGATTGTAGTTTTGATTTGCATTTCTCTAATGATAAGTGATGTTGAGCATCCTTTCATGTGTTTGTTGGCAATCTGTATATTTTCTTTGGAGAAATGTCTGTTTAGATTTTCTGCCCATTTTTGTATTGGGTTTGTTTTTTTGATATTGAGCTGCATGAGCTGCTTGTATGTTTTGCAGATTAATCCTTTGTCGGTTGCTTTGTTTGCAAATATTTTCTTTCGTTCTGAGGGTTGTCTTTTCATCTTGTTTATGGTTTCCTTTGCTGTACAAAAGCTTTTAAGTTTCATTAGGTTCCATTTGTTTATTTTTGTTTTTATTTCCATTTCTCTAGGACCACCATGTTTTTTATTGTGGTAAAGTATACATAATATAAAATGTACCATTTTAACCTTTTAAGTGTACCATTCTGTGGCATTAAATACATGCACATCATTGTGTAACCATTCCCACTGTCTGTCTCCAGAACTTTTTCATCTTCCCCAACTGAAACTCTGTCCCCATTAAACTAAGTACATTTCCACTCTCCCCAGCCCCTGGCAACCTCTTTTCTTTCTGTCCTTATGAATTTGACTCTTCTAGGAACATCACGTAAGTAGAATCATACAGTGTTTCTCCTTTTGTGACTGACTTATTTCACTTAGCATAATATCTTCAAGGTTCATCCATGTTGCAGTGTGTGTCAAAATTTCCTTCCTTTTTATGACTGAATAATATTCCATTGTATGGATATACCACATTTTGCTTATCCATTTATCCACTGATGGATCCTTGGGTTGCTTCCACCTTTCTGCTGTTTTTCCCCACCATTTAAAAAATGCTGTTAATTTGGTGAAGAAGAAATCAGGTCAGTTTCCTTATATACATATATATATATATTTTGCTGTACACGGGCCTCTCACTGTTGTGGCCTCTCCCGTTGTGGAGCACAGGCTCCGGACACGGAGGCTCAGCAGCCATGGCTCACGGGCCCAGCCGCTCCGCGGCATGTGGGATCTTCCCGGACCGGGGCACGAACCCGTGTCCCCTGCATCGACAGGCGGACTCTCAACCACTGCGCCACCAGGGAAGCCCCAGTTTCCTTATATTAAGTCAAACCACATGAAATTGCCATTTTTGAGGTTCAAAACAGCCAAATCTCAGCAGTTTCACATGGTTCAACCTATCAGACTGTCCTAATTACTGGATATGTCTTTCTCTTTGTGGTGTTGCTTAACTTGTTCCTCCTATTTCTTACGACCCTCTGAATTTTCTGTAAACTGGAGGTTAGTTTGAAAGGCTTAATTATCTTTAGTTTAAGTATTTTTGCTTTAAATAAACCTTCAATTGGTGATGCTGTGTGCTTCAGAATATATCCCAATATGGATGTTAGACTGATCAGGCGGTTCAGATGATAAAGAGTAGTTTAATGTCATGATGTCAGAGTTACCATATTTGGTGAAATGAATTTTAGTTGTTTGGGTGAAATATGATAAAGACTTGAATAACATTTGAAGTGAAAAAGTCACCTGACTTCTTGGGATCCAGTAAAGGAGTT
This sequence comes from Neophocaena asiaeorientalis asiaeorientalis, assembly GCF_003031525.2. Taxonomy (NCBI): domain Eukaryota; kingdom Metazoa; phylum Chordata; class Mammalia; order Artiodactyla; family Phocoenidae; genus Neophocaena; species Neophocaena asiaeorientalis. Next base: position 6,580,797 of record NW_020174268.1, on the reverse strand, counting down.
AGAAAGTGTATCTAGAAAATCTTAACTTCAAAGTCAGTGATATTCTCTTTCCATGACTGATAGCATTCCTAAGTTGACTTTTTGTTTTCTTAGCATAAGGTTTGGCTATATTCTCATTTCCAAGTCTCTATTCCTTTACCTTCAAAGTAGAGCAGTATTAAATATGTAAGGAGGATGTAGCTATACTTCGTCATTTTGCCATTAAGAAAAAATTTGCCACAGCTTAGGATACGAACATTAACAATTAAAACATGGTAAAATGAGTCATGACTATATTAACTTGGAATTAATCATTCTGAACTGTTGAGTTTTCTGGGTTATAAGTTTATTTGTTTACATACCAAATTTTCTTTTATTTTGAAATGCCAGTGTTCCTAAAAATGTCCTATGCATGTCTCTGCCTTCTTAAGTAGAATATAATTTAGTTATTTTCTTGGTTCTTGAGAATCATCGTTATGCATATGGCTATTACTTTTTGCTCTTATGTAAGTGATGCCTTCGAGTTCTTAGGTTTGTCAGAATTTTGGCCTTAATTTCTGTGCTTATGGAGTTTTTGCTCTTCATAATTTTTTCGCCTGTCATTCCCTTGCTCTTAGTCTGTCAGCTTTTTCTTTGATATTATCAGCATGTTTACCTGTAGTAGCTCCTTTCTTTCCTTTTAGTTTGTTGCTTCATATAGTTTTTATTCTAGTGACTTAGATAACAGATTTATTAAACACTTATGTAGCATTTGCTATGTGCCAGGGAGGCATTGTTAATTCCAAAGACTGTAAATACGAATAATGCTGTCCTTGCTCTAGGGAAGTTCAGTTTGGTGGGAGAGACCGATATCTAAGCATATGCTTAATGTGCAGTATGATAGTTCTGTGATATAGGTACATAATTTGCAAAGTACTATGATAGCATGTAGAAAGGGAGTGACTAAATCTGGGGGAATTGAGTAAGGTTATGCAGAAGATCACCCTTGAGCTAGGTCTTGAAGGAGGAGTTTGCCAAGACAGAAAGAAAAATAACATGAATAACAGTGACTAAATCATGGAGTGTTGAAAGTATAGCATGTTCAAGCAACAGTTGATATGGTGATCTTTTATCTGTTCCCCTTTCTTTTGGAAACAGCATTCTCATTTCGCCTTTGGAAGCTACTCTTCTTCCATTGGATACCTCTTGGTGGAATTTTTCATCTAAATGCTCCTGCTTTTTTTGGTTAATTAAAGTGCTTCACTTTTTCTGGATAGTACAAAATAGGCCCATCAGATGCTGTCCCCTGGCATTTAAATCTTGAGTGAGCTGATACTGGGATATGAGAACCTTTTTTTTTTTTTTTTTAGATTCCATATGTATGTGTTAGCATACAGTATTTTTTTCTTTTCTGACTTCCTTCACTCTGTATGACAGACTCTAGGTCCATCCACCTCACTACAAGTAACTCAATTTCGTTTCTTTTTATGGCTGAGTAATATTCCATTGTATATATGTGCCACATCTTCTTTATCCATTCATCTGTCGATGGGCACCTAGGTTGCTTCCATGTCCTAGCTATTGTAAATAGTGCTGCAGTGAACATTGTGGTACATGACTCTTTGAATTATGGTTTTCTCAGGATACATGCCCAGTAGTGGGATTGCTGGGTCATATGGTAGTTCTGTTTTTAGTTTTTTAAGGAACCTCCCTGCTGTTCTCCATAGTGGCTGTATCAGTTTACATTCCCACCAAAAGTGCAAGAGGGTTCCCTTTTTTCCACACCCTCTTCAGCATTTATTGTTTGTAGATTTTTTTTTGAATTTTATTTATTTTTTTATACAGCAGGTTCTTATTAGTTATCTATTTTATACATATTAGTGCATACATGGCAATCCCAATCTCCCAGTTCATCCCACCACCACCACCACCCCAATCCCTGCCACTTTCCCCCCTTGGTGTCCATACGTTTGTTCTCTACACCTGTGTCTCTATTTCTGCCCTGCATACTGGTTCATCTGTACCATTTTCTAGGTTGTTTGTAGATTTTTTGATGATGGCCATTCTGACTGGTGTGGGGTGATTGTAGTTTTGATTTGCATTTCTCTAATGATAAGTGATGTTGAGCATCCTTTCATGTGTTTGTTGGCAATCTGTATATTTTCTTTGGAGAAATGTCTGTTTAGATTTTCTGCCCATTTTTGTATTGGGTTTGTTTTTTTGATATTGAGCTGCATGAGCTGCTTGTATGTTTTGCAGATTAATCCTTTGTCGGTTGCTTTGTTTGCAAATATTTTCTTTCGTTCTGAGGGTTGTCTTTTCATCTTGTTTATGGTTTCCTTTGCTGTACAAAAGCTTTTAAGTTTCATTAGGTTCCATTTGTTTATTTTTGTTTTTATTTCCATTTCTCTAGGACCACCATGTTTTTTATTGTGGTAAAGTATACATAATATAAAATGTACCATTTTAACCTTTTAAGTGTACCATTCTGTGGCATTAAATACATGCACATCATTGTGTAACCATTCCCACTGTCTGTCTCCAGAACTTTTTCATCTTCCCCAACTGAAACTCTGTCCCCATTAAACTAAGTACATTTCCACTCTCCCCAGCCCCTGGCAACCTCTTTTCTTTCTGTCCTTATGAATTTGACTCTTCTAGGAACATCACGTAAGTAGAATCATACAGTGTTTCTCCTTTTGTGACTGACTTATTTCACTTAGCATAATATCTTCAAGGTTCATCCATGTTGCAGTGTGTGTCAAAATTTCCTTCCTTTTTATGACTGAATAATATTCCATTGTATGGATATACCACATTTTGCTTATCCATTTATCCACTGATGGATCCTTGGGTTGCTTCCACCTTTCTGCTGTTTTTCCCCACCATTTAAAAAATGCTGTTAATTTGGTGAAGAAGAAATCAGGTCAGTTTCCTTATATACATATATATATATATTTTGCTGTACACGGGCCTCTCACTGTTGTGGCCTCTCCCGTTGTGGAGCACAGGCTCCGGACACGGAGGCTCAGCAGCCATGGCTCACGGGCCCAGCCGCTCCGCGGCATGTGGGATCTTCCCGGACCGGGGCACGAACCCGTGTCCCCTGCATCGACAGGCGGACTCTCAACCACTGCGCCACCAGGGAAGCCCCAGTTTCCTTATATTAAGTCAAACCACATGAAATTGCCATTTTTGAGGTTCAAAACAGCCAAATCTCAGCAGTTTCACATGGTTCAACCTATCAGACTGTCCTAATTACTGGATATGTCTTTCTCTTTGTGGTGTTGCTTAACTTGTTCCTCCTATTTCTTACGACCCTCTGAATTTTCTGTAAACTGGAGGTTAGTTTGAAAGGCTTAATTATCTTTAGTTTAAGTATTTTTGCTTTAAATAAACCTTCAATTGGTGATGCTGTGTGCTTCAGAATATATCCCAATATGGATGTTAGACTGATCAGGCGGTTCAGATGATAAAGAGTAGTTTAATGTCATGATGTCAGAGTTACCATATTTGGTGAAATGAATTTTAGTTGTTTGGGTGAAATATGATAAAGACTTGAATAACATTTGAAGTGAAAAAGTCACCTGACTTCTTGGGATCCAGTAAAGGAGTTAGAAAGTGTATCTAGAAAATCTTAACTTCAAAGTCAGTGATATTCTCTTTCCATGACTGATAGCATTCCTAAGTTGACTTTTTGTTTTCTTAGCATAAGGTTTGGCTATATTCTCATTTCCAAGTCTCTATTCCTTTACCTTCAAAGTAGAGCAGTATTAAATATGTAAGGAGGATGTAGCTATACTTCGTCATTTTGCCATTAAGAAAAAATTTGCCACAGCTTAGGATACGAACATTAACAATTAAAACATGGTAAAATGAGTCATGACTATATTAACTTGGAATTAATCATTCTGAACTGTTGAGTTTTCTGGGTTATAAGTTTATTTGTTTACATACCAAATTTTCTTTTATTTTGAAATGCCAGTGTTCCTAAAAATGTCCTATGCATGTCTCTGCCTTCTTAAGTAGAATATAATTTAGTTATTTTCTTGGTTCTTGAGAATCATCGTTATGCATATGGCTATTACTTTTTGCTCTTATGTAAGTGATGCCTTCGAGTTCTTAGGTTTGTCAGAATTTTGGCCTTAATTTCTGTGCTTATGGAGTTTTTGCTCTTCATAATTTTTTCGCCTGTCATTCCCTTGCTCTTAGTCTGTCAGCTTTTTCTTTGATATTATCAGCATGTTTACCTGTAGTAGCTCCTTTCTTTCCTTTTAGTTTGTTGCTTCATATAGTTTTTATTCTAGTGACTTAGATAACAGATTTATTAAACACTTATGTAGCATTTGCTATGTGCCAGGGAGGCATTGTTAATTCCAAAGACTGTAAATACGAATAATGCTGTCCTTGCTCTAGGGAAGTTCAGTTTGGTGGGAGAGACCGATATCTAAGCATATGCTTAATGTGCAGTATGATAGTTCTGTGATATAGGTACATAATTTGCAAAGTACTATGATAGCATGTAGAAAGGGAGTGACTAAATCTGGGGGAATTGAGTAAGGTTATGCAGAAGATCACCCTTGAGCTAGGTCTTGAAGGAGGAGTTTGCCAAGACAGAAAGAAAAATAACATGAATAACAGTGACTAAATCATGGAGTGTTGAAAGTATAGCATGTTCAAGCAACAGTTGATATGGTGATCTTTTATCTGTTCCCCTTTCTTTTGGAAACAGCATTCTCATTTCGCCTTTGGAAGCTACTCTTCTTCCATTGGATACCTCTTGGTGGAATTTTTCATCTAAATGCTCCTGCTTTTTTTGGTTAATTAAAGTGCTTCACTTTTTCTGGATAGTACAAAATAGGCCCATCAGATGCTGTCCCCTGGCATTTAAATCTTGAGTGAGCTGATACTGGGACCTAAGTGATTCATCCTGGCAGAAGTACTGTGAAGAAATCTTCCATTAATTTCTGCCACCTAGATCTTTGGAGTTGCTTTCATCCTGATTTTTTCATAGATTCTTTAGCTTTTCCTTTGGTTCTTTGAATTGTGCTGTATTTTTCCAGTAATTCTCCTGTCTCCCTGCTTCCCCTTGTATCTTAAATTAACTCCAATCTGTTTTATTGTTTGCAACATATCTCTAATTTAAGGTGAAGACTGTCCTGGTTTGGTTAGGACTGAGCGAATTCTCAGGACACAGGACTTTTCAGTGTTCAGACCAGGAAAGTCCTGGGCAAATTAACAGATTGGGTACTCTAACTGAAACAGTTTGGAGTAAGGATAACAAGTTTTGGGAGCCAAACGTTGCTCAAATGGAAATATTCAGTATGCAGCTGAAAATAATGTGTGCAGAACTAGCTTGCTTCAGTTATTTTGCTCAGAAGTTATCTGAATTCTGAACTAAGTGTGGGGGATAAAACAATGAAAATAATGATAATCAATGATTATCAATAATCAATGATTGTTGAGCACTTACTATGTACAAGGTACTCTGCTTATAAGAATAATCTTAAATAATCCTTACAAAATTGCCATTATACAGATGAAGAAAATGAGTTAAGTAATTTGCTTAACAATTTATTGACTGGAGATGTATTAACACGTCTTTTGTTACCCTAACTTCATCAACTGGAGATGTACCAATACCTGTTTAGAGAGTGATACAATTAACGTCACCATGCAAAGTTGTTAGAACTTAAAATTGATCAAGGTTCATTACACAACTTAATGATTGTTGTTATCTTTCACATTTTGCTCCGTTAGGTTTTTGTCCCAACCTTGTGTATATTATAAATGCAATTTTCAAAAATGATGCATCGCGAAATTTTGAGTGAAGAATTTTTCAGGTGAATTTTATGCAGGTACTTTCTCTGATTGTCTGAGCAACATATATACTGGTGTCTCAGAAGATGATAGTTCTTCAGAGTATAGTTCTGATTCAGACAATGTGAATATTAGATGAAAAAAGACAAAAAAAACCTTAGTGATTGATTCTGATATGGCAAGTGAAAATGAAACTCATGGTGCTGGAGAATGCTCCTTTGTTTCTACAGAAGAGTGGATTGAAGACGACATTTCACGAAAATTGGAAGACTTTAATAGGAGTGTCAGGTATAGCTTTTTTTTTTTTTTTTTTTTTCGGTGAGGG
>NW_020174268.1:6513876-6574074 GCF_003031525.2 Neophocaena asiaeorientalis asiaeorientalis | reverse complement strand
CTCTCCCATTGCGGAGCACAGGCTCCGGACGCGCAGGCTCAGCGGCCATGGCTCGCGGGCCCAGGCACTCCGCGGCATGTGGGATCTTCCCGGACCGGGGCACGAACCTGTGTCCCCTGCATCGGTAGGCGGACTCTCAACCACTGCGCCACCTGCGAAGCCCCTAGGTGTAACTATTGAATGTAATAACCCTGAAAGTGTTAGTGAAGTAACAGAATTAATTTTTGATAATGACTTTGTTGAGTTGGTCACTTCCCAAACAAACGTGTATCACCAACAGAATGAAAATCATATAAAAAGTATGATAAGGCTTTACAATGAACTGATGTAACCAATAGTGAAATGAAGAAGTTTCTTGGATTAATAATTTTGATGGGACAGATAAAGTCACACTGGAAAGAATATCCTGACTGATCCCTTACTTGAAACACCTATCTTTCCAAAGATTATGACAAGAAGAAGGTTCAAACAAATAATGACATTTCTTCACTTTAATGATAACTCGGAAACTCCACTTCTGCAGGCAGAATTTCAAAAGTTAAGCCTCTTCTGGATTATTTTCTACCAAAATTTCAATCGATTTATATACCCAAAGAAGAGCTGTCACTTGAGGAGGCAATGATAAAGTGGAGAGGATGACTCAGATTCAAAGCCTGTAATACGGGAAAACTTACAAAATGTGGAATTTTGGTCAGGATGGTTAGCAAAAGTGAAACTGGATATATATGCAACCTTGAGATTTACACAGTTGAAGGAAAGAAACTGCAAGAAGCAGTATTATCGGTCCTACAATCTTATCTTGGTTCGTGGCACCATATTTAGCAAGACAGTTATTACAATAGTATGTCCACATCTGAAATATTGTTGAAAAATAAAAGCAGTGTTTGTAGACTATAAAAGAGAATTGTGGTCTACCAAACCAGTTGAAGGAGAAATCTAAAAATCTACAGAGGGGAGAAATGACATTCTTACGGAAGGGAGAAGTGATTATTCTTATATGGAAAGATGAGGCTAGTCCACATGGTGACAACTATTCCTGACGCCTCCGTAGCATCTACAGGAAAGGAAAACAGAAGGACTGGCCATCAGATAACTAAGCCCACTTCTGTATTAGGGTATAATAAATGTATGAAAGGAGTTGATCAATCTGATCAATATCTGGCAAACTTCAATATCCTCCAGAAAACTCGAAAATGGTATAAGAAAGTGGGTTTCTATCTGAGCAATTGTGGTTTATTCAATGCGTTTAAAATTTATTGTAGCCTTAATGCACAGAATAAAGTGACTTACAAGCAATTTTTGTTAGCAATAGCTAGAGAATGGGTAACTGACTGTTCTGGTGAATGTAGTGGTAGTCCCACACCTGGTCCTTCTTGTGGCATTTCTAAAAGAACCCCCCACTGGGACTTCCCTGATGGTGCAGTGGATGGGACTCCTGCTCCCAATGCAGGGGACCTGGGTTCGATCCCTGGTCAGGGAACTAGATCCCACATGCATGCTGCAACTAAGTTCGCATGCTGCAACTAAGGAGCCCTGGAGCCACAACTAAGGAACCCACGTGCTGCGACTAAGGAGCCAGCGCAACCAAATAAATACATAAGTAAATATTTAAAAATAAATAAATAAATGCAAAAGAGCCCCCTACAAAGATCCACCTTGTCGACTATCAGGTAAAATAAAAGAACATATTTTAGAGGAAATAATATCCACAGGACTAAAAAAAAAAAATGCCGTCAGAAAGTGTAGAGTCTGTTCTTCCAGGGGAAAGTGCAGTGAAACACGGTATGTTGTAATAGATGTTCTGTTCCCCTGCACAGAGGTGCCTGCTATCACACTCTAATGAAGTATTAGGTGCCTGCCTATCACACTCTAACGAAGTATTAGAATGCTTTAGTAAGACATGTACAAAGTTGTTGCAAAAAAGTTGTTTGCAAAGTTGCAAAAAAAGTTGTTGATATTTACTCAAACATGGGTGTTTCAGTATTCACTTACAGAACAAATCGCTGGCCACAGGAGTTAGTTTCTGCAAAAATACCGTGGTCAATAATTCGTTAAGAACGTATAGGCGAAACTGGCATTCAGTCCTAGATTTCCTGCTTTAAAATCCTGTGCCCTGAATAACCATTCTCCTACTTTGCCTCAGGATCCCTGCTCAAGGAAGACTAGTCTGGAAATGATGTAAAAGCAAACAAATAATTACTATAATGGAATTATGTAGCGAGTACAGTGGGCACATAGGGAAAGAACGTGGGTGAGTCAGAAAAGGCTTCATGGAGATGATTGTGCCTAAGCTGAAGCTAGAAAAATGTGTAGTTATTTCTTTGGTAGTAAATCTTGGGTGGGCCTGGAAGTAAGAGACAGCATCATATGCTCTGGGAAACTAAATTCATTCAGTATTTCTTACAGGTAGAGTGATTAGAAAGTTGGAAAAGATAGGCTGGGGCCAGATTGTGAACAAGCTTTACTGTGGGCAAGATTTTAAATTGGGAAGTGGGTTTTGTGCATTGAGAACTATTGCTTTGGTTGTACTGTAGGAGATAGACTGGTGAGGGTGGGAAGAGAGTTTGGGAGGAACAGTTAGAAAATTCTCAGGGGTCTTAGAGATGGATGGTCTGACTAATAGCACTGGCATTGGGAGCCAAAGACAGGAAGTTATGAGAACTATTTACTTGGTATGTTTTACCTTCTAGAACAGAGGTTAGCAAACGTTCTCTGTAAAGAGACATAATATTTTAGGCTTTGAGGGCTGTACAGTTTATGTTACAACTGTTCAACTCTGCTCTGAGCATGAAAGCAGCAAACACAATAGGGAAACAAAGCTTATTTAAAAAATCAGGTGGAGGGCTGGATTTGGCTCACAGGCCCTATTTTGCCTACCCCTGTTGTAGGATGATGTGACCAGTGGTGAAGGTTTGGAAAATAGTTTAAACAGTGATTAGAGCGTTTAAGAGAATATGGATAAGGGCTCGTAGGGGTAAGAAGAAAAGAGGACTAGGAGGAAAGAACCCCAGGAACCACATCATTTTAGAGGACTAGTGAGTGCCACTGAAGAATGAGTCTGTAGGAAGCTTACAGCAAAGAGTCGCATCAGAACTTTAGGGGAGGAACTTCCCTGGTGGTGCAGTGGTTGGGAGTCTGCCTGCCAATGCAGGGGACACGGGTTCGATCCCTGGTCCGGGAAGATCCCACATGCTGCGGAGCAACTAAGCCCGGCACCACGACTACTGAGTCAGCGCGCCTAGAGCCTGTGCTCTGCAACAAGAGAAGCCACCACAGTGAGAAGCCTGCGCACCACAACGAAGAGTAGCCCCCCACTCGCGGCAACTAGAGAAAGCCCGCGCGCAGCAATGAAGACCCAATGCAGCCAAAAAATAATAATAATATAATAAAATTAAATTAAATTAAAAAAGAACTTTAGGGGAGAAGAGTTTCCTGAAAAAGGGATAACAGTTGCAGCATTAAATGCTGCAGAGGAGAGGTATGATGAGGACCTGAAATAAGCCATTCATTGTGGTTGGGGGCTGGTGATTAAATGGAAAACTCAGAGAGTGGTGGAGGCTGGGAGCTAGGTTATAATAGGGTGAGGAGTGAGTCAGAGTTGAGGTGGTAGATGGAACCAGTCAGTAGAAACTCAGTTTAAAAATTTGGTACTCATGGGAAGGAGGGACCACAAGTTAGCTTGAGGAGGAAGTATGCTTAAAAGAATTATTTTTGTTGTTTCTCGGTCGTTGAGAAGTATGGGATTGACTGCTGTTTGTGAAGAAACTGGAGCAAAACAGACTTAAGGACCTGGCTAGAAAAGGAATAAATGATTGAGCCTGGAATACTGGGGAGTTGTTACAGATGAAAAGTAAGAGATATATGTTGTGGTTAGGTTTTAAAGGGGCCTCAGTTGGAAAGGACTTGGAAGAAATAGAGATAGAAGTAAGGATAGGCTGCAGTAGGGTATGGAAACTGGAACAGATGATGCCTGATGGCTTCTATTTTCTCTGACAAAGTTATCTCCAGAGAATAAAGAGTCTAAGAGAGATAATACTTGAAGAAAAGGTGTTTGGGGGAATGCAAAATATCTAGGAATGAAGGCCAAGCTGAGATAAGTACAGTCATCCCTTGGTATTGGTGGGGAATTGGTTCCAGGAGCCCCCTTGGATACCAAAATCTGTGGATGCTCAAGTCCCTTTAAAAATGGTGTATGGGGCTTCCCTGGTGGCGCAGTGGTTGAGAGTCCGCCTGCCGATGCAGGGGACATGGGTTCGTGCCCCGGTCTGGGAAGATCCCACATGCCGCGGAGCGGCTGGGCCCGTGAGCCATGGCCGCTGAGCCTGCGCGTCCGGAGCCTTGTGCTCCGCAACGGGAGAGGCCATAGCAGTGAGAGGCCCGCATACTGCCAAAAAAAAAAAAAAGGTGTATGTAATACAGTTGGCCCTTAGAATCCAAGCAGACTGACAGTACTATAGTGTTATTTTGGTAATGGCTTTGAACAGTTTTCAGTTCATTGCATCAAATTTAGCTATGAAAGCATCATGGATTATAGTTAGAATTGTTAAGCCAAATATAAAGTGTAGAAATCATACTCACTTGAATCATTAAAAGATTGAACTAGCAAGATGCAGAACTTTAGTCCAAACCCTTTTTCTCACAGATGGTAGAAACTGAGGGTGTAGAGAAATAATGAATATTGTCCACTCACCTAGTTGATAACCAGGTTTTCTGATTCTAGTACTTGGGTAACACAGCACACTTAAAAAGAAAAGCAATATTTTAGAAAACTTTGAAACATACAGTGGTAGAATAATACATGGAACTTCTGTATACCATTTTAAAATAGTTACAATTTTTGGCCAGTCTTGTTTCATTTCTTTTCCTACCCACTGTTACCCTTCCCTGGAATATTTGAAGCAAATTCCAGATATCCTGTTTTGTATATCAGTATTTTAACATGTATGTCTAAAAGGTAAGTCTGATTCTGACAACAATTCCAGTGTGTGGATTTTTTTCCCCATACCAAGCAGTTCTCCGACACCAGCTGGGTTTCCTACAGTTCAGCTAAATTCTGATGCCACCTACCTGGAGATAGCGTCAGATTCCATGGGTTAAGGGTTCAGTCCTACAAGACTGCTCCCCACCCCCACCCCTGCCTGCCTTTGATCAACTGGCCATAAACCTCCTTGTGTTAGGTTACTTTGGCTCACAGAACCCAGAGAAACATTTTGCTTACTAGATTATCTGTTTATTATGAAAAGATACAACTCAGAAACAGCCAAATGGAAGAGGTGCATAGGGCAAGGTATGGGGGAAAGGAGCAGACCTTTCATGTTCTCTCAGAGTGCACCAGTCTCCAGCATCTCTGCGTGTTCACCAACCTGGAAGCTGTTCAGACCCTCACCTTCCGAGTTTTTATGGAGGCATGATTGATTAAATTGTGGGCCATTGGTGGTGGAACTCAATCTCTAGCCCCTCTACCCTCCCCCAAGTTTGGGGGGTGGGGCTAAAAGTTCCAACCCTCTCATCACAGGTCTGGCATCCAGCCCCCAACCTTAGGTTGCCTGAGGTGATCCCAAAGTTGCCTCATTAACATAACAAAAGACACCTTCACTGTGCTCTACACTTAGGAAATCCCAAGAGTTTTAGGACCTCTGTACCAGGAACAGTGGACAAACACCAACTGTATATTTCATATTATAAATCACAATATTGAGGTCAGACATATGATATTATTATACTTAAACGAAAACCCAGACCAGTAATTGTCACGTCATTAAATACCCAGTTAAAAACACACTTTTGATATGAAATTTCAAAGTAAAAATACCCACTATTATACTGCACATTTATAGACCAAAAGGAACCTTCTCGGTCAGTTGTTTGGGGTTGGGATGTGACATAGGAAATTAATATTTTAAATAATTTTTTCCTCTCTCCAACTAAGAAAGAAGTAAAAGAATAATCCTGTCTCTCTCAAAATAGTTGATGATAACAGGTAGTTAATTTGTAACTTCCTAAGATGGTATACAAATTATTATAGAATGAGGAGACTTTATGAAAATAAAGCCTGTTTGAAATGAAGATGACTCTAATAAATGCTGTACTTTGTAAGAAAGATGTTAAAACACTTTGTGTCTCTGAAACAGCTTGATGTATTCCAGTTTATTATACCTTGACTAAAAAAACACAACAATAAGTTTTCTTATTAAATGTAGAAGCGTTAAATTATAGAGAGACAAAGTGGGACAGCAGTGAATTTGTGTTATAGACCCTTCCTTTGTTGAAATAGTGTATACTCTTTCTTTGCATTCCCTATCTTAGAATTGCGAAGGTAAATATCCAGTTTTCCAAACATCTTTGTGATGTTTTCAGAGGGTATTCAGGTAGACACTGTAGTCATTTTTCTTTATTTAAGATAACAGTAGAGAGACAGAGGTAGAAAGCTGAACAGAGAGAGTATGGAGGAAGGTAGCTGGACAGACATGGAAATAATTACATTGTGTAGTACATCTACATGTTCCTCTCAAAATTCAAATGTGCAAGAAAAAAGTAGGTAGCATGAAAAGGATGATCATGTTAACTAAGTATTGGGCTATATATATAGACGATAGAGATGCATACATAGATGATAAACAACCTAGCAGCTAGATGTTACACGATATTAATCTGTGTAGCAGAGTGTCTTTGTAAATTTGAACTAATTTTGTTAATTTGAATCTAGTTCCATGAATATCATATATATGTATCTTGGTTTTGGAATAATGTATAATTAGGGACATTTATTGAGGCTTTTTTTCTTAACTTTGTAAAAATTTTTCATAACTTTAGCAACTGGTGTTTTAAACAAAAACATAGGCAGTAGATAGAATATTTGGGGAATGGTGCTGCATGACATTAATTTGTGTACTAATTCATATTAGTTAATTATTCACTTCTTAGTTATACTTCTATTTATTCTACTTACTATTAAAAATTAAATATTTTAAAGGGGAAGAGAAGATGAAAATACAAATCATGATTCTAAATAAGAAAATTTTAACATTCAGATATATTCACAAATTTTGGGGAGAAAGGTTATAAACTGGTAATTCCCAGTTAAGGCCCTCATACTGTTTAATGATAAAATGCAGATTTATTCTTGTATGAGAATAAATTCTCGTTGCCTAAAATCCTTCGGTGGGGGTGACAGTGATTTAAAATGCTTCCTTAATCCCCTTGGACAATTTAAAGTTACTGTTATGGACTGTGGCTGGTAGCAGCAGTGTTTTCAGTTTTGTGCTGAATTCTAGGAACATTGTTTTTGATTGGAATAAAGGAGTTGATACTTGGATGTTAGAGTTCTATAATGGCTGGACATTTTCTTTTGTTTTCTAAGTTTTGTGTACGTGGGGCTAATGCAAACTAACATTTTTGTGTATCCTCTGAAACTTTGGGAAAGTGGAATATTTGAGAGTGTTGAGCTAAATCAAATTTTGGAATAGAGAGGGAGAAAGTACATGGTCTGTACAATGATTGTGGTAAAGTTCAAACAGCATTGTCGGTGAACATGACAACGCAAATTTAGATTTAACATTAGCTGTTCAAAGTACCTTTTTTTTTGTTATTGTGGAGTAGAGGGAAATAAAAATGAATGAAACAAGATCTCTGCCTTCAAGGGGTATTTAATCTAACAAATAAATACAGCTATAGGTAACTATAAGAGAGATTGTGATTGTTTAATAAAAGTAAAGGTGGTTTGGGAACATAGAGTAGGGACTGGCCTTAAAGATTCGACAGAGCTTTATAGTGGAGATTACATGAACTGGGAATGTTTCATGGTTTGAACAAGAATTGTAGGTTTGATATATGTATAGCAGAAACAATTTTTTTATTAAGCTAATTTCTTGATGACAGTGTATCAATGACCTTCCCTCTGGTTTGCTGCAGTGACCCAGAGCATTAGCACGAGGGTCTGTTAGATCAGTGTTTCTCATCTCATGTGTTGCCCTAGGGGTGGCCAGCCAGGGATCTGAGTGGTGGAGCCCTTGCAGTCTTGTCCCTTAATCTCAGTGTGCTGTACAAATATTTGTGTGTGTGTGTGTGTGTGTGTATGTATGTATGTGCATGCACTATGATGTGAAAGAGGCTGGGAAGCGCTATTTCAGATTACTTCATACTTCTCTTCTGGTAATAAGTTCTTTAGTATATTGTTTAGCTTTTGTGAAAAACAGCTAGAATATTTTCATAATAAGAACACATTCTGGATAAATTGTATTAGGTACCAGTGCAGACAGAATCTTCTAGTAAACTAGACATTAGCTCCATGCAGTGATTAGGGGGCCCTACCAGGTTTTTTAATTCTCAGATTTGTATTTGTGAACATGATGGCATTAAGTGAGGATATGATGTTTGTGGTCATGACTACACTTTAAATATAATGTGACCAAAATATTCCTCTGTATGCTTTTCTTCTGGTAAACATAGTAGGTACTGGACCTATTTCTGAGAAAACTATACTCCTCTCAGCAGAACAGGTACTTGGGAGGAAGGGAAGTTGGGCAAATTTGCTTACAGAAGGAACAGCCTTGAAAGGAAGTCCAAAGGCCCCTCCCAGCAAGAGGCAGAAAAGGGAGAAGTAGAAGACAAACTTAGTTTATAAGTTCTGAGTTTATAACGCAGAAGAAACCAGGCATCTGGACACCCAGGCCTAGATGTTACAGGAGTGCCCTAGTTGTGAATGCTGCCAACTGTTGAGTTCAGGATATAGCTGTAGATTTGGGGGGCTAGTATGGCTTGAAATACCCTCCTCCCACCTCCCCCCCCACCCCCGTTGTACTGAAGAGGAGAAATAGGAGTCCCAGCTTTCTTCTTAGTGAAGGGGACTAAGATGGTGGTAGCAAAGGGATAGTTTTGGTGCTACAGACTTTCGGAATATGGTTACTTTTTGTTTGTTTGTTGTGGTTTTTGTTAGTGAAGTAGAAGATACCTGGTGTCTTGGTATTATAGGATCTGAAGAAGGACTCAGCACCTTCCTACACTTCTTTTTCAGTTCCTCTGCCTAGTAAACTTCAGTAATGTCATTTTGGCTATATAACAGTACTGTAAATAAAATCACTTTATATAAAATAAATAAGCACAGCATTAAGTGTCATATAAACATTATTGTAAGTTTTATTTATTTATAACACTGTTATGGGTTAGTTATTGACGGCTTATAAAGTTTTTGAATTACAGGGAATATTTATCAACTGCTACAGTGGTGATAAGAAACACAGATCCAGTGCACAATATAGTATTACTAGGAGAAAAAAATTAGACTGTTATTGGTAATTATATATTATAGAAAAGTAAATCTTTGAGGCAATTTAATTTAGGAAGGGTTTTAAATAATTTGAGTACTTCTCAGTAATGAACTGATTTTAAATTACAGGGGTAATACACATATTGATAATATAAATTCAAAGGAGAAAATGACACATGTCACCCACACCTGCCACCTCTCTTCCTGCAAGTAACAACTGCTTTTAATAAACTTTACTTAGGTATATTTATCCATTTTAAGTGTTTAGCTTGATGAGTTTTGACAAATAATTACTCCCTTGTAAGCACCATCACAATCAAGATGTAGAATATTTCTGTCCCCCTCAAAAGTTCCCCCATGTACCTTTTTTTAAAAAAATCAATTAATTAATTTTTGGCTGTTTTGGGTCTTCATTGCTGCACGCCGGCTTTCTCTAGTTGTGTCGAGCAGGGGCCACCCTTCGTTGTGGTGCGCAGGCTTCTCATTGCGGTAGCTTGTTGCAGAGCATGGGCTCTAGGCGTGCGGGCTTCAGTAGTTGTGGCGCACGAGCTCAGTTGCCCTGCGGCATGTGGGATCTTCCCGGACCAGGGCTTGAACCCGTGTCTCCTGCATTGGCAGGTGGATTCCTAAACCACTGTGCCACCAGGGAAGCCCCCCCTCCCCATGTCCCTTTGCAGTCAGTCCTCCTTTTCCCCCAGCTGCAGGCAAATACTAGTTTGCTTTCTGACATTATAGACTAGTTTGCCTTTTCAACAGTTTTATATAATGTAATCACAATACATACTCCTTTGTGTCTGGCTTTTTTGTTTGTTTAATATAACATTAATATCGTTTTGTAAATCAGACTTCTTCTCAAGTGCGACTTAATACTGAGATATTGGGCTGGCCAAAAAGTTCGTTCGTTTTTCCTGTCCACTGTTACAGAAAAACCTGAACGAACTTTTTGGCCAACCCAACATATTTATATTCCAAAATGCTAAAGGATGGTTTTCCTTCATTTCACACAACACTCCCCAATTCTTCTCTTAACGTCTCTGCCAGATGATCATCAAGTTTCTCCCATCAATGAGGGTCTCACAACCACAAGAGGCACTCATTTTGACAGTTCCAAATGATTTATAGTCCCTTTATGGATAAAACTGATACACGGTCTATTGGACATAAAATTCCTTCCCCACAACTTCCTCCTGGCATTTCCAAATACCGTACTCTGGATTTGCACATCATGAATTGGTTTTAATATCTACAAGGCAATTCCAAAAGCACCTTTAAAAAATAAAAATAAATCAAGTGGTTAATTAAAAAAAAAAAACAAACCCAGAACTAACAAACAAACAAAAAATTTTGGTTTGTTTACTTGGAGTTAATTCTTTTAAATTGCCAACCCATATTCCATTGTATGAATATATCACAATTTGTTTATCCATTCACTTGTTATTGGATATTTGGGTTCTTTTCCAGTTTTGCACACTTATGAGTAAAACTGCTATGATATTTGTTTACAAGTCTGTGTGTGTGTGTTTTCTTTGGATAAAGACCTGGGAGTAAAATGGCTTGGTTATATGGTAAGTATGTCTTTAAATTTATAGGAAACTTTGAAACTCATTTCCAAAGTGGTTGTAGTGTTTTACATTCATATCAGCAGTATGTGAGTTCCAGTTGCTCCACATCCTCACCAGTATTGGCAGTCCTTTAAATTGTTGTCATTTTAGTGAGTGTATAGTGGTGTCTTGTTATGGTTTTAATTTACATTTTTCTCCTGTGTTTCCTTCTGAAATTTGTTAGTTTCACCTGTTACATTTAGGTTTATAATTCATTTTGAATTAATATTTGATATACTCTTAGATAGGGGTTGATGTTTTTCCAGCACTCATTGAATAACTTTGGTACTTTTGTTGAAAATCAGTTGATCGTATAGGTATGGATCTATTTCTGAACTCCATTCAGTTTTATTGATCTATGTGTCTATCCTTATGCCATTACCTCACTGTCTATTGCTGGAACTTTATAGTAAGTCTTGAAATCAGCTGATGTAAATCTTCTAACTTTGTTCCTCCTTTCAGGATTGTTTTGGCTACATAACAGACATCTGTATACCATTCATGCAACAGCAGCAGAATACACTTCTTCTCAGGTTCACATGGAATATTCTACAGGATAGATCATGTTACATTAGGCCATAAAAGAAGTCTCAGCAAATTAAAAAAATATATTAAAATCATACTAAGTATGTTCTCTGACCACAGTGGAATAAAATTAGAAATCAATAACAAAGAAACTTGGAAAATTCACAAATAATGTGGAAATTGAATAACACATTCTGAATAACCAGTGGGTCAAATAAATCGCAAGGGAATTAGAAAACACTTTGAGATGAATGAAATGAAAACACAACATATCAAAATTTACTGGATGAAGCTAAAACAGTACTCAGGAAAATTTATAGCTGTAAATACTTACATTAAAATAAAAAGTATAGGGACTTTCCTCGTGGCACAGTGGTTAAGAATCTGCCTGCCAGTGCAGGGGACCACGGATTCGATCCCTGGTTTGGGAAGATCCCATACATGCCACGGAGCAACTAAGCCCATGTGCCACAACTAGTGAGCCTGTGCGCCTAGAGCCTGTGCTCCGCAACAAGCCACTGCAATGAGAAGCCCGCACACAGCAGCGAAGAGTAGCCCCCACTCGCCGCAACTAGAGAAAGCCCGTGCACAGAGACGCAGACCCAACGCGGCCAAACATAAATAATAAATGAATAAATAAAAATAATAAATAAAAAAGAAGTATAACTGAAATGAAATAGAAGAGAAAAACAATAGAGAAAATCAATGAAACCAGAAGTTGTTTCTTTGAAAGTATCAACAAAATTCACAAACCTTTAGCTAGACTGATGAAAAAATTACCTTACAGAAATAAAACAGATACTAAGAGAATACTGTGAACAATTATAAGCCAGCAAATTACATAACCTAGATGAGATGGAAAAATATCTAGAAAGACACGTACTACCAAACTGACTCAAGAGGAAATAGAAAATCGGAATAGACTTTGTAGCAAGTAAAGAGATTGCATTCATAATCAAAACTTCCCACAAAGAAAAGCCCAGGACCAGAAGGCTTCACTGGTGAATTCTACTAAATGTGGTATATCCATTCAATGGAATATTATTCAGCAGCAAAAACAAGTACTGACATATGCTACAACGTGGATGAATCTCAAAATCATTATGCTAAGTAAAGAAGCCAAACCAACAAAAGGCCCACATATTATGATTCCATTTATATGAAATGGCCAGGCAGTCAGATTCATAGATACAGAAAGTAGATTTATGTTTGCCAAGGGATATAGAGTAGGTGTATGGGGAATGAATGATAAAGGGTGTGTGGGTTCTTTTGTGGTAGGAAAATGTTGATGGTTGCACAACTCTAAATATATTGAAACCCACTGAACTTACATTTCAAAGGTGAATTTTATGATATGTGAATTATATCTGAATAAAGCTATTACTAAAGAAAAAGGCAAATTATGCCTAATACTAGCACAAATTACCTTACTTAATGAAGGCATTCAGAATGGAAAACTGCATGTAATAAGAGTAACATGGAGTTCTGTCTTCCAGTAATGCTGCAGTACCTTGTCCCCTGCATCAGCAGGCGGACTCTCAACCACTGTGCCACCAGGGAAGCCCCCTGGACAAAATATATTAAAATTTTCACTTAAAGGTACTGGAGAGTGATCAAAAGCAGGCAGAAACTGGAGGTGAGCCGATTCTTAAAACATAACCATCTGATGAAATTTGTGAGTTAGTGGGTTTTAGTATGAGGGTCACTCTATAATCGTCCCACTTCTTGGTGCAGAATACTACAGTCTTGTTGGCTCGAAGTATAAGAGTACAGAGTTCCAGGCTGACAAAACAGCCAGAAATCCTGGAAGATCAGGAGCTATGAAGAGAGTGAGTCCTAAAATTTGATTGTAAGATCTGCCCAAATGCTTGGCAATCTGCTGTATTATGCATGCACGTGTGGTGTGCACACGTGCATGCACGCACACACACATGCACAAATGCTGGGCCATTTAGTTTAAGTTGAGTAGTAGAACATTAATTCTATATAGATTGTTTAAAGTTAAAGATTCAAATTGTAATCCCTAGTGAGAAAACTAATAAAAAAAATTAAAAGGCAAACCTAAAAGGCTAGTAGAGCAATCAAACAGAATACTAAAAAAAATTGATTAACCTAAAAGAAGGCAGGCAAGTGGGAGTAGAGAAACAGACAAAAAATAGATGAGACAATAGAAAACAAAAATAGGACAACAAATGCCTAATTTCAGCCCCATCAATAATTACATTAAATATAAATGAGCTAAAGTACTCTAATTAAAAGGCAGAAATTGTCAGACTGGATTAAGAAGCAAGACCCAACTATATACTGCCCACAATAGCTGCATTTTATTTTTATTTATTTTTTTGGCTGTGTTAAGTCTTCATTGCTGTGTGTGGGCTTTCTCTAGTTGCAGTGAGCGAGGGCTACTATTTGTTGTGTGCACAGGCTTCTAATTGTGGTGGCTTCTCTTGTTGTGGAGCAGGGTTCTAGGCGCGCGGGCTTCAGTAGTTGTGGCTTGTGGGCTCTAGAGCACAGGCTCAGTAATTGTGGCTTGCGGGCTTAGTTGTTCCTTGGCGTGTGGGATCTTCCCAGACCAGGGCTCGAACCCGTGTCCCCTGCATTGGCAGGCGGATTCTTAACCACTGTGCCACCAGGGAAGTCCCAATAGCTGCATTTTATATATAAAGATACAAGTAGCTTGAAAGTAGAAAGATGAAAATGATAATAGAGGTATGTACATTTTGGACCTTGATTTAGGTTATATATAAGGTAGATATGTTTGCTTTTGGTACTCACATTGATATTTGATGAATTACTAAAACATAAGTTTGAATGAATGGCTTATATATGTACACCTACTTTGTAGAGTAAATAACAAATCGTATTTCGTAGACATCATGAAGGACCAGTTATTGCAAATACTTTCACTGTACTGTCCCAGGGAGATAGATCATGGTATCTTCATTTCTTAAATAAGGAATCTGGAGTTCAGAGAGGTTAAGTAATGTGCTCAAGATCACATAACTAGTGGCACAACCATTCAGGTACTCTTTCCATTGCATCACTCTTGTAGCTTTAATACCTTAAAAAGGTACATAGAAATATGGTTTTTTAATAGTTTGAGTCATATTCACTAAGGCTTATTTTTTTAAAAGCAGCTCTTTGAGGTATAATTAACATACAGTAAACCGTACATATTTAAAGTACACGTTTGATAAGCTTTGACATGTATATTCTCATGAACCCATCACCACAGTTAAGATATTGAATATATTCATAATGTGTAACAATTCTCCTTTCTCTATTTTGGGTAGCATTCTTGCATTAAATTATTTCCTGGTATTGCTCTAAAATTTTGAACTCTTTGAAACATAAAGACCTATCGTCTAGTTCTATCTTTCCAGCCCTCTTGTGTTAATCAGGAGAACTTATGTTTTAAAGGAATCCCGTTGCAAAGTTATCTGTAAAGTGAAAAATTTGCTCAGTTTTTTAAAATGCTAGCTGAGTACTGGCACAAAAGCAGAAATATAGATCAGTGGAACAAGATAGAAAGTCCAGAGATAAACCCACTCGTATATGGTCACCTTATACTTTGATAAAGGAGGCAAGAATATATAATGGAGAAAAGACAGCCTCTTCAATAAGTGGTGCACAGCTACATGTAAAAGAATGAAATTAGAATACTCCCTAACACCATACACAAAAATAAACTCAAAATGGATTAAAGACCTAAATGTAAAGATAGACACTATAAAACTCTTAGAGGAAAACATAGACCAGAATACTCTATGACATAAATCACAGCAAGATCCTTTTTGACCCACCTCCTAGAGAAATGGAAATAAAAACAAAAATAAACAAATGGGACCTAATGAAAATTAAAAGATTTTGCACAGCAAAGGAAACCATAAACAAGACAAAAAGACAACACTCAGAATGGGAGAAAATATTTTCAAACAAAGCAACTGACAAAGGATTAATCTCCAAAATATACAAGCAGCTCATGCAGCTCAATATCAAAAAAACAAACAGCCCAATCCGAAAATGGGCAGAAGACCTAAATAGACATTTCTCCAAAGAAGATATACAGACTGCCAACAAACACATGAAAGGATGCTCAACATTACTAATCATTAGAGAAATGCAAATCAAAACTACAATGAAGTATCACCTCACAGTGGTCAGAATGGGCATCATCAAAAAATCTACAAACAGGGGCTTCCCTGTTGGCGCAGTGGTTGAGAGTCCGCCTGCTGATGCAGGGGACACGGGTTCGTGCCCCAGTCCAGGAAGATCCCACATGCTGCGGAGCGGCTAGGCCCGTGAGCCATGGCCGCTGAGCCTGCGTGTCCGGAGCCTGTGCTCCGCAACGGGAGAGGCCACAACAGTGAGAGGCCCCGCGTACCGCAAAAAAAACCCAGAAAGACAGACCCTGTCACTGTGTTAGAATGAAAGGAAAGAAGGATGTTTGAAGTTGCAGTTTATTGGGGATGGGATTGAGGAGGAAATGTGGAGGTGCAGTGCATGAAATGAAGTTGAGGGAATTGCTACTATCTAATGGTTTCTTTTTTCTTAATAAATAGAAGGCCTGACAAAAACAGAAATATTGATTAATAGAATAGGATAGAAAGCCCAGAGATAAACCCACACACCTTTGGTCAACTAGGAGGCAAGGATATACAATGGAGAAAAGAGAGTCTGTTCAATAAGTGGTGCTGGGAAAACTGGACAGCTACATGTAAAAGAATGAAGTTAGAAGACTCCCTAACACCATGCACGAAAATACACTCAAAATGGATTAAAGACCTAAATGTAAGACCAGACACTATAAAACTCTTAGAGGAAAACAGGAAGAACACACTTCCACATAAATCATAGCAAGATCTTTTTTGACCAACCTCCTAGAGTAATGGAAATAAACAAAATAATAAGTAAACAACTGGGACCTAATGAAACTTAAAAGCTTTTGCACAGCAAAGGAAACTATAAACAAAGCCAAAAGACAACTGTCAGAATGGGAGAAAATATTTGCAAACGAATCAATGGACAAAGGATTAATATCCAAAATATATAAACAGCTCATACAGCTCAATATTAAAAAAACAAACAATCCAATCAAAAAATAGGCAGAAGACCTAAATGGACATTTCTCCAAAGAGGACATACAGATGGCCAAGAGGCACATGAAAAGCTGCTCAACATCACTAATTATCAGAGAAATGCAAATGAAAACTACAGTGAGGTATCACCTCACACCAGTCAGAATGGCCATCATCATAAAATCTACAAACAATAAATGCTGGAGACTGTGTGGAGAAAAGGGAACCCTCTTACACTGTTGGTGGGAATGTAAACTGATACAGCCACTATGGAGAACAGTATGGAGGTTCCTTAACAAACTAGTAGAACTACCATATGACCCAGCAATCCCACTACTGGGCATATACCTTGAGAAAACTATAGTTCAAAATGGCACATGTACCCCAATGTTCATTGCAGCACTATTTACAATAGCCAGGACATGGAAACAACCTAAATGTCCAACAACAGATGAATGGATAAAGATGTGGTACATATATACAGTGGAATATCACTCAGCCATAAAAAGGAACGAAATTGGGGAATATCACTCAGCCATAAAAAGGAACAAAATTGGGTCATTTGTGGAGATGTGGATAGACCTAGAGTCTGTCATACAGAGTGAAGTAAGTCAGAAAGAGAGAAACAAATATCGTATATTAATGCATATATATGTGGAATCTAGAAAAATGGTACAGATGAACCTATTTTCAGGGCAGGAATAGAGACGCAGACATAGAAAACAGACATGTGGATGCCAGGGGTGGTGGGGGAGGGAACGAATTGGGAGATTAGGATTGACATATATACACTGCCAAGAGTAAAATAGCTAGTTAGAACCTGCTGTATAGTATCGGGAGCTCAGCTTGGTGCTCTGTGATGACCTAGATGGGTGGGAGGGAGGGGGTATGTGTGTACATATAGCTGATTCACTTCATTGTACAGCAGAAACTAACACAACATTGTAAAGCAGTTATACTCCAATAAAAATAAATAAACAGAAGGCCTGGTTTTCTGCAGAGAGGAAGGAGGGTATGGAAAAGGGGGCTTGAGAGCAGTAGCTTTTTGTACAAAACCTACCTAGGGAAGGCTGGAAAGATTTCCAAACAGCAAGCATTGAGAGTTTAATTGAGATTGGAGACCTATAGTTGATAATACCCATATTGGAGGTTGAGGTTTGTTTTTGTTTTCACTTGCAACATTTAGCAGCCCAGCTTTTGCAGTGAGACTTGAAGTGACCCAAGGTTAGCTTTTTGCCAGGGCAACAAGATTGAAATACAAGGGGCAAAGGTGTTGAAGTATGAGGACTATGTGAGAATGAAGCAAAAACAGGAAGGGGTTAATAAATTGGGAGAAAGTCAAGGAGCTAAGAGACTAAAGTAATCTTTGTGGATCTAGGTCAGTCTGTCAAATGGCTAATTAATGGGAAATTGTTTAATGCCTTAATTGGATGTAGGGAGAGTTTTGCCACTAGGGTCAGAGATTCTTCAAATTAGAGAACATTGTACATAGTGTTTAAGGGAAAGTCTACCCATTTCATATTAAAATGTTGACCGTTCCAGAGTTTTTGAATGAAATGTAAAACATCCAAAATTTATCCTGATTGGACTGGCAGATCTCTGGCTGGTTCTTGATGAAAGGATTGCTGGAAACTTAGAAAAAAAGAAGAACCTGTACCTGGCCAGCCTGTTGAACTGGGCTGTTTGAAGTGTTGTTGAAGACACCAGGGATGTGGTCAGAACTTGATTTGGAGAGGAAAACTAAGCCAGCTGCTAGTCGTTAGTGATTATAAGGGCACTGGTGACAGAAGTGAGAATGGGCACAAGGTGATATGGTTAAATGGTATAAACCTTTTCCACAGCTGGGTAGAAGCAGTGGTCTTGAAGTGGTATGGAGATAGATGCAACATTGATGCTGACACATGAGGAATATGGAAGCATCATTAATGATGATGAAGACAGCTAATATTCTTTGAGGGCTTTCTATGCCACGCACTGTTCCCATTATAAACATTTAACATGAATTTGACTCATTTGCCGCAATAATCCTATGAGGCACTGTTATTATTTCATAGAGAAAGGAGCTGAGGTAGAGAGACCAGCAACATTCCCAGAGTGTCATCAGCTTTGCGCGTGGGAGAGCCAGAATTTAACCCTAGACCGCCGACTCCAGAACAAACGTTTCTAACCACTGTATTGTGCCATTGTAGGATAGTGCACTCATGTAATTTGTACAATATGTATTCAGTGTGTGTTGAATAATTTACATTAAACCTTAGAGGAAAATTGTTCAGTATAATTTTGGATACTTTCTAATTTAATGATAATTTTGTTGGATATTTTATGGAAGAAAATAAAACCTAGAGCAGTGATTAAGAGTGTGGTTCCTTGGGCCAGCAGCATCAACATCAGCATCGTCTGGGATCTTTTTTATTTTATTTATTGATTGATTGATTGATTTTTGGCTGCGTTGGGTCTTCATTGCTATGCGCGGGCTTCCTCTAGTTGAGGCGAGCGGGGGCTACTCTTTGTTGCGGTACGCGGGCTTCTCATTGTGGTGGCTTCTCTTGTTGCGAAACACGGACTCTAGTCACGTGGGCTTCAGTAGTTGTGGCACACGGGCTCAGTAGTTGTGGTGCACGAGCTTAGTTGCTCCACAGCATGTGGGATCTTCCCAGACCAGGGCTCGAGCCCAAACGCCCTGCATTGGCAGGTGGATTCTTAACCACTGCACCACCAGGGAAGTCCTCATCTGGAATCTTGTTTGGAACAAATTCTTAACCCTTACCCCAGACCTGTTGCTGAGAAATCTGGGAATGGAGCGCAGCAGTGTGTTTTAACAAAGCCAGTTTATTCTGATGCAGGCTAAAAATTTGAGAACTACTAACCCAGGGCAAAGTGTAGTATGAGAAGGTGAATGAGAGTTTGAATTAGACTGGAGTGATACTGAGATTGTCAGTGTTTCTGGATCACATTCTTAGGACTGAAATCTGATGGGGAATTATTAGTATTAGTTTACACTCTGCATGACTCCAGTTTGGTGTGTTGATGCTACTGGTCACAAGTGAGATGGGAGGCAAAATGCCAATGGATCACAACTATTGACAACTCAAACGCATGGTTGTATATCAGTAGTGCTATTTTCTTCCCTTTAAACATTAAAAAAAATTTTGTAACATTTGATATACAAAAATAGATAATGTAGATATAAATTTTGAAGCAATAATAAAAGAAATATCCATGAATCCAGTACTCAATTTAAGAACTAGAACAAAAGCTATGTCTCTGATTCCCATCCCTAGCTTCCTACCAGAAGTAATCCACACCTAAGTAGTGACATTCTTGTTCAATTCTCCTGTCGCTGTACTGGCCATGGCAGGGCTGGGGGACTTGTACCCTGAGGGTTGGGCCTCTGTGTTGTAGTGAAATTGCATGTGTGACTCCAGAGCCAGAGCATGTGTGATTTAATTCCACATATAAAAGGAAAAAAAAAAAGTAAGCCACTGTCATAAATGTGTGTAAATCATTACTTTGCTTTTCCAGATTTACCATATATGTCTGTATCCTGAAATAACATAGCATTTAATTTTGCTTGCTTGTTTTTTTATATGAAATATTCATACTGTATTTGTAACAGGAAAAGATAAAAGATTTTTTTTAACATTTCTGGATTCATTTGTGTAGCTGTAGTTCGTTCATCCTCATTGCTGAGTAATTATTGTCTCACAATTCATTTGTTTTCTTTTTAATGAACATTTGAGTTGTTTTCAAAATTTTTTGCCATTACAAACCAATGATGCCAGAAACCACTTATATATATCTCATGATGAGTATATGTAAGAATTTCTTTAGGATTTATATACCTTGGAGTAGAATTGTTGTGTACTTGGGTATTTTTCATCTTTACTATACTTTGCCAAATTTTCTCCCCAAAATGTTTGTACCAACTGACATCTCACCAGTTGCTCTACATCTTCATGAACACTCGGTGATGTTATACCTACTAATGTTTTGGCAATCTTGAGTGCAAAATGGTGTCTCACTGTGGTCTTAATTTGTATCTTCCTGAGTAATGAGGTTGACCACCTTTTCATGTTGGCATTATTGTTTTATCTTCTTTGAGATGCCTTTTCTTGTCTTTCTCCTGTCTTCCCAGTGATGTGTGAGTACTTTGTATATTCCGGGTATTTATTAATTATTGTTCATGCTTCAAGTATTCTTCTGGTTTGGTTTCTTTTTTCACTTTCTGTGTGGCATCTTTCAAAGAACAGAAATTCTAAATTTTAATGAAGTTATCCTTCTGGTTTTAGCATTTTTGTATTATGCTTAAGAAATCTTTCTCCACTTAGGGATCGTAAAGATATTTTTCTTTAAAAACTCACTGTTGCTTTTATAAATTTTCAAACCATCTAGAGTTGACTTTTCTGTATGGTGGTATAGTAGGTATCTAGTTTCTTTTTTTCCCCCACATGGATAATTATTTGGCTCAGGACCATTTATTGAATGGCCTCTTTTTCCCAGTTGTCTGCAATGCCATCTCTATCATATTGAGTGTCCATGTATGTTTGGGTTTATTTAAGGGATATCTTCTATTGGTGAATTTATTTTCTACTCTAATCTGTATATACTTTATAATATATCTTTAAAAGTTAGTAATTTTTAAAATTACAGCTAAACATAATTAATAGTAGTAACTTAGTATTAAATATCCAGTGTTCAGATTTCCCCAGCTGTCTTTTATATATAACACACACGAACACGTGCTAATGTACGTATAAATCACATTATAGTTTGTTTGGATCAGTATCCAGATAAGGTCCATGTATTGTGATTGGTTGATATGTCTTTTAAATCTCTGTCAATCTATAGGTTCTTGCTCCATTTCCCAAGCCACTCCCCCTTCCCTTTTTGCCTTGTTGTTTGTTGTTGTTAGAGAAATGGGGTTGTTTATCCTGAATTTTGCTGATTGCAACCTCTTGATGTTTAGTATGTCCTGTTCTTTTTATTTCCTGTAAATTGGTTGTTAAATTTAAAGGCTTTGTACCCTTCCTTCCTTCCTTCCTTCCTTCCTTCTTTCTTTCTTTCTTTCTTTCTTTCTTTCTTTCTTTCTTTCTTTCTTTCTTTCTTTCTTTCTTTCTTTCTTTCTCTTTCTTTCTTTCTTTCTTTCTTTCTTTCTTTCTTTCTTTCTTTCCTCCCTCCTTCCCTCCCTCCCTCCTTCCCTCCTTCCCTCCTTCCCTCCTTCCCTCCTTCCCTCCCTTCCTTCCTTCCTCTCTTCCTCGCTCCCTCCCTTCCCCAAGTCTGATTTGTATGTGGTATTATATACTATAAAAAAACCAAACATTTTGAGATATAATTCACATACATTTTCATATCTGCTCAGTATGCTTATTTTTAGCATATTCATACTAAATAAGCGTTGTGCAACCATCACCATATCCAATTTTAGAATATTTTCATTACCACAAAAAGGAATGTTACGTCCTTTAGGATTCATTCCCCATTCCCTCCTCCCCCGCAACTAATCTTCCTCCCTCCCTTCCTTTCCGTGCAGCTAGGCATGTGGAATCAGGGATCAAACCTGTGCCCCCTGCAGTGGAAGCGTGGAGCCCTAACCACTGGACCGCCAGGGAATTCCTTAATCTACTTTCTATCTTTATAGATTTGTCTATTCAGGACATTTATATAAATGGAATCATATAATATGTTGCCTTTTGTGACTGACTTCTTTCATTTAGCATAATGTTTTCAAGGTTCTTGCATGTTATTAGTATACGTTAGTACTTCATTCCTTTGTATTGCTGAATGATTCCATTGTATGGATATACCACATTATATGTATGTATTCATCAGTTGATGGACATTTATTTCCACTTTTTGGCTATTGTGGATAGAGTTGCTATGAACATTCATGTACAAGTTTTTGTTCAGGCATGTTTTCATATCTCTTGGGTATATACTAGGAGTAGAGTTGCTAAATCATGTCATGACTCAATGTTTTTAACCTTTTGAGGAGCACCCAGACTGTTTTTCAGTGGCTACACCATTTTGCAATCCCACCAGCAGTGTATGAGAGTTTCCAGTTTCTCCACATTCTCACCAGTACTTAGCTGTCTTCTTTATTTTATCCATTTTAATGGGTGTCTCGTGATTTTGATTTCTGATTCTCTGATTGCTAATTATGTTGAACATCTTTTCATGTGCTTATTGACCATTTGTTTATCTTTGGAGAACTGTCTATTCAGATCCTTTGTTCATTTTAAAATTGTATTGTCTTATTATTGAATAGTAAGGGTCCATTTATGTCATCTAGATACAAGTCCCTTATCAGATATATGATTTGCAAATCTTTTCTCATTCCATGGGTTGGCTTTTCACTTTCATGGGTAACATATCATTTTTATTAGGTGGTACATAATTTTTATTAGATGGTACATAATGTTAGGTTTTTTCTTTTTGTGATATTAGCAACCATTGATGAACATTGCCTAGATCCATTAATTTGTTAACTGTTGTAAAGTGGTGGTATTTAAATTCTACAACTCCTTCTTTATAAGAATTCTGAGTTTGAAGTTAATGTTCCTTCAGCACATTGAAGATTATCATTTCACTGCCCTGGGGCTTCCATTGCTTTTCAGAAGTCAGCTTTGTCATAAATACCTTGAAACATGAATGAACCAGTTGGTGGCAAATTTAGTTTTTATTGTTCCAGAGCTATTGTTTTCTAACTGTATCACCACTTGACAGGCCAATTTTATATCCTTATGTAGCCTTCTACCTCCTTCTCCCCAAGTAAAATTTTTACATTTGCTTCAATTAGTGTATTTAGAAAAACAGACTGGGTAGCCCAAGGAACAAGTATATAAATATCGGTATTGTAGAGAATTTTAAAAACAGGGTTATTTAGGTATAGTTTATATATAGTATAATTTTCTCATTGTTAGTATAAAGTTTGAATTTTAGTAAATTTTTCAGTTGTGCAGCCATCACCAAAATCAGTTTTAGAATACTTCCATCACCCCAAAAAGTTCCTTTCTGTCCTTTTGTGAAATTATTTTTGTTATAGAGAGTCTTAACCTGGAGTTGATAGAGGCTTTCTGATGGCTCTAAAACCACATGAAATTATATGTAAACAATATGTTCTATAGGGCCTGTGTTTTTTGTTGTTTTTTTTTTGCGGTATGTGGGTCTCTCACTGTTGTGGCCTCTCCCGTTGCGGAGCACAGGCTCTGGATGCGCAGACTCAGCGGCCATGGCTCACGGGCCCAGCCGCTCCGTGGCATGTGGGATCTTCCTGGACCGGGGCACGAACCCACTTCCCCTGCATCGGCAGGTGGACTCTCAACCACTGCACTACCAGGGAAACCCAGGGCCTGTGTTTTGAAAAGGACAAAATTTTAATAAAGTGTCAATTATACAAATGCAGGCTTCTCTTGTCTTTAGGGTTGACTGGGGATATACAGATTTCTGTGTTGAAAAGTTACATAGGACAGTATGACTATGCTACCAACTGGATGCACATTTAGGTTCATAAATTTAAAAAAATTTTTATGGATTGCTTTTTCTTAAAGTTTAATTTTGTCATACACATATATAATTCTTTCTCGTACGGTTCTAAAGTCAAATGTAGCCTAGTTTCCTTGAGCTCTCTACCTTATTTCCTCCCTATTCCCATATATTTATGTGTAAAATAGTTCTATGCAATCTATTTTATGTATTTCTTTCAGTATTTTTTTTTTTTTTTTTTTTAGAGAAAGCTTTGGGTCTTTTTTTTTTTTTTTCCTTAATTTATTTTTGGCTGCATTGGGTCTTTGTTGCTCCACGCGGGCTTTCTCTAGTTGTGGCAGGCGGGGGCTACTCTTCGTTGTGGCACATGGCCTTCTCATTGCGGTGGCTTCTCTTGTTGTGGAGCATGGACTCTAGGTGCGTGGGCTCTAGGCGCATGGGCTTCAGTACTTGTGGCACGTGGGCTCAGTAGTTGTGGCTCGTGGGCTCTAGAGCACAGGCTCAGTCAGTAGTTGTGGCACATGGGCTTAGTTGCTCTACCGCATGTGGGATCTTCCCGGGCTAGGGCTTGAACCCATGTCCCCTGCATTGGCAGGCGGATTCTAAACCTCTCCGCCACCAGGGAAGCCCTTTCAGTATGTTTTTTGATATTTTAGAAGGTTTATATTTTTGTTATGGTGGTTAGTTAGCTTTATTTAGTCCATTCTCTTTTAGTTATTATCTACTGCTTACCTATTTTGTGCATTTTGGAAATTGGTAGTGACCTCTTCTTCCCCTCCTTCTCAGCATCTGATGTAAAATATACCCTTTTTTTAGAAAGGTTTTTTTAAAAAAAGGTTTGCTTGTTTTATTTATTTTTGTGGTTGTGCTGTGCAGCTTGTGGGACCAGGGATTGAACCGTGCCCTCGGCAGTGAAAGCACTGAGTTCTAAACCACTGGACCGCCAGGGAGTTCCCTTTAAAAGTTTGTAAAAATTGACCTTTATTTTGAGATAATTGTAGAATCACCTGCAATTGTAAAACACAATACAGAGAGACCCTTTACTCAGTTCCCCCAATGGTAACGTCTTGCAGCTTTATAGTAAAATATTGATATTTACACAGTCAAGATATAAAACATTTCCATCACCACAGGGCTCTCTCATGTGGCCATTTTGTAGCCATGCTCACTTCCTCCCATCCTGCCCCGTCCTCAGCCCCTGGCAACCACTAATCTCTTCTTCATTTCTATAATTTTGTTACTCCAAGAATGTTATATAAATGGAATTATATGGTATATAACCTTTTGGCATTGGCTTTTTTTCTCTTAGCATAATTCCCTGGAGATTCATCCAAGCTGTCGCTTGTATCAATAGTTTATTCCTTTTTATTGTTGGATAGCATTCCGTGGTATGGATGTACCACAGTTTCTTTAAACTGCAAAGAATGTCTGGGTTCCAGGTTTGGGTTATTATGAATAAAGCTTCTATAAACACTTGTGTACAGGTTTCTTGTGAACATAAGTTTTCATTTCTCTGGAATAAATGTTGCTAAGTACAGTGTATTTGCATGTTTAGTTTTTTAAGAAATGATTTTCCGGGCGCTTCCCTGGTGGTGCAGTGGTTGGGAGTCCGCCTGCCGATGCAGGGGACACAGGTTTGTGCCCCAGTCTGGGAGGATCCCACATGCCGCGGAGCGGCTGGGCCCGTGAGCCATGGCCGCTGAGCCTGCGCGTCCGGAGCCTGTGCTCCGCAATGGGAGAGGCCACAGCGGTGAGAGACCCGCGTACCACAAAAAAAAAAGATTTTCCAGGTATCGTTTTACATTCCCACCAGCAATGTAGGAGTTTCTCCACATCTTCCCCAGCATTTGTGTTGTCTCAGTTATTTAATTTAGCTGTTCTGATAGGTGTGTAGTAATAACTCATTTTGGTTTTAATTTGCATTTTCCTAATGGCTAATAACATTGAACATCTTTTCATATACTTATTTGCTATCTGTATATCCTCTGATGAAATGTCTCTTCATTTCTTTGGCCCGTTTTCTAATTTAATTGATGTGTATTCTAATTTTGAGTAAGAGTTCTCTGTATATTCCAGATACCAGTCCTTTATCATATATGTGTGGTTTGCAGATTTTTTTTTCTGTTTCTAGCTTGTGTTTTCATCCTCTCCACATGGAAGCTTTCTCAGAGCAAGATGTTAACATTTTGATGAGGTCCAGTTTACCAGTTATTCCTTTTGTGGATCATGCTTTTAGGGTCAAGTCTGAGAACTCTTTGCCTAGTTCTAGATCCTAAAGTTTCTTTCTTAATTTTCTTCTAAAAAATTAGTTTATAGTTTTACTTTTAAGCATGATTCATTTTGTTTTATTTTCTGTGTAAGGTATGAGTCTTAAGTTGAGGTTCATATATTTGTCTATCAATATCTACCTGAACAGCATCATTTGTTGAAGAGTCTAACTTTCCTCCATTGAATTGCTTTCATACCTTTGTCAAAAGTCAGCTGAGCATACTTGTGTAAGTCTGTTTTGTGTTCTCTGTTCTATTCCATTGAGCAGTGTATGTATTTCTTCACCAATATCACACAAGTGTTTATTACTATAGCTATATAATAAATCTTGAAGTTAGATAGACTAATTCCTCCCACTTTTTTTTTCCTCAAAATTATTTTAGCTATTCTAATTACTTTGGCTTTCTGTATAAACTTTAGTATTACTGGAATTTGAAAGCAATTATGCTAAGTCTGTATATCATTGTGAGGAGAATTGACATCAAATTGAGTCTACCAATCCATGAACACAGTGTGTCTCTCCATTTTTTTTTAGATTCTTGAATTCCTTCATCAGTGTTGTATCATTTTCAACATCTATATCCTGTACATGTATTGTTAGGTTCGTACCTAAGTATTTATTTTTTTGAGAGATTATTAATGATATTGTTTGTATTTTTAATTTTGATGCCCATGTGTTCATTGCTAGTATATTGCTGGAGGAATCAGACTCTCTGCCTTCAGACTATACTACAAAGCTAAAGTAATCAAAACGGTATGGCACTGGCACAAAAATAGAAATATAGATCAATGAACAGGATAGAAAGCCCAGAAATGAACCCACACACCTATGGTCAATTAATCTATGACAAAGGAGGCAAAAATATACAATGGAGTAAAGACAGATTCTTCAGTAAGTGATGCTAGGACTTCCCTGGTGGTCCAGTGGGTAAGTCTCCGCTCTCCCAATGCAGAGGGCCTGGGTTTGATCCCTGGTCAGGGAACTAGATCCCTCATGCATGCCGCAACTAAGAGTCTGCATGCCACAACTAAGAAGTCCGCATGCCACAACTAAAGATTCTGCATGCCACAACGAAGATGCTGTGTGCTGCAACTAAGACTCAGCACAGCCAAAATAAATACTAAAAAAAAAATAAGTGGTGCTGGGAAAACTGGACAGCTACATATAAAAGAATGAAATTAGAATATTCTCTGTATTTTTAATTTTGATGCCTATGTGTTCATTGCTAGTATATAGACATACAAATAGATTTTTATATTTTTATCTTGTATCCTGTGACCTTGTTGGACTCACTTATCAGATCTGCCATATGTGTGTGTGTATACATATCTGACATCCAGAGGCATCTGTCTTGTCTTTTCTCTTCTTTTCTTTCTTTTTTTCTTTTTCTTTTTTTTGAAATCCATTAGTCTTTCTAATATATCATGGTACTGGTTTTTCTGGGTTGATTTCCCAGGTACATTGTGTGCTTTTTCAGTATTTTATTTCAAGTCTTTTAGTTTCAGGATATTTTTCCCTTTAATTATTATCTTTATTGTCACTTTAATTCTAATAATTTTCACCTTCATTTCTTTTTTATTAAAATTTTAGTTCTTTGCACATTCTGTATCTCTTAAGCATTACCTGTTGTGTTATTGTTCTTGGTTAGGTTTCCTTTCTGAAATATTTTTTTCTTTTATTTCAAATACCTTCCTGATTTCTAGTACCTCATTACCGAGTGTTTCTAATTCTGATTATAATGTTCTTTCACATCTTCTATCATTCTCTAGGATATAATTTTTACATGTTTTGTTGGTACAGCTTTTTGGTAGTCTTTTATTGCATCATTCTGCTCCTTGTGTCTTATGGCATAGAATTTGACCCCAATCCTTTTATATTGTACACTTTATAATAGGTTTTCCTGAACTCTTTGGAGTGAGTGGGGGGTCAGAATAGCTTTTCTAGCTTTACCACTCTAGACCCCCTTCTTCTGTTCCTTTTTAAGTGATTAAATAAAAAAAAATATATATATATATATATTTATTTATATATCTTCCTATTTTCTGAGATCTGGCTCTTGTTTCACTAACCCACTTTTATCTGGATCCTCTCTTTACTTTGCCCCAATTGAGCATGTCTTGATCACTTGGAATTCTTTTTTTGTTTGTTTGTTTATAAATTTATTCATTTATTTAATTTTTGGCTGCATTGGGTCTTCGCTGCTGCACGCGGGTTTTCTCTAGTTGCTGAGAGCAGGGGCTACTCTTTGTTGCGGTGAGCGGGCTTTTCTTTGCGGCGGCTTCTCTTGTTGCGGAGCACGGGCTCTAGGTGCGCAGGCTTCAGTAGTTGTGGCTCCTGGGTGCTACAGCGCAGGCTCAGTAGTTGTGGTGCACGGGCTTACTTGCTCCGCGGCATGTGGGATCTTCCAGGACCCGGGCTCGAACCCATGTGCCCTGCATTGGCGGGCAGATTCTTAACCCCTGCACCACCAGGGAAGCCCAGATCACTTGGAATTCTTTTCCCGGAAATTTATTTTCAGTTATAGGGCTTTTTCCAGGTAGGGGGACTTCAGCCCCTTGTTTTTGAGTCTACTCTCGTCATATTTTACAACGTTAGCATGTGCAGAAGATCCCTTCCATTTGCAGCTATTCTCAAATTGCCTTTCTAAACTCTAACGATTCATGATTTGGGGTTCTCCTCCCCTCAAGTCCTTCAGTTACCCAGTAACTTCTGCTCTTGTGTTCCCTTCTGCAGATACGCTGAGCCCATGTGAGTCCTATAGTTGGTGATTTAACCAGATCCTTCTTGTATTTGAGAATTCGTGGGGTTACCTTGTCACCCAATCTTGTAGATTTTATCCATGGGGTTTTGGTTTGGCTGTCCTGGTAACTTTTTTTTCGGCCGTGTGGCATGTGGGATCTTATTTCCCCTACCAGGGATTGAACCTGCGCTCCCTGCATTGGAAGCACAGAGTCTTAACCACTAGACCGCCAGGGAAGTCCCATCGAGAGGTTTTATTCAAGAGAATGGCAACACAGGTTTGCATTAAAAAAAAGAATGATCTGGCTGCATTGTGGAAAACTGATTCAGTGCGTAGAAGGAGACTAGTTAGGAGACTAGTAGTGATCCGGGTGACATGTGACATGATGGTGGCTTAGTCTAGGATAGTGGCAATAAAGCTAGAAGGTTTGAATCCTATTTTGGTGACTCCATTGGATGTCAGAGAATGAGAGAGTGAGTAGACATGGATGATCTCCCAGGATACGGGTTCGTGCAATGGTTTGGATGATTGCACTGTTTCCTAATATTGGGAATATTCATGGAATCGTAGGGGGTGTTTTTTTGGGAGGGGAAGATGGGGGAGCAGGTGTGATATTTATAAGCAGCTGAGTTTGAGGCCTTAAAATTATCTGTCCTCTAATCCTAAACATACACACGTGCACACATATTTTAATTCTTCAACGAGCCTTTTCCTGACCCTCTGATCATGTCTCCTTCTGATATAGAACTTTATTATTTACTTTCCTATCTTAACATTTAACACACTCGTGTTACTGCTTATTACTACCATCTTCTTCCCTAGAACAGCTGCTGGCAAACTTTTTCTTAAAAGGAGAGATAGTAAATATTGTAGGCTTTGTGGGCCAAGAGACAAAAATTAAGTTAATGTAGACACAATATCATTTATAATGTAACCACTTAAAAATATACGAACTATTCCTGTGGGGTCCTGCAAAAATAGACAGCTTGCCAGAATTGGCCCATAGGCTGCAGTTTGCTCACCACTGTACTAGACTGTAATTGCTATACTTGCCTCCTAGTTGCAGGCATATTGTCCTGGAGCATTTTGGTTGAATTTAGTAAATTTTTATCAAATGAGTGAATATTATACTTACAGATTTGAAGCCCAGGCAAGAGAGCTGAATAAAGATAGATATTTGGGAGTGGTCTTCAAACAGTAATCGAAGACATAAGAGTAGATGAGCTCACTTGGGAAGAATGTAAGGGAGGAGAGGCCCTAAGAAAAAGCCTTTTTCTGTAACTTAAGCAGAGAGGAGAATGAGTGATGACTAACTCAAAGGTACTTGTATCATAGATGGTAGTCAGTACCTGTTGTTAACTGACCTAAGCCATTTGGCCATTTACACTCATAGGTTCTTTTGGATGAATAGGAGGCCTTTATATAGATAGGTGAGGGCAATAGGTGGTTTTCCTTAGAAATTTTACTATCAATGAGTTACGTTCTTTTTTTTCTTTCTTTTTGGCCGCTCTGTGTGGCTTGTGGGATCTCAATTCCCCAACCAGGGATTGAATCCTGGCCCTTGGTAGTGAAAGTGCTGAGTCCTAACCACTGGACCGCCAGGGAATTCCCAGTGAGTTATATATAAAAAAATAATAAAACAAGCCTTAGACAGAATTTACCACCCATACAAACATGTTTTAGCAAGCAGTCACAAAAAGTCATATAGCTTGTTTTATGGGTTTAGCTCTTTTAGACTCTACTACCTTGTAATAAAACTTCAACCCTCAGCAGATACCAGAAAGATCTGACTAGGATTAGCGGACAGAATCCTCCAAGATGGGGTGGGACACAGGATCAAAAGGAAGCTTAGAGCCAGAAACTTCTCTGAAGACAGATTGCAGGGCTTGGCAGATTCTTAAACCGCAAGCAGGTAAGAATCAAGATACTTGTACAGTGTTTCTAGTTAATCCGTATATCTTGAAGAATTCCAGTTCAGCAATATAAAATTATTTCCAACATCTTTTATGCTAATTAACAAACACATGTCTAAATTCAGATGTTGATATTCAAAACACTTACTAATTGGGAGCTAACTTCTGATTTGGGCACTTCACATGCTAACTAACCCCCTGGGAAGTATGGATTCCTAATTTAGAGTACTTCAGAAGTTAACTCATCACTTCTATCCAAGCTGAAGTAGTACTTTAATGGAAATTACAGTGTAGCAGTAACTTGATCATATTTTGGAGGAGATAGGCTGCCTGGGTCTTTTTGTTGTGTACTATCTTATAACAATTTGTAAACGATTAAATGTAATAGTTATTACAATGAAAATACTTTTTCTTCTCAGCTCTAGTAACAATTGGATTAGATGTTTATACAGGCAAATTTTGACAATTGGTGCAATTCTAATCTTCAAGTGAATAAAGACAGCTTTCTTTACAGAGTGATCAAATAACACTTCATTAATATTGGTATTTGATTGCTCAGTATTTATTACAGTTTGTATGATTAATTTATACATAAAGCATTCTCTGTATTGATAGTGTTGAAGCCTAAATGCAGAAACATATTAAATATAGAATTAGATTCAGGGCTCTTTCTTTGTACTGTTGAACCCTATTAGTGATAATAGTTTTATCAGTGCATCATTCCATCACATTAAATAAATGTTACTAATTTGAATTTTGTTTGGCAGTTTTGTTTATATTTAATATATATCTATATTTAAGCACGAGTTTATATCTAGGTTAATATTTCAATGTATTTAACAAAGTTTGTAATTTGTGTTCCATGGGATATTTTTTCCCTGCAAAGAGATTAATTTATCACTGCACTTTAAGAAAACTTGACAGAGGTACCATAACAAAAGAATCATTAAATAAAATAATAACATACTGAATCTAGCAGTATATTAAAATAATAATATACCATAACATGTAGCCTTTATTCTGAAAATGTAACCATTTATCATATTTGTATGTGTAATAAAAGAATCCATTATATCACTATGTCAATGGGAGAAGGGATATCTAGTCATTTCACTAATTCCTGTTAAGACATTCCTGATAGAGCCTCTTAGTAAATTGTAGAAGGATACTTCTTTATCTTTTGATACAAAATATCTATCCCAAATTTATTTTCATTTTTATGTGATTTTAAGGCCATGACAATGAGGCATTTACTTTTTTTAAACATGAATCGTTTGCAATAGAATACATTAGTTGCAAGCATCAAAAATCAGCTCTGGCTGACTTAAGAGCAAAACCATAATTTATTAGAAGAATATGAGGTGGGGGTTCCGGGCAGGCCCTGCCGACTCAGAGAAAGAAGAAGCCTCTAGAGACGGTGCACCTGCAGATGGAGCAAGGTGGTGCCTGCCCACAGGGCCCTGGGGCTCCATCCCCAGGAGAGGCTGGGAGCCGCTCCTTAAAGTCGGGGGACCCCTACAGGCTTTCTTACCTGAGGATCAGGGACGATGAGGACGACCCAGCAGGGCTGCTGTGAGAAGGGCCTGCCACGATGCTTGAGAAGTGCTCAAAAGGTGTCCTGGACCGCTGTGCCCCTGAGGACCCTGCTTCCTCACCAGTGTGGACTCTGAGGTTCCCAAACTGCTGTCCTGGAGCAAGACTCCTTGAAAGGATTGCCAGTACTCAGCGTCTCTGTTACCTTTGCTGGGTGCTTTTTAGAAACTATGGCAGCCTTCCCACCAGGGTTCCACCCAAGCACTTGTCAGAGTTTCTGGTGGCTTCCTTGTGGCTCGTCCGCCCGTCGGCACCTGGCCTCTGGGACACACCTTCTTCGGGTCTCCTGTGCTCCTCCCCCAGCCCGGCTGCTTCTTCCACCTCCTCTGGCTCTGTCCTGGGG
Organism: Neophocaena asiaeorientalis asiaeorientalis; assembly: GCF_003031525.2. NCBI lineage: Eukaryota > Metazoa > Chordata > Mammalia > Artiodactyla > Phocoenidae > Neophocaena > Neophocaena asiaeorientalis. The sequence goes on along the minus strand of NW_020174268.1, from coordinate 6,541,265 downwards.
CCCTGCCCCTGTGCACTCATCACTTGGGGTCCCGTTGTTTGAATTACTCTCTGGGTGTTCTCTGTGCCCACTACTCTTCAACTTTTCTATTTCCATAATAAAAAGATGAAAAAAGCAGAAAAGTAAAATAAAAGAATATGAGGTGGTTCAAAGAATGAGTTACGGACACCAGGTAACTAGGAACACAGCAAGTTCAGGATATGGGCATGGTTCACTACTTTGTCCAAATGCTTCCTTTGGAAATTAATGTGCTTTTTTTTTTCTTTCCATTTTGCTCTAGGTTTAGAGTTATAGGAGAGAGTTCTGCTGGCTGAGTTTAAGCTCATGCCCTGTTTTTGCTAGGAGAAAGTGAGATGCTTTAATAGATGGTTCCATCAAGACTGTACACAATGGAGAGTATATAATTCCCCATAGAAACCTGGGTGCAGTTAGGAAACGGGGATGGATCCTAGGCAGCCAAGCTCTACCTCCCACTCCCCACAAAACTAACCAACAGATATCCAGTAAAATAGACAGGAGTTTTGGCTTTTTAACCTCCTGTAGTTCATCATTTAAAGTCTAAAACTGATTAATCCTTAATCTTTAAAAATAGAATCTTAAATTTAAATCTTAAATGCCAGAGACCTTAATTTATGTACTAGCAGTATCAATATTTAGATACTTATGAAATTTTTGGCTTTCTTTTTAGACAATGCGAAGACACAGAAATGAAGTGACAGTTGAACTGCGAAAGGTAAGAGTGATTTGTGTTTAATAAAAAATAATTAGATTTTTTCTGATGTTAAAATTTTGTATAACTTGAATAATGAAAATACTACAGCAAATTAGTAGGCATCCCTAAAACTACACAGCATAATATATCATTAAATAATTTATAATGGTATACATTTATAGAAGCTTCCATTTATTGAGTTACCAGGCACTGTGTGAAGTACTTTACCACTGTCATTGAAATTCTCACAACATCTGATGAAGTTACTATTGTTTTTTCTTAACAACCTCTTTCTATGTGGGCTATGTGCTAGACAGAATTCCTCCACCTTCCTCATGTAAAAGTTAAATGTGCTTGTTAAAGACACTTTAGAAAAATAAAGTAGAATAATCTTATATCTTACCAATTGAATGCAACTACTGTTAAAATTTATTTTCTTTTCTTCTATTATTTTTGAATTACCTTCATTAGATTGTATTTTCATGCAAGCAGATTTTATTTTAAGCAAATTTTAATTACCAGTTAACAAAGTACACATAATAAATTCTGTCTATATACATGTACATTAAAAAAATAGATTTGAAACTTATTTCTAAATCTTTGTGTTTGTCTTAGATTAGATTTTCTTGATCTAATTCACTCCTAAAACTCATAAAACTCATATATTAAATTATCATCTTGAAACTTTGCAGTTTTAGAGAGAAAGAAGGTCTTGATTCTGAGAGTACATACTCTTTCAGTGAGTCACTAGCATCAAATGGACCTGTGCATTTATTTACTCAATAAGTATTATCATACCCACTTTGTGTTATTAATTTTTACTCACCATCGATGTTATGCTCCTTGGTATAGTATATAGTTCCTGAGACCCATTCTCCTGTACCCCCTCTGCTCCATTTTTTATTAAATTCGAAAAATACTTGCTAATCCCATGTTCTTTCAACTCCTTAACTTCATGGATACTTACAGATTAACATCAGTGCAAGTTTTTTCAGCTCCTTGGGTCATTTGGACCAGAGAAGTGAACTAAACCTTAGCTTAATAAAGTAAGGTGAGCTCCTTGCCAGTCGTAACACTTTGGACTTAGCTTCTTTTTCTTTTCCTTTTAACTTTTTATTAACATATAACACACCTACAGAAAAGTCAACACAACTTAAGTGTACAGCTTGATGAATTTTCACAAAGTGAACACATTTGTGTAACCAGCTCCTAGATCAAGAAAGAAACACTACCTGTATCCCAAGGCCCCTTCACAGTTTCTGCTTTCCCCCAAAGGCAACCATTATCCTGATTTCTAACATTATAGATTATTTTACATATTTTGCATATTTTGAACTTTATATAAATAGAATTGTGTGTATCCTTTTGTATCTGGTTTTTCATTCATCATGTAAAGATCATTCTCTGTAATAGAGCTGATAGGAATAAAATTGGAATTAAGTAATTATTCATTTGTTGTTATCTCTTCACATTACACCAGCTATCCCCAGATGTGAACCTTCACTTTCCCTTAACTTTTCATGCTTGGAATACAATTCTGAAACTTTTGTATTGGTCTTAGTATTACTCAGAATCCTCTCCTGTTTTAAGCTTTTTCGCCCTTCTGATATGCTTATAAATCTAAGCTATTCACTTATATTTATATTTGGTGATTTGTTCCTTTTATACTTGTGCTGCCCTTTGTATTTAATTTATAGAATTAAAATTTCTTGCTTATCAGAGTACATCTCTCTTTTTTTTTTTTTTTGCGGTACGCGGGCCTCTCACCGTTGTGGCCTCTCCCGCTGCGGAGCACAGGCTCCGGACGCGCAGACTCAGCGGCCACGGCTCACGGGCCCAGCCGCTCCGCGGCATGTGGGATCCTCCCGGACCGGGGCACGACCGCGTGTCCCCTGCATCGGCAGGCGGACTCTCAACCACTGCACCACCAGGGAAGCCCCCAGAGTACATCTTTTTGAATATTCACCTTGGTTTCTTTAGAGACCGCTTTCTTATCTCCTCTTTTTTTCCCTTCTGGATAACATTATTTCCTTTCCAATTACTATGATTAATTCCTGAAAAATCCTTGTAGGAGGATCAAAATAAAATTAACTGAAGAAATCTCAAGCAGTTCCTTATTTCACATTTCAGAATTCCCTAAGTAAGCAGCAGAAAGTGACCCTTTCCTGAAACAATGCCTGTACTTCAAAGCTTAATTGATTTTGATATAATTCTCCAGAGGTGTGTAGAGCCCTTCAAAAGAAGATTCCTCCACTCTTTATGGTCAGAGTGTCTGCCTCTGATTTCAGCCTTGCTGTCTCTGTTGCTCCATTGAGGAGACAGTCACAGCATTGTTATTACTGACATTGAGATTCTTGAGAATACAAGAAAGAGAGCTCGTTCCCAGCTTCTTAGATGAGCTCTACACACTTCTGTTAGATGGTAAGCTTCTAAAGTGAAGGTAGTAACCACACTCCCCGACCCAGCCCCGACCCCCAACCCCAGTACTCCCAGGTCTCTCTCCTAGCCCATCCCAAAATGCCCAGTCAAATTCTGGACATGTAGTTGGTACTCATTACATGCTCATGTTCAAGAATTTAATTGAATTATGATATCTTCAATTTTTACTTAAATTTAAATCATTTATTGAAGCTTTAAGAGAAACACTTTAGATATAGAACAGTGCTCAGAAGCACTGATCTGTGACAAGTCAGGGAGCTTGTGTCAAAACGTTAAGACACTGCTTCCTTTACCATCAAAGTCTTTCTGCCTAAATAAATGAATAATGGAACTAAATGGTGTGTTTATTTTCACAGTTGATTACTAACACAAGTTCCTTATCTTGTAGCAAACCTACAACAAATAATTTGTTCGAGGACGTTTAGCCAGTGGCCATACTTTGAATAACACTGATACTGATCTATAAAAATTGAGGGTGAAATCTAGTTATTAATATGTAGTGCTTTACTGGCCTCAGACTCTTTTTGTTTGAACTCTTTTGTTTTCTTTTGTCTCCTTGATCTCTTGCTTTCTTATTTAATTAGGCCCTTATGCATCAACATTTACACAGAAGTCTGTATTTCTGTTTTATATCATGTTGAAAACAGAATTACATATGAATTAAATAACTTGCATAAAGTCACACAGCTGAAAAATGGCAGAGCTGAGCTTTTAACCGTTATGCTATGATGCCTCTCAATGTAAATGTTTAAGTGAATAATGCCTCATAAATTGAAAATTGATCCAAAACCTGTCACTGGCATTTATAACTTCGGCACATTGTATTAAACTTGATATAATCTTCTCTTGGTGATTGATCAGTCAGATATGCCATAGTACTTTACTGTCATTAGATCTGGGATTGGGGCAGGTTGAGTTCTTACATAAAGAAAAACACCACCAAAATGCCCATTGGACTGATCGGATCCAGTACTTGGTTTAGCTGTCTGACTTAAGTAAAATATCTCTTTTTAAAAATAGCCTAAAAAAAAAAAAAAAGCCTAAATTCCCCATATTAACAAGCTAAAGAGGAAGTGTCATATGATCACATCAACTGATGCTGAAAAAGCACTTGACACCCCATTCCTGATAAAACTCAACAAATTAGACATAGAAGGGGATTACCTGGATTTGATAAACAGCATCTACAAAAAACCTCATAGCTAACATCATACTTAATGGTGAAAGACTAAATGCTTTTCCCCTAAGATCTGGGAACAAGACATGGATGTCCATTCTCACCACTCTTATTTATTGTAGTGCTGGAAGTTCTAGCCAGTGCTGTAACTCAAGAAAAAGAAATAAAAGACGTAATTTGGAACAGAAGAAATAAAACTTTCCCTATTTCTAGATGACATGATTATCTATGTAAAAAATGCTGAAGAAGCTCGGTGCTTTGTGACCGCCTGGAGGGGTGGGATAGGGAGGGTGGGAGGGAAGGAGACACAGAGGGAAGAGATATGGGAACATATATATATGTATAACTGATTCACTTTGTTATAGAGCAGAAACTAACACACCATTGTAAAGCAATTATACCCCAATAAAGATGTTTAAAAAAAATGCTGAAGAATCTAGAAAAAAGTTTCTAGAACTAATAAGTGAGTTTGGCAAGGTCACAGAAAACAAGATCACACATAAAAGTTAATCACTTATATATGCTAACAATGAGCTTGCAGAAACCAAAATTAAAAGCACAGCGCCATTTATAAGCACTCCAAAGAACATAAAATACCTTGATATACATTAAGAAAACATGTATAGGATCTGTATGCTGAATATTATAAAATGCTGATGAAAGAAATCAAATAAGACTTAAGTAAATGGAGAGGCATATACTGTGGTCATTGTCTTAGTAAAGATGCCTGTTCTCAAGTTTATCTGTTTTCAAACTCTCTCCAGGGTTTTTTTGTAGACATAGACAAGCTTATTCTAAAACGTACATGGAAAGGCACAAGCTCTAGAAGAGCTAAAATAATCCTGATAAAGAGTAAAATAGGAGCAGTTGCTCTACCCAATATTAAGGCTGCTAGAATAGCTACAGTGATGAACACTGTGTGGTACTGGCAGAAGGATAGACATCAGTGGAACAGAGATAGAACCCAGAGATCAGCCCATACAAAAACACCCAACTAATTTAATGCACGAAGGATAGCGTTTTAAACAAATGGTACAGTACTAGAACAATTGGACATCCATAGGCAAAAAGAAAAGAAAAAGAACCTCAATCTAAATCTCACACCTTATACAAAAACACAAAATGGATCCTAGATGTAAAAGTAAATCATAAGGCTTTTAGAAACAAAAAATTGGAGGAAAATCATCAGGATCTAGAACCAGGCAAAGAGTTCTTATACTTCACCACAAAATCATAATCCATAAAAGGAAAATCGGATGTTAACAAATTTAAAAATTTTGCTCTGTGAAAGCCCATGTGAATAGGATGAAAATACAAGCTAGAGACTGGAAGAAAACCACATATCCATTACAGGACTGGTATCTAGCATATGTAATGAACTCTTAAAGCTCAGTAGTAAAAAAAAAAAACCCCAAACAATCCAATTAGAAAATGGGTAAAAGATATGAAGAGACATTTCATTAAAGGAGATATACCAACAGCAATCATGCTGCTGCTGCTGATTAATGCATCATTAGCCATCAGGGAAATACGGACTAAGACAAACTAAAAGCATGTATCAGAGTGGCTAAAATAAAAAGACAGTGATAATACCAGATGCTGGTGGGGATACAGAGAAACTGGATCACTCATACATTGCTGGTGGGAATGTAAAATGGTACAGACACTCTGGAAAACATGCAAACTACTGATAGAAGCAGCAGCTTGCATGAATTTCCAGAGAATTATGCTGGGCAAAAAAAGCCCATCACAAAAAGATTATATACTGTACGATTACATTCATAGAATATTTTTCAAATGATAAAATTTTGGAAATGGAGGACAGATTAGTGGTTACTGGGGGTTGGTAGGGGCTGGGAGGTGAGAGGGCATTTTCTGGTTTTGGAACTGTTCAGTATCTTGACTATAATGGTGGATACAAGAACATATACAGGTGATAAAATTGTATAGAACTAAATACACATAAACACATACAGTGAATGCAAGTAAGACAGAAAATCTGAATAAAATCAGTGGATTGTATCAATGTCAGTGTCCTGGTTGTGACGTTTTACTATAGTTTTGCAAAGTGTTACTATTGGGGAAACCTGGGCAAAGTGTACGAGGGATTTCTGCATTATTTCTTACAACTGCATGCAGATTTACAATTATCTCAATAGAAGTTTTAATTAAAAAACCCTGAATTAGTAAATTAGAATCCATTTGAAAAGAAGAAAAGCAGCCATTTGTTAAGATCAGTTAAGTGATTCTTCAGGAACAATAATTTGTGTTAGGTTGTCAGATTTTTACCTGATTGATGAACAAGTAATGTTGTTTTTTTCCCTCCAATTTTCAGTTGAGGTATAACACATTGAGCAGAGTGCCCAAAATGTAAAGATAATATATAAAACTCCTGGGTGAATATTCATGTAACCACCCATCAGTAGTATCACTTCATAAATGTTTATATTGAGGGGAAAATCTGTCTTGTGAGCATTTTTTTTCTACCTCTTTAGAAGCATTTAGATGCAACCAGAGTTGGACTACATCTTAAAAAAAGCAAGCAGTAGAATATATTTAAGAAACAATCTCTGTAGCCACCACAGTCTCAGCTCTGCAGTCTCTGGGTTCAAATCTTAACTGATATTTCCCAGGTATATAATTTAGTTTAGCCAGGTTCTCTGTGTCCCCATTTATTCATCTGTAAAATAAAGATTTAAGTTTTACAGGACTAGCACTAAAGATTTAAAACAATGAGGGTATTGCTGGATAAAAACAAATTTAATTACTTATTTAAGTTTGAAGTGTGGCTGGTAAATAATTATCTGTCCTTCATCACATATGTAAGAAGTGACTGCTGACTTGTTCCACATATTTAGGTATGGGATTGCAAGCCACTTTTTCAAGATGGAATGAAAAAGAAGAACTTTATATAGAGATTAATAACAGAATTTGTTAAGTCAAAAAATATAAGGTCAAGTCATAAGAAATTGCCTGTAATTAAGCTTTTTGATCTACGAAGTGCAATTCCATGTGGTTCAACCAAATGTCAGAAAACAGAAGATCTAAAAAGTGTTAAATACATACATGGGATAATAGATTAATAATGGATTTCTAAAGGAACTTTAAAATGGATGTAATGTGTGTGTATGTGTTTGGAGATAAGGTAGGTGTTGAAACTAAGCCAGTTTCCATATCCTCTGAGCTCCCCTCCCACTTGACAAAAGAAAAAGATACCTTTTATAGGTGCTGAATTTATAGTACAATCTCTAAGACAGTAAAAATCTCTAGGTGACAAGCAGAAGGACAGTTTAAGTTCCTGGTTTTGGTGACGCCGCCTTTAATGGTTAATCACATCACCAGAAACGTGCCCAGAGACTGATTATCTTAACTTGGGTTGTACATATTTTTTTGCTGAGAGTGAAGTATGATTTTCGTGCCCTAGGGTGCCCCAAATGGACTATGTTAGGATGTTTTCAGTTCAAATATGAAGGTTGTTACTTAATTTTTGATAAAAGAAACAACTTACTAAGAAGGTATAATAATATTAAACTTGTGTATGCCCAAATATATGTAAGCCAAAATCGACAAGATTACAAGGAGAAATTTGTCAAAGATAATCATTGTGGGAGAACTTTTGTCAACAATAAACACACTAGTTAACAGGAGATAGAAAGGTGTAAATAGCTTAATATGTGAATATTATCTAATAAACACATATAAACCCCATGCATATTTGAAAATTGGTTTTGTGATAGTATAAAGCCATAGTTGCTACCCTGTGCAGTGAGGTACCATGGGGCTCCATAGTGAATCAAAGGAATACCTTGGGATATTCTAAATTTTTGTGAGAAACACAGTGGCACTTAACATTTCAGATACCACAGAATCATTAGATCTTGAAATAGTTCACAATTTAAACATTAGATTGCACTGTTTTTTTAATCACATATTTTGTCTGAGTGAAATAAAATTATTTTTTAACTTCTGTGTTTTCCCCCCCAAATTACTATTAAGTTTGGACCTAACCACCTGATAAAGGAAACTGTGAGGTACTTCCTTTGGCCTACACTTAGGCCTATAGACTGAGAAACTTCGGGAAACTCTGGTATAAAGTAAATGTCAGCTAATTTCAGTGTTGTTCAGACTTCGTTCTCTGATCACAAAACAATTAAATGAGAAATCAGTGAATGAGATAGTTACAAAAACCTCATAATTGTGGGAAAAAAGTAAGCACTTCTAAATACCTTGGGCATCAAGAAATCCTAATGGAAATTAGTTAATACCAAGATATGAACAATAGGAAGATGCTACATGTCGGAACCTGTGCGATACAGTTGAAGTGTTAACTTTACAAGAGAAGTTTATAGCAAGTAGAGAATAAAAAAATAGGAATTTAAGGGACTTCCCTGGTGGCGCAGTGGTTAAGAATCTGCCTGCCAGTGCAGGAGATACAGGTTCGAGCCGTGGTCTGGGAAGATCCCACATGCCACGGAGCAACTAAGCCCATGGACCACAGCTATTGAGCCTGTGTGCTACAGCTGCTGAAGCCCGTGCGCCTAGAGCCTGTGCTCCGCAACAAGAGAAGCCACTGCAATGAGAAGCCCGCCCACTGCAATGAAGAGTAGCCTCGGCTCGACACAACTAGAGAAAGCCCGCACACAGCAACAAAGACCCAATGCAGCCGAAAATAAATAAATACTTTTTTTTAAAAAAGTACACCCATCACTCAGCACCCAGCTTCCTTGATTCTTAGCATTTTCCCATATTTGCCTTATTCTCACTTTCCCTCTGATCTGTGTGTGTGTATGTGTATATATATGTATATATATATATATAGTGGTGTGGTGCCCCCTTACACCCTTAATACATCAGTTCGTATACCTTTCAACGTAACCGCAGTGTGTCAGGTTCACGTAGATAAATTTCTACTGTCCAATCCTTAGGCCCCCACTCATAGTTTGCTAGTTTTTCCCAATAATGTCCTTTATAAACCCAAGATCCAGTCCAGGATTAGACATTGCAGTTAGTTGTCATGTTTCTTAAGTCTTGTTCGATCCAGTTCTTCAGTCTTTATCTTTTTTTTTTTTTTTTTTTTTTTTTTTTTTTTTTTTGCGATACGCGGGTCTCTCACTGTTGTGGCCTCTCCCGTTGCGGAGCGCAGGTTCAGCGGCCATGGCTCACGGGCCCAGCCGCTCCGCGGCATGTGGGATCTTCCCGGACTGGGGCACGAACCTGTGTCCCCTGCATTGGCACGCGGACTCTCAACCACTGTGCCACCAGGGAAGCCCCAGTCTTTATCTTTTATGACTGTGTATTTGAAGAGTACAGACTGGCTTTTTAATAGAATGGCACATTTGGGTTTGTCTGACTTTTCTCAGGTGGTTGTTATTACTACTACTACCACAACTATTATTGTTATTATTTTGGTCAGGAGTACCACCAAGGTGATACTGTTTTCTTGGTACATCAGACCAGAAGGCATACCATGTTGATTTTTCCTTTACTCTTTTTTTTAATGTATTTGAAAATATTTTTCTTTTTAATTTTTATTGGAGTGTAGTTGATTTACAATGTTGTGTTAGTTTCAGGTGTACAGCAAAGTGAATCAGCTATACATATACATATACATATATCTACTCTTTTAGATTCTTTCCCATATAGGCCATTACAGGGTATTGAGTAGAGTTCCCTGTGTTATACAGATTCTTCCTTTACTCTTTTTTTTTTTGTCACCTTTAAAAAAATATTTATTTATTTATTGTTTGGCTGCATTGGGTCTTTGTTGCAGTGCACAGACTTCTCGTTGCGGTGGCTTCTCTTGTTGTGGAACACGGGCTCTAGGTGCGTGGGCTTCAGTAGTTGTAGCACGCGGGCTTAGCAGTTGTAGCTCACGGACTCTAGAGTGCAGGCTCAGTAGTTGTGGTGCATGGGCTTAGTTGCTCCGCGGCATGTGGGATCTTCCCGGACCAGAGCTTGAACCCGTGTCCCCTGCATTAGCAGGCGGATTCTTAACCACTGCGCCACCAGGGAAGACCTCTTCCTTTTCTCTTGATGATAACCTTTGCCACTTGGTCAAGATGCTGTCTGCCAAGTTTTTCCTCTATAAATTAATAAGTATTTTGTGGGGAGCCACTTGGGACTATAAAATGTGAATGCATGGATTTTCATATTTGTGAGTTGCATTAATTTTTAAATAATGTAGAATTAATTATTTGAGTAGTTACTAAATAAGTATGCTGTGATATAATTTGAAGTTGGTAATCTCTTAAGGATTAACATATACGTAAGCATCTGTTTAAACATGCTTACTTGTACATAGCACACAAGTAGATGTCATGCAGATAAGCCAGTAAGCTTCAGATGTCTATTTCTAGTTTTAATTTTCCTATTTGATCTGAATTTTAACCTCAATATCAATATCTCATCAGTAGCTTTCTATTGTAATCAAACACTTCTGTAAATATTGTTTTGAAGACTAGAAGGTCTTGAAATTTTAAATTGAAAAGAATCTTAGATATCATTTAGTCTTTTATCTAATTTATTTTGACTTAATCCTGTAGACAAACTAAAATCTTAGAGGAAATTTTGGTTTAATCTATATATTATGTAAAATGGCACAGGTTGCCATTACAAACAGTTGAAATCCCATAAAATGTAGAAGTATCATGCTGTTGCAAAAGCCAGATAGGGGACTTCCCTGGCAGTCCAGTGGTTAACACTGCGCTTCCACGGCAGGGGGCACAGGTTCAATCCCTGACTGGGGAACTAAGATCCCACATGCTGTGCTGTGCAGCCAGAAAAAAAAAAGAAAAAGAAAGGTTAAGATGATTAAAAAAACAAAAAAGAAAAGCCAGATAACAAGAGTTTAAATCTGAGATTATAGCAAATAGATAGCATTTATGCTAATGAATTCCCATTCCCCCCACTCCCAACAAACATACAAACCTTAACATTTGAGAAGTAAACTCTTTTTCATTAAGCTGACTTCTGAATAAATTGCTTCAGGCAACCATTAGCAGGAAGTTGAAGAAAGCTAGCATACTTAGTTGAAATATATTTGCTAGACTTTTATAATAATAATTTAAATTTTAAAATTTAAATCTTCATTACAAATTAGGAGGCACAGTATTGGTCAAAACAGTTGGTGCTTAATAAATTTGGTGTCTGTGTGTATGAATGCTGGCCTTTAAAGCAGTTAATTTTGTTATCAAATCCAGAATGTGGCCTGTCATTGGTTTGCAGTATACACATTTAATTCATATTATCCTTATGTAGAGATTTTGTGTTTGTTTCATAGTTGCCTGGTAAAGTTGAAATAATTTTAGTGGATTTTTCATTAACAGCAGCCTTCACGACTTCTTAGCTATTTATTGGTTGTCTTTCAGAACAAAAGAGATGAACACTTACTGAAAAAAAGAAATGTTCCCCAAGAAGAAAGTTTAGAAGATTCAGATGTTGATGCTGATTTTAAAGCAGTAAGTTACCTTGTTCTTATAAGGTGTTTTAAAAATAATTTTTATAATAACCAGAGAACTTCATTCTCAATCTAAGACCAGTTTTACAGTGATAATTAAGGTACATTAACTCTTATCTTTAGTAAATAGATTATTCAATAAATGTAATTTTGCTATTAAACTCTTTGCTGAACTATCTTTTTTTCTTTTTAAGCAAAATGTAACACTAGAAGCTATATTGCAGGTATGTTATTAATTTAATATTTTCATTTTGAAGTATTTTGAAATTGATTTTCTTTTAATTTCTGAAATTTACATTTGGTGTTGTAGAATGCCACAAGTGATAACCCAGTGGTCCAGTTGAGTGCTGTCCAGGCTGCAAGGTAAGTACTGATTTGTCCAGAGAGAGAATTAGGTGTCATGCCTAGGGTGTCTTAGCTCATAGTCTAGAAGTAGTACATTGTTATTTCTGTTCATAGTTTGAAAATTATAGCAGTTAATTTCTTATATTTCTTTTTCTAGAAAACTATTATCCAGTGACAGAAATCCACCAATTGATGACCTAATAAAATCTGGGATTTTACCAATTCTAGTGAAATGTCTAGAAAGGGATGATAAGTAAGTATGGATTTGACTCCCTGTTCACTTTTTTCAGCTAACTGAAAATTTGTGATTATTATTTAACCAATGGTTCCATTTGGTTTTGCATTTATCATATTTGTCATTTGTCATGTATTTTAATGTAATCTTCTTATTCTGTGATCATACTCAGTAGACCTAAAGTTCTTCTCTCTTTAGTTTATGAAGTGTGTGTATATTTTCTAGGAAAATTTTAGCATCTGTTTATTGTCTATTCTAACTTATCTCAAATATTTATAGTCTTTATTTGTTAGTTGGTTTTTTTTAAGTAATATTTTAAAACAACCCAAATAGTGTTTGAGTCACTCTTTGCTTATGAGTCTATATATAGATTAACCTCATGACTTGAGTCAACATGAATGGCTTCCAGAACTGAGTAGCTCTTTCTTACCCTGGGAATATTCCAGCTGATCTGCTGATACTCTGAGAAGTCTTTAACAGAACTCCAACCATGAGTAGTTGTCTATCATCATGGTTTTTATTTGTGGTAAATTAAAAATAAGAGGGCAGATTATAATTTTCCAGAATAGAAAGGGAAAAACACCACTTGGTATCCTTTGAGGTACTGGCCCCATTTCTGTTAGTGTCTAGAGAGATCTCGGTGTGCTATATCTTAAACTTCATCAGTTTGAGTTAAGTGGGGAGAATGTAAGTTCCAACTCCAAAATGCATTAAAACAAAGGCTAATTTTGCATTTAAGGGGCGTTTAGAGTTGGGATATTTTGCTAAGTGTTGTCTGTGAGATTTTCAGGTGACTAGATAAAATGGTGATATATAAATGTTTCTACTAAGGGTTTTCATTATTTAAAAATACTTCCTTCTGCTTTGATTATGTACCACAACCATCCCTCCAAAAGCCCTTAACACTTTTTTAATACTATCATATATATTTTCTATAACAAGATTTATTTAAGTAAAAATAAGTTTTATTTCAATTGTTAAACAAAAATTCTATTTACCTCTACTTTTAAGGCCCTCTTTTTGTTTTTGATTTGCTTTTCTTTCTTCTTCTTCTTCTCCTTCCTCTCCTTTTTTTTTTTTACTTTTTGGTCTTTGGCATGGGCTCATTTGTGTGGGTGTATCTGTGAAATACAGCATATATACAGAAGAATATGCTAAAATGTATGCAGACCTGTGTAACTACCACCCAAAGTAAAAATAGAAAACTACCACCAGTCGGTGGTCTCGATCTGACTTGATGAATTTGTCATGGGAAATTGTGTCATAATCTAAAAGCCCCATAGACTTCGGAGCCAAACAGACCGTGGTTTAAATCCAGGGTTTGTTGCTGACCAAAACCCAAGTAGCATTTGAGCCTCAGATACCTCATCAATAAAATTTAGGTGGTTGTGAGGAATGAAAATAATATAAACAAAACACTATACAATACCAAGCATATAATATGTTTTCATTTATTATTTACTTATTGCACTCATTATTTAGTTTTTCTCTGTCTTCTCTTTTTTTCAAATGACATTTTAGAAGACTTTCTCTAGCTTTGTAATTGTATTTTTTACGTCTTTATGTTTTCTCATTTAAGGCCCTCATTGTCAGTATTTTACCAAACCACCTAGCCTAGTTTAATAACCCTTTCTTCTTGTAGTCTGAGACAACATAAACTGTCTCATCATCTTTGATCTTATCATCCCTTTATTTCTCCTCAGCCTCGATACCCTCTTATTTCTTGCCTTTTGCCAAAGTTCATCATGTAGTTCTTGTCTGCTCCTTCATTTTCTCATCTGTTCCATCTTTTTAACCTCACCACTTGCTATATCGCTGACATTTATTCTCCTTAAAACCTTTTCCTTCTCGGATCTCTCTACCCTTTTGATATTAACAACCTGACTCTCTTTCTTTGATATTTACAGAGTTTCTTCTAAGTCCCTAACCTTTGGCTCCCCTTGGGTTTTGCTCACTACCACCCCCTCCTACCTTGGTATTCTATTTAAAAGAATGTGTGTTTTTCAGCTGTCCATCCTAACAATGTAGATGATTTAACAGATTTTTCCTACATTGGCCTTTAACCTTTTTTATCTATTCTGCATGGACTCAAACAGTGTTTTTTTTACTTCACTTTTCAGTAACACTCTATACTTAGTATGTCTGTAGAATAAATTCCAAGTTCTGAAGCCTGAGATTTGAGTCTACTCCCCATACCACACACACAAACTTAGGTAACCTACCCTTCCAGTTTCATCCCATGTTATATTTTTGCATACCTTTTTGGCTTTAGCTCTCTTGATCCCTTCATAGTCATCTGTACACATCATGGTTATCCCACCCATGATACTTTTATTTGTATTTCCAGCTGTCAGTGCCTTTCTTTCTTTATCCCTCTTTGAAAATCTAGTTCAGTTTTCCCTTTCTTTGTGTGGTCTTCCATCACCATTCCAAATTATAATGATCTCATCCTTTCAGCAAAATTATGTAGCCCTGTGATATCTCTGGTATGTAAAGCAGATGGTGTAGTGGAATCAGAGCTTTAAGACCTGTCTAGAGGTTGTGGCAGTGATTCAACTGAGATGATGAGGGCTTCAGCTAACACAGTGATATTAGGGATGGTGCTATAAATATAAGAAATATTTAAGAGGTAAAATTGACATGACCCTATTGATTAGATGTCTGTGGGAGAGGAAGGAGTCAAGGAAAATAATGACTGGCTAAAAGTTGCAACTACCCGACTTCCCTGGTGGCGCAGTGGTTAAGAATCCGCCTGCCAATGCAGGGGACACGGGTTCGAGCCCTGGAAGATCCCACATGCTGCGGAGCAACTAAGCCCATGCACCACAACTACTGAGCCTGTGTGCCACAACAGCTGAAGCCCGAGCACCTAGAGCCTGTGCTCCATTACAAGAGAAGCCACAGCAATGAGAAGCCTGCGCACCACAGCAAAGAGCAGCCCCCGCTCACTGCAACTAGAGAGAGCCCATGCACAGCAACGAAGACCCAACGCAGCCAAAAATAAATAAATTTAAAAAAAAATGTTGCAACTACCAATGGACGTAAAGAAGTAAGTTTATATTGACTGACTTTGAGAGCAAATGAGACATTCAGGTGGCGATAGCCAACAGGCAGTTGGACAT
Organism: Neophocaena asiaeorientalis asiaeorientalis; assembly: GCF_003031525.2. Lineage (NCBI taxonomy): Eukaryota > Metazoa > Chordata > Mammalia > Artiodactyla > Phocoenidae > Neophocaena > Neophocaena asiaeorientalis. The sequence continues at coordinate 6,525,779 of NW_020174268.1, read as the reverse complement.
AATAAGACAAAGTTCAAGAACAAGGTAAAGGATAACCATATAATCTGCAGGTCATAAATGTAAATGGTAGTTATGTGTCTAAAGATATTTTATTGTTTTTTGCAGTCCTTCATTACAGTTTGAAGCTGCGTGGGCATTAACTAATATAGCATCAGGAACTTCTGCACAGACTCAAGCTGTTGTACAGTCTAGTAAGTAAACTAGTTAATTTAATTCCTTATTTGCTGGACCCTTTTTTTTTTTTTAAAGGGAAGGAAGTGGTGTTTTAGTGTAAAGACAGTTTTATTTAAAAATTGTGAATATTATAAGTTACTTATGATAGTTGATATCTTTACTATAGCTGTCATTAATCTATCATTGAATAATTTTAATTGTGGTTACTAAAAAGTGAATAAGAGTTTTATCTTTTTGGGTCAAGACCATCTCCTAATAATAGGGTTTAAATTTTCTATTCCTAATGTCTCCAAGGTGCTGAGTAACTTATGTCTTTTAGCTTGTAACATATATTTTTAAAATTTTGCTTACCTCAAAATGGGCTAAATGTTATTAGCATGTTGACCCAAACTGTCAAAAGCTCTTTGAAAAAAACTGGATGTCACCAGGCAGTCTTAAAGTGTGGCACACTTAACTGACTTCAGGTGGTACTTAAGGTGATTCTAAGTAGTAAATGATACAGCAATAAGTTACATTGAATCAAGTAGTGAGAATACTATTTTCTTTCACTTTTGTTTTAGATATTTCAGTAATGTCAAAGAGAAGATTTCTAGGTAGATGTTAGATGTAACAAAAAGGGAACAGCAGATTTTAGACTAGGGCTTTCAATAGAGACTAGTAGGTACAATTAAATAACAGTGTTTTGTTTTCATTTTTAATTTTTTGGTTATCTTCTATGTGTGGTGATTGATACTGGTATTCTATTTACAGAAGTGATGAATAAAATTAGTTAAAATACAAATATGAGGCAGTTCAAACCCTCATACATTGCTGGTGAGAATGTAAAATAGTGCAGCCTCTTTGGAAAACAGTTTATTAAAAGGTTAATCATAGAGTTACCATATGGCCCAGCAGTTCCCCTACTACATGGAACCAAGAGATATGAAACCATGTGCACAGAAAGACTTGTACAGAAATGTTTGCAGCAGCATTACTCATATTATTCATAATAGCCCCCAAATGGAAATAACCCCAGTATCCATTAGCTGATGAGTAGATAAACAAAATGTGGTATACCATTGAATACTATTCAGCAATAAGAAAAAATGAAGTACTTATACATGCTATAAGATGGACAAACCTCAAAAACATTATTCTAAATGAAAGAATCCAAACAAAAAAACTACATATTATACAAGTTCATTTATGTGACATGTCCAGAAAAGGAAAGTCTGTAGAGACAGAAAACAGTAAATGGTTGTTTAGGGCTGGGGGAGAGGGTAGTAGGACTTCTCTGGGTATGGGATTTGGGGGTGATAGAAATGTTGTAAAATTAGATTGTGGTGATGACAACACAACTCTGTGTAAATACTAAAACCATTGAATTGTACACTTAAACAGATAAATTATATTGCATATAAATTATATCTCAATAAAGCTATTAAAAGTGTGAGTCAGTTTTAATTTAAATGTTAAATAAATAATACAGGTAGTCCAGAGATACAGCTAAAAATCCTAGAGGTAGTGCACAATTGACTGAAATTTAAGAAAAAGTGATCTAGCTTATGCTTAGTTTCTACAGGTAATGAATATGATGCCAGTGTTTTGGAATTTGAGTTAACACATAAGTTATGTAAAGAGTAAGGATTATAATGATAAATTATCTTGAAATATAGGGTAGGCCTGATATGGGGATAATCATTTCTTTAGTTAATCCCATGTCAGCAATTGGATCATATTGACTAAAGTATTATATTCTAAGGTTACATGTTCAGGGTAGAAATTTTTTTAATGAATTATGGGAAAAATTTTATGCTGTTGTTTTCTTTTAATTAATAATATATAACAGCAACTTCTAGACACTGTCAATAGGTCTGTTACTTGAATACTACTAGGGGAAAACACTAAAATTTATTATATTTAGGCTAAAGGTATTTGCCACATTTATTCATTCAGTGAATTATCACTGGGCAACTATAGTGTGCCAAGCTCTGTATACAGGCTGAAATCTATGACTCTTCAACATTTTGCAGTGTAAATATTAGTTTTTCTTTATTATAGATGCCGTACCTCTTTTTCTAAGACTTCTCCATTCACCACATCAGAATGTTTGTGAACAAGCAGTATGGGCTTTGGGAAACATTATAGGTAAGTTGAATTTAGGTTTGAAAAGACTCCAATTAAGTATCTTAATTAACTTTTCTCCTACATTGGCATAGCCATTACACACTATGTTTCCTCTAATTTTAATGTGGGTTGACTACCTTCTTGTTTCATAAATACTAACTTAAGATTGTACCTCTTTGAAATGGATATGCAATTTGCTATCAGGATTGGTAGGTTAAATTTGTGTTCCCCAATCAAAATCTGGAGAGATAGCAACATTTGATGCCCTTGACTAATGGTGAGGAAACATAGAACATCAGTGTCCCAACATAAGCCATTGCATACATTTCAGACTTTCTCATCCTGAATGTAATTTTTTTTTTTAAATACAATTTTCATTTCTGTAGGTGATGGTCCTCAATGTAGAGATTATGTCATATCACTGGGAGTTGTCAAACCTCTTCTGTCCTTCATCAATCCCTCCATTCCCATCACCTTCCTTCGGAACGTCACATGGGTCATTGTCAATCTCTGCAGGAATAAGGATCCCCCACCGCCTATGGAGACAGTTCAGGAGGTAAATGAAGAAATGCAAAGGCCAGATGGTATATTTTCCCTATGTTTATGCCTTAGATTTTCATGCACAGGGAATGAAATAATGTATATACTGATTTCATTGCAGGTATGAGATATTTAAGTAACGTATCATACTTAATTTTGACTCCTGTGAAATAAAAGTTGAGACTCTATGGCAGCTGAGTGAATGTCAGTCCTCCCTAATTCAAGCAGAAAAATACAAAAGAAGAAAAAATCTCAGTTTTATTACTACATTGCATTGTTGGTTTAACACTAAAAAAATAAGGGATTGCTACAGATAAAACTGGTCTACTTATATGCAAATGTTCTTGAGTGAATTTGCATTAAGTCCAATTGAAATTTCCCTTGATTCCTGACAAAATTAGTACTCTTAATATGTGGCAAGCTTTGTGTTAAATCTGCTAATTAAAACAAAGTAAAATCTTTGCTATTTACATATAATTTGTGAATGGATCTGAGTATTTTAAGTTTTAAAAAATCCTATGTAACCTTTAATCACTTGACTGTGCAGAGAAATGTTGACTGTGAATCTTTAATCTTTGTAATTGATATCCTTCACAATCTTCTGCCACCTCTTGCCCTTATGGAAGGGGTACTTAGTGATTCTCCCTGCTACTGCCCCCTCCCTCCCAGGTTTAAAAGAAGATCTGTAATGCTTGAATTCAACAAACTTTATACTTTATACTGGTCATAATTTTCTTGACTAAATCTGAGGTTGAAAACTTTAATTTGACTCAAGTAGCTAAATAAAATCTTATTTTTACTTTAAGCAGGTAAGTGAGACAATGACAGCAGTTTTAAGAATAGCTTTTTAATTTTTTTAAATAATGCACTAGTTTTTCTTTTTAATATTTTATTTATTTATGGCTGTGGGGCATGTGGGCTCTTCGTTGCAGCACGTGGGCCCTGTAGTTGTGGCACGTGGGCTCAGTAGTTGCAGCGTGCGGGCTTAGTTGCCCCGTGGCATGTGGGATCTTAGTTCCTTGACCAAGGATCGAACCCACGTCCCCTGCATTGGAAGGTGGATTCTTAAAATAGCTATACTACATACTTGCATCTCCATTCTTTCCAGTTGACATATGTCATGAAGAAGGTTATTGAAAACAAATGTTTTTCCTTTAAGGTACATTAATCTCTGCCAGACTTAATTGAATATTTCAATTAGACATCTGAAATATTGTTTTGGTTTTTCAGATTGAATTTATCATATTTTTATTTTCCTAATAGAGATTCAAACAAACTTAATGTTGTTTTTCTTGCCCTGCAAATAGTATTTACTGCTTTTTTTAATCACAGTTATTCATTTTTACAAAGACGTCTTCATCAAGTCTAGTATTATTTATTGTTTGTCTTCTTTCCTCAGATTTTGCCAGCATTATGTGTCCTCATATACCATACGGACATAAACGTAAGTAAAGCAGAAGCTTAGATTTGGGATTTTGCTCTGTCTGGGACTAAAAGGGTTTGTTTGTTTTTTTTTTAAAGGGTTATTTATTCTTATGCTTTTAATAAGTGTCAGCACATATGTTATTAACTTGTCAAGCTTTCACAATGTATGTGGTTTTCAGAAACAGGATTAAAGTTAAATTAAGTTTGTATCTTACATCATTCAGATAGCAAAAATGCTAACTTTAGAGAAATGATCACATATGTAGTTAATTTAGTTATTTGTGTCATAATAGTGTTTTAAAGTATTAATATTTATAAAGTGGTAAAAGCTTTATAAAGCTTCTTCATATTTTTTTAAAATCTCATTTTATTCTTAAAATAGGTAGGCTAGATACTGTTGTCCCCATTTTACAGAGTAAGAAACTGGGCCTCAGGGAAACATTAAGTGACTTATCCAAAGTTGCAGAGCTTGTAAGGGTCACAGTCGGTATTTAAAACTGAGATCTTCTGATGACAGATCGTGTTTACTTTCTATGAAACCACACGAACGCCCATGCTACAACCTTTTGAGATACGGTATTGAAGGATATCGAGTATACTTTTATTTTTTTAACATCTTTATTGGAGTATAATTGCTTTACAGTGGTGTGTTAATTTCTGCTTTATAACAAAGTGAATCAGCTATACCTATACATATGTCCCCATATCTCCTCCCTCTTGCGTCTCCCTCCCACCCTCCCTATCCCACCCCTCTAGGTGGTCACAAAGCACGAAGCTGATCTCCCTGTGCTATGTGGCTGCTTCCCACTCGCTATCTGTTTTACATTTGGTATTGTATATATGTCTATACCACTCTCTCACTTCGTAAAAATATGGAATGCTTCACGAATTTGCATGTTACCCTTGTGCAGGGGCCATGCTAATCTTCTCTGTATCGTTCCAATTTTAGTATATGTGCCGCTGAAGCAAGCACTCAAGTATAGTTTTAAATGCAAAGGCATCTTTACATGATTTGTCCATTACATGAGATTTAGTTAAGCAATTACTATATATATGCCGGCAAATTTTTTATCAGGCAGTCTGAAAATTCTCCTGAATGTAGCAAGGCTAAAAGTTAAATTCTTCCACAGAGTAAAACAATGGATAGGGCTTCCCTGGTGGCACAGTGGTTGAGGGTCCGCCTGCCGATGCAGGGGACACGGGTGCGTGCCCCGGTCTGGGAAGATCCCACATGCCGCAGAGCTGCTGGGCCCGTGAGCCTTGGCCACTGAGCCTGCGCATCCAGAGCCTGTGCTCTGCAACGGGAGAGGCCACAACAGTGTGAGGGCCGCGTACCGCCAAAAAAAAAAAAAAAAAAAGGATAAATTTCAGTGAATTTAGAACTGATTCTAGCGTTGATCTAGCATTAATTTGGCTTCTGATGTTCCAACTAAGATCTCTTTCTGATTTGTTGTATGTTTGTTTTTATAATCCTATCTTTGTTTGTACACACACACACATAATATGTATGTATGTGGGTGTCAGAATTATGTGTGATTTATCATTGGGATGAAGAAAATGCATCTTTGCTAACATTTCTCAAGAGGCAGTGTATAGTTCCTGTATAAATATTGAACTACACGTTTTGCTAGTTAATTTTAGGACTTTAAGTTCTTAGGAGGGTGTCTTTTAAAGGCAACTAAAGTAACTTTTTATTTGTGAAGTGTTAGCCTGAACTGTCATAAAAATTAAGTGAAAACTGTTTAGTTATACACTGTCCTGTTTTCAAAATGGATGTAAAAGTGACTTAGCAACAGACATAAGATAATACATATCTTAAAAGAAAGGGGGAGGAGGTAAAATTCTTTTTATAAATGTATTTGTTGTTATTGAATGCTAAATTTAGTCCTAAGCTTTCTGAAAGCCAAAATTAAAAGGCAAATAAGCAAAATATCTGATATTTCCATCAAGACATTTACCCTAGGACATTATGGAATTGATTATAGGCAAATAAAAGCTTCCATCACCTATTGGTCTTGTTTATTTGAAAGCTAGAGGTATTAAAGTGATGAAGTACTGTAGTTATAAGTATATTTATTGAGTTTAACAAACACAGATTGTTCCTCTTAAGCCAGAATTGCACAGAGAATTATAGGCACAGAGATGAAGAAGACATAGAGGCCCTGCTCTCTAAGACCTCAACATTAGTAGCAGGTAAAAAGAGTGAATGGAATGAACTTTTGTCAGTTACTTGCTATACTAAATCTGTTTCAATAATTTCCTTTTATCTTACCAGCACCCTTATGAGATAAGTTTTGTTCTCTTATTTTACAAGTAAGGAGACTGAAACTTAGTCAAGTAAAATAACCTAAGGTCATACAGTGAATAAAAGCCATGACTGAGAATTGAAGCCAAATCCAAAGCCTATGCTCTTTCATACCATGATCACATAAGCACACAATATGTGTGCAAACAAACAAGAAAAGAAAAGTAAAACAGAGGAATGACCAAAATGCTAGAATTATGAAAGCACATATTCTCTCTGGCAACCAGAAAGCTTCATTGAGGAAGTAACATTTGAAATAAGCATTATAAGGAGATGGTCGTGGAAGTGGTGATAGAAGTGAAGAAGATGATTATGTTAATAGTTGGCATTTATTAAGGGTTTTAAAGTGTGCCAGGCACTGTTTTAAGTACTTTTCATATGTTTACTCATTTATTCCTTATAAAAAATCCTATGCGATTGGTTACTATAATTATCTCCATCTTACAAACAAGGTAAAAAGAAAACAGATAGTTAAGTAATTTGTCTAAAGTCATACAACTAGGATAAGAAGGATTTTGTCAAGTTGAAAAGGTCATTTCAGGTACATGAGGAGCAATAATAAGGAATCAAGAGGACACATGGAGGGTGTGGAGAATACAGGTGGTTAATAAACTAACACGTTTGCTGGGGAGTTAAGTTTCAGGGTTTTGAATGCTGTTTTAAGGAATTTGGGCTTATCTTGTAATCAGTGCAGAGTCATTGAAGATTTTCAAATAGAGGAGTGATATGCTCATGTCCGTTATAGTCAGATAACTTGGAAGAGGCAAGGAGGGTCTGGAATGGGGAAAGTTTGAGTGTAGCCTGGCCTATTTTACTATCATAATAGGTTTAAGGAAGTTGATGAAGGTATGAGCCCGAAGCTAATGGTTAGGAGAGAGAAAGTGAGTTAGAACTTCAAGAGGAAAGGATCAAAGAGAAGGAGAAGTAAAAATTACCTTGGTTTCTAATTTGGCAATCTAAATGGATAGTAATGCCATGAACCATCAGGAGTCAAGCAAACGGATGAGACTGGTAGAGGGAGATGATGGGTTTATTGTAGAACAGACACATTCATTCTGATTTATTTGTTGTTCCTCTGTAGTAATGTTTCCAGGAAGGAAAAGGCCATACATCTTTGAGATTTATCAGTACTTAAGAAATTCATGAAAATATGGACATGGAGTAAGATTCAGAAAAAGGGCTAAAAATTGAATTCTGAGGAATTCTCTGCATTTGAGCAGTGGTAACAAGGGAAAAGGAACCAGCCAAGGAGTTTTTTAAAGTAGAGAGACGGAAATATAAATTGTGAAGCAAAGAGTGGGGAAAAAAATAAGGCAGAGATTTAGCAGGCTCTAGATCATACAGAGTCTTGTGTACCACCTTAGGACTCATGTATCCTCTTTATGTAGCTGAGAGGGAGCTACATTATGGTTTGATAATTTATACCAATTATGAGTGGAGTGTAGATTTTAGAGGAAAGTGGAGTTGAGAAGACAGATCGGTGTTGATTTTGTGGTGTGAATGAGGGAAAATGAGGACCAGAACCAGAGCTTAGACATTAGCAATAAAAAGACAAGGGAGGACTGTAGAAATGTTTAGATGATAAATTTGCTGGTTTTGATATGGGTGGTGAGAGAGAAGAGAGGAGTCAGGGATAGTACCCAAATTTCTAACTTGGGTCTTAGGGTAGGACACAACAGAAAAGAAGAGTAGCAGCAAGGAGAGGTATAAAACAGCAGGACATGGGCTTCCCTGGTGGCGTAGTGGTTGAGAGTCCACCTGCCGATGCAGGGGACGTGGGTTTGTGGCCCGGTCCGGGAAGATCCCACATGCCATGGAGTGGCTGGGCCCGTGAGCCATGGCCGCTGAGCCTGCGCGTCTGGAGCCTGTGCTCCGCAACGGGAGAGGCCACGGCAGTGAGAGGCCCGTGTACCGCAAAAAAAAAAAAACAGGACAGACTTCATTTATGAGACAGTCACTAGTGAGACTGCTGGAGAAGCTGCGTTAGGGTGTGGAGAGAATTAGTTGGTTTATGGACATTCGTATGCCTTTGTGACATTAGAAGAATCACTAGATATTGACCCCCGAGGACTAGAGAAGAAATCTGGACTGATTCAGGTCAGTCTGTGTTCATTTGCTTTCTAGTTATTGTGCTTCTTAGAAAAGTTAAGGTGCAATTGCAGTGATTCTGTAGCATTTGGTTTTCCTGTCCTTTCTGAGTTGTTCATCCATGGCTTGACATGCACAGATAATTTTGAGTATTACCTAACTTTTGATACAAATCTGCTGCTGTTACAAATGAAGTTAATCAGTTGTAGCAGATTGGTTATGTGCTGAGACTTGATGGTTAGTGACACTTGATGATATGTCAGGGGTCCCCGAGACCACCTTCAGGTTCAATGATTGGCTAGAAGGAATCACTGAGAAGCTTTTACACTCATGCTTGTAATTTATAGCAAAAGGGTACTGATTTGTTTAGGGAAAACTCAGTCTTTTGCTTCCTGTATAGGGAAAACCCCAGTTCTTCCCTACGGTGCATCTCCCTCCTATGTGTCTCCTTCACTACTTGTACAGAACACTTCACTGCTCATACTTCTTGTCACCAGATGTGTTGAGCAGGGCTGGGCGGGAGGGTTCCCCACAACAACAAGCAAGTCTCTGTGACCCACTAGGTGTCCTACAATTTAATTCAGTTCCAACACTACCCAGAAATAGTGTCAGATCCCACAGGTTAAGGACTCAGGCCCATGTGATGGCCACCTCTTCCCCCAGCCCACAGGCACACTTCAGATGCCAGTCACAAAGTCACAAGCCCTGTGCTTCTGACCACCCAGCTATAGATTAGAGGTTTCAAAGACCCCCTCCTTGGGTTCTATTAATTTGCTAGAGCAGCTCAAAGAACTCAGGGAAACAGTTACATTTACTAGTTCATTAAAGGATATGATAAAAGATACAGATGAACAGCCAGATGAAGAGATACATAGGGCGGGATCTGGGAGGGTCCTATCCCCGTGAAGTTGGGGTATGTCAGCCTCCTGGTGTGGGTGTGTTCGCCAGCCAGGAAGCTTTTCAAACCCCCTACTGTTGGGATTTCATGGAGGTTTCCAAAGGTAGGCATGATCAGTTGTTAACTCTGCTTCTAGCCCCTGTCCACTCTCTGGAGAGTGAGGAGCAGGGCTGAAATTTCCAGGCTTCTAATCATGGCTCGGTCTTTCGGTGACCAGCCTTCGTCCAGGAGCCCTCCAGGAGGCCGTCCAGAGTTACCTCATTAGAGCAAGAGACGCTCCTAGTGCTCATATTGCTTAGGACATTACAAGGGTGTCAAGGATGGGGTCAAAGACCAGATACTGGAACAAGAGATGCTCCTAATGTTCTTATCACTTAGGAATGTATAAGGTTTTAGAGCTCTGTGCTAGAAACTGGGGGCAGAGACTAGTATATTTCTTACCATTTCACAAGATTAAAATCAACAAAGGCTAAAGGTACATAGGGCAGAGTTTAGGAGGACCCAGGTGCAACTTTCCAGTTGTCCTTTCCCAGTAGATTGGTAAGGACAATGCTTTATTCTCCCATCAACCATGTGTGGCGACACATATCAAGTACTACCAACCAGGAAGCTCCTGAACTTTGATGTGTCCAGGGTTTTTACTGGGGAGTCAGTCACATAGGCTGACTGACCTTAACTACTCAGTCTCTATCCCCTCCCAGGAGTCAGACTGATACAGTGTGGCCCAGGGTCTCAGGAATACAATGTTATTAAGCAGGATAATCCCAGGGCTCAGAGGTTATCTTGAAGGAGCTAATCAAGGACCAGTCCTTTCTTTGGAATGTATAGGATTTGAGCACCTGAGCTTACTCAGTTACCCTTTACTGCATATAAGGATAAGTATACAGTTTTAACTTGGTTCAGCTCTAGTTGTCTCTAAAGCATGTGTGATGTTGACATTCCATAGACATTCTACAGACACCTACTAGGAAATGGTGTACATGTTAATAGCAGTTTTCGGTAAGGGTGCCTGCCTAACAGGACATTATTTGTTAGCATATTTACTGGAGGTGGTAAAAATTGGTAAATCTCTCTTTGAGCTGAGTATATTATTCTTTGGAGACTTCGGATTGCTAGAGATTTTCCTTTGGTTCATAAGATACCAGTTTTCAAGAAGTTTGTTCAATGCATTGACCCTTTGAGTTGCCTATCTTTTCCGTATATATGTGTCTCATACTGTGTGTCTAGAGATCAGCTTTCTAGCAGTCTTCAAGTACATGAAATATTGCTGAAGTAAAAAATTTTAAATGTTTCTAGCCCAGAAAAACAGACATAGTGAAAAATAAAGTAGCTCAGGATTGCCAAAGACTTCATTGGCACATGATTAATCTGACTATTAGCTGGAAGGAAAAGAGTGCACTCATTGACTATTAGTGACTGTAAAAGGCAGGCATTTTACCATAGAAATCCAGAAAAAGGGAAAAACCAAGAAAAAAGAATATTGGAGGAGGTGTAAAATAGCAGAAGCAGCTCAGATGGGAAAAGGCAGCAAAAGGTAAAATTACAAATGTCAGAGACATTGAGCAGCTGTTAGCCTGATTATGGAGATGAGGAAAGCAAACTGATGAAAATAGAAAAAACTAGAATAGCCTGATAATCTTGTGCTGTGAATTTCAAAGTTTTAAAGCATTTTTAAAATGAAATTTTCGGTGAAGGCCCAATATATTATAAAACAAAATTAAAGAGAGACTAGAAGAGTCTTTACAGCTTCAGGGGGCCTGAGACCTAGCTATAGCTTACTTTCCCCCACCAGCCTTTGAGGTGGTGTCATGAAGATCTAACCAAAAACCATTAATTGATCTCAGCTTAGAAATCTTAAATATTTCATTTTTCTAGGCTACTGTATATTAGAAAAGAATGGTTTTCTGCTAATAGTAGGGAGCTATAATGGAAAAAAATTACCTTTCATTTAGCAGCTTCCTAAAACATCACAGGCCAAGGCAACCAAGTATTGTTCTGCACAGTATTCCATTTTGTGGCTATGGTTTATTCAAACACACTGTTTTGGGTAGGCATTTAGACCGTTTCTTGAATTTTGCAAATATGAATAATGTAGCGGGCAGTAATCCTGTGTGTTTTCATATTACTGGAGATAATATTTCAGGGTAAATTCTTAGAAGCAGATTGCTAGGTCAAAGAGTGAATGCATTATAATTTTTGTTATACACTGCCAAATTCCCTGCCTTAGGGGCTGTGCCATTTGCATTCCCAGCAGCAACATACAAAAGTGACTTTCTTCATGGCCTTGTCCATGTGTTGTCATTTTAAAATTTTTGCCACTCTATGAGAAACTGTATCTCATTTTTTTTTTTTTTTTTTTTTTTTTTT
>NW_020174268.1:6486486-6513813 GCF_003031525.2 Neophocaena asiaeorientalis asiaeorientalis | reverse complement strand
ATGTGGGATCTTCCCGGACCGGGGCACGAACCCGTGTCCCCTGCATCGGCAGGCGGACTCTCAACCACTGCGCCACCAGGGAAGCCCTGTGTCTCATTTTTAGTATGTGTTTCACTTGTTGTGAGTGAAGTTGACCTTGATTTCATATGTTGAAGAACCATTTTTACATCTTTGCAAACAGCCTGTTCATCTTTATTGTTCATTTTCCATCAGATTTTTGGTCTCTTTTCCTTGGCTTTTAAGAGCTCTTTATGTATTAAGGACATTAACTTTATTTGTGATATATTATATATATATAGTCAAATATTTTCCTAATTTGTCCTTTGGCTTTGATATATTTTGCCATGCAGTTTTCTCCTTTTTATGTAATCAGATTTATCAGTCATTCTTTTTGTTGAATCTAGATTTTTTTCCTGAGTTATAGATGGGTTTTTTTGTTTTTGTTTTTTTTGCGGTACGCGGGCCTCTCACTGCTGTGGCCTCTCCCGTTGCGGAGCGCAGGCCCAGTGGCCATGGCTCACAGGCCCAGCCGCTCCGCGGCTTGTGGGATCCTCCTGGACCGGGCCACAAACCCGCGTCCCCTGCATTGGCAGGCAGACTCTCAACCACTGCACCACCAGGGAAGCCCTATAGATGTTTTATTATGTTAAGGAAATATCTGTAAAATCCCATTTTGAGTGTTGACATCAAGAATGAGTGTTGGAATTTTTCAGTGTCTATGGAGATGATTATATGATTTTCTCCGTAAGTCTATTAATATGACATATATTGATATTCCTAAAATTGAAACATCCTTGCATTCCTTGAGAAATCTCTCTTGATTATCATATATTATTTTCTTAATGTAGTATGGGATCCTTTTCACTAATATTTTATTCAGAATTTTTACATCTCTATTCACATAAGAGATACTGGTCTACAGTTTTTTTATGCTATCTTTATTCGGTATTAATATTGTATTTTTATTGCATTTTAAAAGTTTAGGTATTAACATTATGCTTCATTCGTTTTCTATGCTCTGGAACAATTTATATAGCCTGGGGTCTATCTGATCTTTGAAGATTTGGTAGTTTCCCTCTTGAAACCTTTTGGGTCTTGATACTTGTGTGATTAATTCCCTGATAATTTTCTCTATTTTTGCTATTGAAATTGGCTTGTTTAAGCTCTCAATTTCTAGTGAGGTTAGTTTTTTGTAAACTACTGTCCTAGGAAATTATTCATTTCATCTAGGTTTTCAATTTTGCTTGCATTTAAGTATGCAAAGTAATCTCTTTATGATTTTTTTGTTTTAATTTACTGTTTCAAGAGTTATTTTCTTCATTATCTCTTATTTTGTACATTTGTGCTCCTCCTACCACTTCTCTAATTAAGTTAACTAGGACATTTTTTCAACTTTTTCAAAGAACTAGGATTCTGATTTTTAATTAGATCTGTGATTTTTCTGTTCTTTACTTCATTACTTTCTACTTTTGAATTTACTGTTTCTTTTTGCTTTCTTTTGGTTTGCTGTGTTCTTTTTTTTTTTTTAATTTATTTACTTTTGGCTGCGTTGGGTCTTCATTGCTGCGCACGGGCTTTCTCTAGTTGCGGTGAGGAGGGCTACTCTTCCTTGTGGTGTGTGGGCTTCTCATTGCAGTGAATTCTCTTGTTGTGGAGCACAGTCTCTAGGTGCACGGGCCTCAGTAGTTGTGACTCGCAGGCTCAGTAGTTGTGGCTTGCAGGCTCAGTAGCTGTGGCTCGGGGGCTCTAGGGCTCAGGCTCAGTAGTTGTGGCACACGGGCTTAGTTGTTCTGCGGCATGTGAGATCTTTCCATCCCAGGGCTTGAACCCGTGTCTCCTGCACTGTGCCACCAGGGAAGTCCCTGCTCTGTTCTTTCTCTAGCTTTTTATTTGGGATCTATTTTCATTCTTTTAAGTTCTGTTGTATACATTTTTAAGGCTATGAACTTGCCTTTGAACACTGCTTTAGGTAAATCCCATAGATTCTGATATGTGGTGTTTTCATTATAATTTTCTAGAAATTTTTTTTCTGTTTTGTTGTTTTTTTTTTTAATCCAAGAGTTGTTTAATATAAGGCTCTTAAATTTCCATGTGGTATTTTGGTATTTATTAATATCTAATTTTATTGCCTTGTAATAGTTTTATAATATTTCTGCTTTATGTAATTGATGTTTTCTTTGGACCTAATAATATTTTTGTGCTCCATTTGCAAGTTTATTATCTGTTATCAGGTTTAAATTTTGATGTATATTTATAAAATCTGTATCCTCACTTTTTATCTACTTGACTTCTCATACTGACAACAGTGTATGAAAAATCTTTTATCAGTATATTTTTATTTTTTTCTTGCATCTTTTTCTCCTTTGTAGTGGTATTTACAGGGTTACTTGGTGAATAGATGTTTCTAACAGTTACATATTCATTATAAATTGTGGGATATAGCTTTACAAAGTAGCCTTCTTTATTCTTTGTAATACTTTGTAGAATGAATTCTACTGGTCTGCTAACAGGATTGCAGTCTCTGCTTTGTTATCATTTACTTGGTGTACCTTTGCTTGTTCCTTTACTTTTAGCCTTTTTAAATGACTGTTTTAGGTGTGTCTCTTGTATACAACATAGAATTTTGGGTTTTGTTTTAGGAGCCAATTTGAAAATCTTTTTATTGTTACAGGTGAGTTAAGCCTGTTTCATATTGTTTGATATGTTTGGTTTCAATTCTGTCCTGTTATTTTGTGTTATAATTTCTGTGTGTTTTATTTTCTACTTAGTGTTCTTTCTTCTCTCTTTTAAAAATTTCTTTTGGTATTTAGGAATGTTTGTTTTTGTTCTAATGTTACCTTTATACTTATACCTTTTATAATGCCTTTTGTTTTTTTACTGTCTGGTTTGATAGGTTTAAATGGTATTTTTTGACTCCTGTCTTTACCCATACAGCAAGTGATGAGCTTATTTCTGTTTTCTCTTTTCTCTCACCTCATTCTCCCATTTTTGAATCTAGGTTTGTGTCTTTTGTCCAGTTTGGGAAGTTTTCCGTCATTATTTCTTCAGATATTTTTTTCAGCTTCACCTCTCTTTCTGGGACTCTGTTGACATAAATGTTATTATATCTTTTGTTATCATCCTACAATTCCCTAAAGCTCTGTTCATTCTTTGCAGTCTTTTTTTTTCTTGCCCAATTGGATGATTTGTATTGATCTGTCTTTGAGTTAGTACATTTTGTTTTTTCTTTCCCTTCTACTATTGAGTCCTTCCAGTGAGTTTTAAATTTTGGTTACTGAGTTTATTAGTTTTAAAATCCATTTGGTTCTTCTTTATTTTTCCTATTTCTTTGCTGAGACTTACTATATTTCATTTGTTTCAAATGTGTTCATAATTGTGTGCTGAAGTAGTTTAATGACAGTTACTTTAAAATCCTGTCAGATAATTCCAATATCTGCGTCATCTCAGTGTTGGCATCTCTTGACTTTCTTTTCGTTTCTCAGTTAAGGTGATCCTGGTTCTTGATATGATGAGTTATTTTCAGCTGTAGCCTGCATTTTGAGTGTTATGTTATGAGACTCTGATTTCTATTTAAATCTTGCTACCTGTTACTGCCAGACTTGGTAGTAGACAAGCTTCACTCACACACACAGCATCTGTAGACACCTTCCAGCAAGGAGGCTTTCCTTGTGGGGGTAGGATGATACATGGATGGAGTTCTCAGGCATACCTTCTGTCCTCCCATTTATCAAGTGCAATATTTCAGTTTTTCTGGAACATATAACATTTAAATTATTCTTCCACTCTTATCTTCACATTTGTGTTAGTTTTTGATCTACAGTGAAATATTTCTTCGGTTATCTCTTAGTTGAATGAAGCTCATCCTCTGGTAAAGGTGTCAGCAAATTTTTCTGTAGAAGACGGATAGTAAATCTTGTAGGCTTTTTGAGCCACATGGTCTCTGCCCCACTAAAGTGGAGTCGTTTTACTAGGATATGTTACCTTTAAGCTCTTCACTCTGCTCTTCTCTGAAGTCTCACATAGCCTTAGGGCAGGAGGTCCAGACAAAAGGTAGAATTTAGTTTTTTCTCTTCTTACAGGTAATTTGAAATTTGTAGGATTCTCAGACTCCTAGCATTGTTGAAGGTGCAGGCTATATGTGGTTTTATTTGCTCTTGTTAATCCATATACTTTTTTGAAGGTTACATGGAGAGATTTGAATTCAGGTGGCTGCTGTTATTTTAGAGCAACTAATGTCTTTAATTTGAATATTCTAATAGGAAACATCTCTGGATTTCACATGAGATCAGGCCTGTGCTTACATTCCTCTGTGAAGACACCAAGGAAAACTACATATAAGCTTTTTGACTTTGAATGAGTCAACAAACCTGAGCCTGTTTTTTGTTTTTTATTATTTGCAAAATTAGATGGGTGTAAGGCATGGTTTATACTGTATGCTCTTCAATTGGGACATTTTTCAAGAGATTTACAAATAATTAATTTTTTCCCCAAAGTTAAAATGCCAAGTCATTTCTTTTATGTTTACTTTAATAGTCTGAAAAATTACGTTGCTAAACATGTTTAAAAACTACTAATATGGATAAATGATCTCTTTGGGCTCTTCTAAACTGGAAGCAGCATGATATATTGGTCTCATTTCATGTATAAAGTGTTTCCTTGTGATTATTGGGTATTTAGTTTGTGGGGGCAGGGAGAATTACTTTTCTGCCTATTTTTAAATTTATCTGCCTAATAGATAGATATGGAAGTTGGGGTAGAAGTTGTCCCAGACTTCTGTGTCTCACTTTTTTTTTTTTTTTTTTGTGTCTCACTTTTGTGAAGAGTGGCCTGAGGTAGCCATTGAGAGAGTTTTATCTACTACGTAGTAGATGTATCAGCTTAGCAGATATTTTTGCTATCAAGCGAAAACAAAATTCAGTTACTTTTTATGTCACCATTCCATAAGTGTGTTATGTATCTCAAACATTCAAACAAATATATTAAATGGTAATTCTTTTTTATTTCCTGAAGATTCTTGTGGATACTGTTTGGGCACTGTCATACCTGACAGATGGAGGTAATGAGCAGATACAGATGGTTATTGATTCAGGGGTTGTGCCATTTCTTGTGCCCCTTCTGAGCCACCAGGAAGTGAAAGTTCAAGTAAGTACTTAAACATTTTTTCTTACTTGTGTAAAGTTTGTATTTGCTATAACCAGTTAACTTGTACAACCAGGCTTCAGTTCTGTCTATATGCACATTTCTTCAATATTTCTTGTGCTATTTTACTGAATCTGCTTTTGTTGATTTCTAAATCTTCATCTCATCAGGATTCTTTCCTGAGTTGCAGACTCATGTAGCCAATTGTCCTTGAGTCCTTAGACATATCCTCTAAGAACTCCATTGTCATTTCAACCAGACGGAAATGAACATACCATCTTCTCCCACAAACCTGTTCCTCTTCCTATATCCCCTTTCAGTGGACAGCATAGTCCAAGCTAGAAACCTTGATATTCCTCCTCTTGTCTCCCCTCCATTACAAAACCCTGTCAATCCTTATTATATAGCTTTCAAATCTGTTTTCTCCTTGTATCTAGAGCCACTGATTTAGTTCAAGATTTATTTTCTTTCCTCTGGATAATTGCAAAAGCTTCCAAACTGCATTTTCTCCTCTCCCTCTTGTTTCTCCTCACTCTAATTAGGGGTACATGGCTGATAGATCTGTTCATCCCACTTCTGCCAAAGTGACTTTCTAGATAGAAATGTGTGACCGTTAGAGGCCTTTATTAAAATCTGTGGTACCAATTTACTAGTAGGTAAAAATAGCTGTTAAAAAAGGACCTTTACAATTTTTATTTTAATATTTTTTCCAGCTATTTTCCACACAATTTTTCTATATAGTTCCAGTTTTCATAAAACTGTTGTTTAAAGTTCAAAACTACTTTCCAGTTCAGTGAAATGATTTGTGTAAGAATGCAGTAAATTTTAATCATTCACCCTTTGCATTTTTACATTTTCTCAGGATTATAAAAAGCATAGTATCAGTTTCATCATAAACAAATTTATAGAAAACATTTTATCCCCACCCCAGACAGCAGCACTCAGAGCGGTTGGCAACATAGTGACAGGTACCGACGAGCAGACCCAGGTTGTTCTCAACTGCGATGTCCTGTCACACTTCCCAAATCTCTTATCACACCCAAAAGAGAAGATAAATAAGGTAAGGCGTATAACAGCCTTGTCAGTGCATTTCTTTCTCTTTGTATATCTCAATTTTGACTGCCTTCTTGTTTCTGTTTCTATTCCTGTTTGCTTGTGTTTCTCTTCAAAACCACTCTAGTTAAAGATGAGAATTATTTCAAATCACCTCTGCAGTTATTTTGTTTCAGTTGTTAATTGCTTGCTATTAAGTGCTGTCATGATCATCACAGAATAAAATTATTTGTATATTAACCAATTTTTTTTTATTTCAATAGATTGAGTAGTAGCAAATTAGTAGCCACTAGGTGAGAGTACATATGAAATTTTCCATTGGGTGGCCGGTATCTTTTTTTTTTTGCTGGTGTTTTTTTTTTTTTTTTTTCACTGTTGTGGCCTCTCCCATTGCGGAGCGCAGGCTCAGCGGCCATGGCTCACAGGCCCAGCCGCTCCACGGCATGTGGGATCTTCCCGGGCCGGGGCACGAACCCGTGTCCCCTGCATCGGCAGGCGGACTCTCAACCACTGCGCCACCAGGGAAGCCCCACTGGTGTGTTTTATAAACAAATAGATCATAGTTTAATCTCCCTATGAAATGAGATTGAACGAAAAACTGCAGTGCCTAAATTAAAGGATCATTAAAATTGTTTTTTTTTTAAAAAAAGATTTTAAGCTTAAGATACAATCTTACTGATAAATATGTGCTTAAGTACTTCATTCTTCATGTCTGGCTTATTTCACATTGCATGTTTTCAAGGTTCATCCATGTTGGAGCATGTATCAGAACTTCATTCCTTTTTATGGCTGAATAAATATCCCATTGTGCCTATATACCATATTTTGTTTATTCGTCCATTTGTTGATGGATACTTGGATTGTTTCTACCTTTTGGCTACTATGAATAGTAATGCTGCTAGGAACATTGGTTTGAGTCCCTGCTTTTAGTTCCTTTGGGTATATATCTATGAGTAGAATTGTCAAGTCATAGGGTAATTGCATGTTCAAGTTTTTGAGGAACCACCATGCTCTTTTCCATAGGAGCTGCACCATTTTACATTCCTACAAGCAATGTTATAAGGGATCCAGTTCCTTTTTTTAATTATTATTATAGCCACCCAGTACTGTGAAGTGGGGTCTCGTGATTTTGATTTGCATTTCATTTAATACAGTTTTATCTGCCTGAAATGCCACTATCCCTCAAATAACAAAACTGATCATTTCTTCTTTGTCATAATTATATTTATGTAGTTGCATGACTATAATTTGACAGTTGGATTCTTTTTTAATATTTATTTATTTATTCATTCATTCATTTTGTCTGCTCCGGGTCCCAGTTGTGGTATGTGGAATCTGAGTTTCCTGACTAGGGATTGAACCCAGGCCACAGCAGTGAAAGCACTGAATCCTAATCACTAGACCACCAGGGTACTCTCCTACAATCTTTTCATTGTAGAGGAGGAAGAAGATACACATTTGACACTAAACTTATAATAAACCTATTTGTTCGTGACATAAATCATTTAAGGTTACAATAAAATTTGTTATATAGACCATCCTAGACTAGTTAGAAGCTTAAGTTGTAAATATATCTTGCAAGTAAAATTTTTTTTTAATTATTTATTTTCTTTATATTTTTGGCTGCACTGGGTCTTAGTTGTGGCACGTGGGATCTTTGTTGAGGCATGCGGGATCTTCCGTTGGGGCGCTCTGGCTTCTCTCTAGTTGTGGCATGCGGGTTTTCTCTGTCTAGTTGTGGCACGCGGACTCCAGAGCATGTGGGCTCTATAGTTTTGTGGCACGCGTGCTCTCTCGTTGAGGCGCGCAAGCTCAGTAGTTGTGGTGTGTGGGCTTAGTTACTGCCCCATGGCATTTGGGATCTTCCCAGACCAGGGATCGGACCCACGTCCCCTGCATTGGAAGGCAGATTCTTTACCACTGGACCACCAGGGAAGTCCCTGCAAGTAAATATTTTTACAATAAAATAATTCAGCTTTCTTAGAAGTAGTTTTAACACAAAGTATTAGGAAAGTCCATCTTCTATTTATTTCTATCATCTGTCTTTTAGAGGGAGCTCATGCACAAAAAATACAAGGTCCACGAATAAAGTCTTTTGTCTGTTTTTTTCACCGCCATATCACCATTGTCTAAAATAGTGCCTCCGGTATAGTCCTAGGTATCTATATTATTGAAGGTTATGCTAGGTTAATGGGTCCAGATATTATGGGTAGAAGTTTCCTTATATGTTTAAAATGGGAGATTCTATATAACCTAATCACTCTTAGATGCGTTTCCCTTAATGCAGCTGAGGTGACTTGTTACTGTATATATAAACTACATTAAAATAAAAATATAAACACATTAAAGATACAATTTTTCAAATAAAGTTGCCCTTTATTTTGTTCAATTATAGGAAGCAGTGTGGTTCCTTTCCAACATTACAGCAGGCAACCAGCAACAAGTTCAAGCTGTAATAGATGCTGGATTAATCCCTATGATTATTCATCAACTTGCCAAGGTCAGTCATTGTTATGAGTTCATCGTGTCTGTTAATATATTATAACCAAGACTGTTTGACCAAAAAATTCATTTTAACATTTCTTTTTGAACCTTCAGGGGGACTTTGGAACACAAAAAGAAGCTGCTTGGGCAATTAGCAACTTAACGATAAGTGGCAGAAAAGATCAAGTGAGTTTGGAAAAAAACTGTTAATAGTTGTTAATACTGGAAAGCATACTACTCTCTTAGGTTTAGGAGTTGTTGATTGTTTATTAGCCCCGTACTGTGTTCTTTTGGGGGAAAAGATAATTATATAAATAAGAGTATCTCTTCTCTTCTGTTGTCTAGGTTGAGTACCTTGTACAGCAGAATGTAATACCACCATTCTGTAATTTACTGTCAGTAAAAGATTCTCAAGTTGTTCAGGTGGTTCTAGATGGTCTGAAAAACATTCTGATAATGGCTGGTGATGAAGCAAGCACAATAGCTGAAATAATAGAAGAATGCGGAGGTAAGAGGGTTGATTAAAGAAAAATAGTTGAGCACTGGAACTCTGAAACATTAGTTCCTTTACAGACAGCTAATTAGAAAGAAAACTTAGGATATATTGCTATTAATATTAACATCATCCGAGGATGTTGCTATTCTTTGTTTGCTATATTAGTAGTCCAAGAAGA
Organism: Neophocaena asiaeorientalis asiaeorientalis; assembly: GCF_003031525.2. NCBI lineage: Eukaryota > Metazoa > Chordata > Mammalia > Artiodactyla > Phocoenidae > Neophocaena > Neophocaena asiaeorientalis. The sequence goes on along the minus strand of NW_020174268.1, from coordinate 6,504,463 downwards.
TTTTCCAGAAAACAACCGGTTGTGAAAGTCACGCCATAACATTCCTAGAGATTGACAATGCTTTTCAGGAAACACAAATACTCCTCCTGAAGTCACATTGCATAAGAGCAAATTAAAAGCTCTGAAAACCACTATAATAGAGAAACTTACAGGCTTTGTTTAATTCGGCATTTCTCAAACTCCTTGACAGTAAAACACTTGTTTTCATATTATACCTATTATCATGTGATTCTGTGGACCTCACTTTGTGAAATATTATTCCATATATTGGAATAGGTTATGGAAAAGGTTAATGATTTCACAGTCATCTAGATATTTTGTTTCAGTCTTATGATTGCTAGAACTCCATGCTAGGGTTATTACTACAGAAATTACTTTGAAATTTTAATAAGAAAGAACTGTGATTTGAAATACTATATCATTATTTTCTCTGGTAATGACATATGAAGCATATATTTTAAAATTCTGTTTTTAAAGGTGCCTGTTCAATGTGTACTAAATTGCTCAAACCTTAAATTAACTTATCTTAATGTCATGTTTTATTTTATACGTTTTGTTGACTAATTTGTTCGATTATACTACCGAGTTTATTTTTTTAAGAGAAAACAAATGTGATAGCATCATAGAATGTTCAGACTGGAAGTATTTTCTTAATAACAAGAAGAAAATATTCTGGAGATGTTAAGGAGTTTTGTCCATGGTCAGGGAAGTAGTTAGTGATAGGAGCATAATTAAAAGCCAGATTTTCTTACTGTACTACTGTTACTTCACTGTTTATTTTGTTTTAAGATGTTTTACTTTTTAAATAATTTGAAATGAACATTGTAGTCTGGTTCAGAACAACTTAACCCAGAGAGTTTGAACTTGTTACTCCAGCTTTTTATCAAGATAGTTGCTTCTGTCTATGAGATAAATACTTATAATTAAGATACATATTTACTTAGCATTTTATGATTTTATAAGGTACTCTACATGCATTATCTTTGACACCGATTTTCCCATTTTTCTGGTTTGAATATTACTATATAAAAACTGAAACTATTTCAAAATAACTTAGCTAAAAAGACATTTCAAGGAAGAATATTTATTACTAAGGATTTAATAGACTTATGTACATGATACATGGAGTAAATATATTGGGAATATAAATAAAGGCAATCTATAGTTACCTTTCTGAAAAAATATTTCCCAGATTCACTGTAGCTATAGGACATAAGCACCCTGTTCATTTTTTTTTTTTTAAAGAAATTATTTCAGGGACTTCCCTGGTGGTCCAGTGGTTAAGACACTGTGCTTACACTGCAGGGGTCATGGGTTCGATCCCTGGTTGGGGAAGTTCCACATGCCCCATGATGCGGCCAAAAAAAAAAAAAAAGAAATTTACTTCAAAATTTAAAGCTTTACCTTATATTTATATCAATCATTAAGTAACATTTGGAAAACAAAGAGAAGGATAAAAATTACTGTGTGCAACAGTATGATTATATTAAAGGAGTCCTGGGGTGGGAGGTGGCAGAGATCTTGGTTCTAGTTCTGTCGCTAACTTGCCATGTAACCTGAAATAAATCCCTTTACATCTCTGTGCCACAGCTTCCTCATCTGTCAAATGGGGTATTTAGGTGTTTTTTAAGCTGCCTGCCTCAGGGACCAGGATACCTCTAGGGCTTCTAAAGAGGAAGAAATTAGTGGGATGCTGGCCCTCTAACCAGAGCAGCTCAGGGTTTTATCTGTATTTTAGATGAATTGTCATCTTTGGAGGGTGGTGGGAGGGTGTTCTGAGTTCTTTAGGATTTTCCATGATTACAATGAGCACAGTTTTTATTAGTATGTACCTAATTATTTTGACTATTTTATTTTTATCAGGTTTGGAGAAAATTGAAGTTTTACAGCAGCATGAAAATGAAGACATATATAAATTAGCATTTGAAATCATAGATCAGTATTTCTCTGGTGATGATGTAAGTATGTATTAAAGTATGATATGTCTACGTGTACATTAAAATCTATACATAAAGTAAGTTTTCTAAGAGTTTTCCATGACTAAATTTATACTGTATTTCTGTCACCTTGTTGCTTTTGTGGTTTGTTAAATGGGAAGAAATGGTAATTATAGAAATGATGTATGTTCAGATAGGTAGAGTAAATCTACAGATACAGGAACTAAAGCATGGGGCAATTTTTAAATGTGTGTTCAATTTTTAATTGTTAGATTTCTTAATAGCATTGTTGATTTACTTAAAATATTTTTTAGGTGACAAAAACATTCATATGGAATTCTCTCCTAAGAAGTAAATCAATTCTGCTTACACTGTAATGTGTAGTATCTTAACATAATAAAGATTTTTTTTCTTGTTTATTATAGATTGATGAAGATCCTAGCCTCATTCCTGAAGCAACACAAGGAGGTACTTACAACTTTGACCCAACAGCCAACCTTCAAACAAAAGAATTTAATTTTTAAGTTCAATTGAGTGCAGCATCTTTCCCACATTCAATACGAAGCACCACCAGATGGCTACCAAATGACAAGAACAACAAGTACAAAAGGCTCCAAAACATACATGCCTCTTTGTTTTGATGCTTCTAAAGCAAGCCATGTCTCAGTCACTTTGCAGTTGCCAAAAGTCACTATCCACATGGACTGTAAATGCATATGCATGATTTCCTAAACTGTTTTAGAATTCTCCTTAACAATCTCAACTACCCTATTTCTCCCTGTTCCCTGGTGCCACACGCTGACAACCGCAGTCTCCAGTTTAGAATATTCTGTAGTGGTGGCATGTCAGCTGCCCACTTGATATTCCTTTGGAAAATGGTGCGCTATGGATCAAGACACTTTGGTATGACACATACACATGTTGGAAGACTTTAAAGAGGTGCAGTCTGATCTGAGCCTCCATCATTGTCCTCCACAAACATATTTTCATACTCTTTATGTGGAAGAATAGATTTTAAAGTACAAGCCAAATGATTTTCATTGGTGGAACTGACACAAACAAAAAGTAACTTAAAAAAAAGAAACTTGGTTATTGATTAAACAGATAAGTTTTAAAAAACTGTACTTCATCTACCAGTAATTGATGTGTTTATTATCTGCCTCAGAAGCCAGGGTTGGAGGAAGAACTTTAGCTATGGATGGTAATGCTTTCGCCATTATACCTAATTTTTGAGAACAGCAAGCCCTATTTGACCACTCACTTCAGCCTGTGTGTTCCTGCTGTTTTGAAGTAATCAAATGCTGTGCATGGTATTTTACCTGAGCTGCAACCTGTTACGGACTTGAACTTCTGTTTAAGTTGAAAGCAAGAGTCCCTGACTATAAAGAAAAAAATAAAAACAAAACCATAAAATTCTAAAGTACCCATTGGTGATATTAAAAAAGAAAATCTTGCTTTCAGCTTTCAGGAGTTAATATTTTTCGTTTTAAATTGATAATTGGGTATGGTTGATTTATATTGGGTTTAAACTGTGGAGCTTTCATGTTTACTGTAATTTAGTCTTAAAATATTTTTTCTTAGTAACCAGTGCTTTTGATAATGTGGTTGGCAACAAAACAACAACTATTTAGAAGTATCATAAAACTTCATTCGTTGATTATTGGAAAGTTCATTCAGATCCTACTCTAAAAGCATATTCACATATAAAAAGATTCAGATAAGGATCTGCATAGAGGAATAATCTGCAGTTATTTAACATAAACCTGATTTGCAGTGATCTTTAAGTAATTCTGCAAAATCTGGTATTACTATGTAAAGTCATTGCTTTTGGTAAATTGTCTGACCCAGCTATTCATGAAAGAATTTGAAATTTTTTAAACTGAATAATTTGTGCTGTCACAGGAATGGTTTTATTGCTATTGTTTACTGGGTATAATTTCCCAATGAATTGATGTGAAGGGATAGAAAATCTAAACTAATTTAGTTATCCGATGGGGGGGGGTGTGTATTTACTGTGATGAAGATGAGACAGATGCCATCAGAGCTTTGTGAATCAGCGGGGGTGTTTTCACTGATAAACAACACATAGCAGGTGTGCATTCATTACAAATATATGTATCTGCCAAGGTGGAGCCACTTTAAAGAGTGAGTTTTGTCTTGTATCTAAAGTGGATACAAGAGTATGTTTAAACTGCAAGATTTTTACTTGCTAGAGAATCTGTTTTAATATAGTGGTTTGGCCTCTGATTATTTATAGGTTTTATAAATTTTAGAATCAATTTTCTCTTTAAGGTGGCTCAGATTTTTCAACTCTTGTGCACATAAAATTGAGTTGAAGTTCATTGTGCCTTTTTTTCTTTATCCAAATTTTGAGTTAAAGCTTCATATGGTAACTGCATCCTGTTCAGTAGTCTAAATTTTTGAAACTGTGTGGTGTTCACTAAAAGTAGGAATAACAAAGTCAAAGCTAATTAAGGTCACAAACTTCGGTGAAACCCTTGAAGTCCAAATCTTCTCAATATTGTGAATTGTACCCCTTCCAGTTTACTTTCTTCTGGACTCTCCATACTTACTGACAGTTACCTTTTAAATTTTGCACACATTAAGATTAAATTGGGCCTCTACTGTGCCGATTCCTATTTCCTCTTGTGTTTTAAGTGCAAACTAACATAAGTGAACATTAGCATCAAGTAGTGCAGACTTACGTATGCATTGGCTTGATCCAATTTGTTGTGACCTTATCAGTTTGGAAACGGAAATGCAAAATTTCGTAGGTAAAGGAAACTAAGTATATTGCTGCACTTTTAAGTTTTCAAAACAGTGTTGAAAAATTGCATTGTTTTTATTTTTTTTTAACTCGGTTAAAAAAGACTAAAACATTCTTTCAAAAGAGGCATCTAAATGTGTTCCTAATTTTGTATATGGGCTTAGGTTTTGTAACCAATAAAAAAGCTGCTATCAAATATGGTAAAACATTGAAGAACTTATCTTTGAAAGTATCTTAATTTCCTTCTGCCTTCATTCATCATATGGTGTTCTCTCTATGTATCTCAGGTTTAAATACCACAACTCATAGAAAGGCCATTTGAGATGATAGTGTAATTATGACTTTCATAAAACAAAAATTCAAGCTTTATTTAAGGCCTGGTCTAATCCTTGAAAACAAGAACTTTGGAAGATAGTTATTGAAGTAAGGTTGAGGCTCTAAATGAAATCTTGGATTAATTGAAAGAACAAAGGAGCAGCCAAACTTTTTAGTATACAGGTATTTTTACTTTCATATAATGACACTTCAAAGTATTTTTGAAAGAACTCAGTATATAAGTAAATAAGTTACAATACTCCTATTTAATCTTGCCATAATTTACTTCAGAAGGGTTGTCCTTCTGAGGAGATTAATTAATTAATTATTGCAAGTAAAAATTTGTGAATGTCAGTTGTCTTACAGTGATGGTTATGAATTTTCTTAACCCTGGTTGAACTGGGGATTTTAATTAAATCTATTTGGAGAAAGGGAGTATAATTTCTGTACATTAAGCTGTAAGTCTTAAGGCATATAGGCCAAGGAGTTCTCTCTTTTACCCACCAGTCATTTGTCTAAAGTGTAAAAGGAACTCTTCATATAAATGTTGTACTTAGTTAAATAACTGAAAAACAGTGGTAGAATGCTTCTCAAAAGCACAGTATATAGATGAGGTTCTATCTGTACATACCTATATACAGTTGACCCTGGAACAACATGGGTTTGAACTGCTTGGGTCCACATATGTGTGGATTTTTTCAATAGTAAATACTATAGTACTACACGATCGGCAGTTGGTTGGACCCTCGGATGTGGAACCACTTACACAAAGGAACTGCTGTATGGAGAAACTGCATATATGGAGCGCTGACTATAACTTACAGGCGGATTTTCGAATATGTAGAGGGTCAGCACCTCTAACCCCTGCGTTGTTCAAAGGTCAACTATACAGGTGGGCTCAGTACTCTATAAAGTGTTTAGGAAAAGGGATGTGGGAATGCAGCCTGTTCACATCCTTAGCCTCTTCATTTGCCCATAAAATTCCTCAGCTAACTTTAACGTAAGTCGGGGTTTTTCAAACCCTTCAATATTGACATTTTAGGGAATTCCCTGGAAGTCCAGTGGTTAGGACTCCGCATTTTCACTGCTGTGGGCCCAGGTTTGATCCCTGGTCAGTGAACTGAGATACCGCAAGGTGCACAGTGCAGCCAAAAAAAAAAAATTGACATTTTAGGCTGGATAATTCTTTGTTGTGGGAGGCTGTCCTGTGTATTGTAGGGTGTTTAGTGGCATCCTTAGGCTCTGCCCACTAGCTGTGAGTAGTACGTCTCCACTCTCGAAGGCAGGACAACCAAAAATGTCTCAAGACACTGCCAGATGTTTCCTGGGGGCCAGAACTGCCGCAAGGTGTGAACCGTTGGCCTAAATCAATTCAGGTAGAAAACTTCTCCAAAGGAGAGAGCCTAAATCATGCCTTTTTGTTGTATGAATAGTGCCAGCCTTTTTTTCAGATACATAAGATTTTAAAATGAGACAAAAATGTGCCTTTTCTTCATTCTCAGGAGAAAGCAGAGCTATACCTAACCACATTTCCCAAATCCCCTGTGGGTAGTGCTGAGCCCATCTACTGCAAAGGACTTGGATAGGAATGGGAATGTGGACTAGTTACCCTCTTAAATGTATCCTGTGGCTAAAAGAAGTGTGAAACAACCAAACGTGTTGATTGCCCTTTGTCTTCTCAGCACTGTCCTGTAGCAGTGTTTTTCAAACATTTTTAGTTGAAGATCTTGAAGTTCTCTGAGAAAGCTGGGGTTGGAGCAGAAAAATCACAGCATAGTTTGAAAAACACCTCTTTGAAGCATTATGAGAGAATGGCCTCATCAGGAGACTTACAAGTTTATTAAAAATGATTAAAAGCAGGGGATCAATGGCTGAGCAGAGCTATAAAGGATGTGTTCCCTGCAGGGAATTTCTTCTACAACATCCCTCTTCCCAACTCTGAAGAACTGCCTGCCATCCACCTTCTTGAGTAATTCCCTGTTTTAAAACTGTGGTCCCCGGAAGAAAAATGGGACCTTGTGCCAAGTAATGTGTGAAGCCGCAAGAGAAACCGGCCATCTTCACAGGACAGCCATTTTACTTGATGGTAAGGAAGGCAGTTTTATGATACTGTAAGCCTAAGTGTTAGAGAGTAAAGGACACATTTTGCATAATGTTTTAAAGATAAAATCAGATATTTTTTTGAGGCAGGTCATTTTTATGGACACATTCCTACAGGACTAGGAGTCAGAAGAGTTTGAGAAGTAAATGGTGAGGCACTCACTCCAAGTGGGCCAGTTCTACTTGTGGAATAGCTTCAGTTGTGACCAGGTCTTTTCTTAATACTGAATAGAAGTCACCGCTCTTTTTTTTTTTTTTTTTTTGCGGTACGCAGGCCTCTCACTGCTGTGGCCTCTCCGGTTGTGGAGCACAGGCTCCAGATGTGCAGGCTCAGCGGCATTGCTCACGAGCCCAGCTGCTCCGCGGCATGTGGGATCTTCCGGGACCAGGGCACGAACCCATGTCCCCTGCATCGGCAGGTGGACTCTCAACCACTGCGCCACCAGGGAAGCCCAACCACTCTTAAATGACCATCATTATAAATGAACTGTTCTCGATTCTGAGTAGACTTCTAGTTATTCCCAAATAGCAGAAGACACAGATCTGTTTTTATCAGCTTCCTTCCTCAACCTGAACACTCCATGCATTTTAGCCAACCTGCTTATAAAGTCCTTCCTGGACCTGGTTCCTGTCAGCTTCGTGAATTCCAAGGACCCCACGAATAGAGTGTGGTGTGGCTAGTTTCTGGGTACAATGGAACGGGAACATTCCATCATCTGGCCATTTAATATTGTTAATGTGGAGGAGATTGTTTCAATTATTTTACAAGCTTCATCACAATTAGATTTGTGATCAAGTAACAGCCTCAGTTCCCTTTGTCTTCAGCTCTCTTCTTCCCAGTAGTTAGGCATTTACATTTTTCAAACCTAAATAGAAGAATTTATAAATTTCATTTTATTGATTTCAGCCCAGTTTTCTTCATAATAAGAAAAGATTCCATATCTGTATGTATCCTTTCCATGTCTTCAGTCTTTTATAAGTAAGAATTTTGACTAAGCCTTTAGGAACATTCAAATATTTCTTGAGCATCCTATCTCCAGCCAGGTACTGTGCTAGGGCGCAGGGTCCACACACATGAATAAAAGTAAAAAAGTTATGACAAATGTTAGAAAAAAGAGATACACAATGATACGTAATAGAGGGAATCAGCCTCGTTAGGAAGGTGATAATCAGGCTGGCAGTGAGTTCTTAACTAAGCGCCAGCCACTGGCTTGAGTGCTTGAGAAGTACGAACTCGGCCCTCAACAACTCTGGGCTGAAGGTTCTATTATCAGGCAGAGGAAAGTTAAGTTTGCCAAAAATTACACAGCTTATAGTGGTGAAGGAAAAGCAGAGTTAATAGGGCAGATTCACTGGAAACTTTTCTGGCAGAAGAAACAGTACATACAAAGTAGGAAGCAGCATGGGAGTCCAGGGAGGGAAAGAAAGTACAGCTGGAGCCAAGATGATAGTGGGGAAGAGGACTACCGGGGCAGGGGAGGGGCTGAAGAGAGAGGCAGGTGCTAGACCACACGCCTGTAAGTCATGGAAAGAAAGTTTGGTGTTCTAAGAGCAATGGTAACTCATTATTAGGCAAGAGTGATAGGAGAATTGTGTTCAGTAACAATCATTGGCTGGTAAGGTAAGGACAGGAAATGTACTTTGGGTTTAGTGATGTGTCAGGTCGAAGTAGTGTGAAGCCCTGAAGTAAGAGATGGTGAACAGCGGGTGGGATCAAGAGATACTTGGCAGCTAAAACAGGAGTAGGCGATGCTTAGATCTGGAGTTTGGGGAGAGGGAAGTATCAAGGATGATTTCTGTGTTTCTGGGTTGCTGTAACTGATGAATGTAAATAGAGTAAGATAAGCAACACTGAGGGGGAGTTCCCTGGTGGTCCAGTGGTTAGGGCTTGGTGCTTTCACTGCCATGGCCTGGGTTCAATCCCTGGTCGGGGAGCTAAGACCCTGCAAGCCTTGAGGCGAAGCCAAAATACAAAAAGAAAAAGGAAAAAGATAAGCAACACTGAGAGAGACTCAGACATAGGGAGTAGAGGGTGATGAATTCAGTTTGGATTGTGTTGAGTGGAGACATCCAAATGACGGTCAAGGAGGGCAACTGGAAATACTGGTCTGGGGCTCAGAGGAAGGGTCCGGGCTAGAGATTTGAATCCCCTATTTTGGTGATTAGTAAAGCAGGAAGTGAGGGTGAGACTGCCTGGGTTCAGCATTTGGAGTGAGAACAGGGCTTAGGACTGAAGTTCCAGCATTCAAGGGGCATGTAGAGGAGGATGAGCTTGCAAAGGAAACAGAAGGTATGGTTAGGGAGGGGAGAAGAAAAGCTGTGTGTTTTCTCAGAAAACTGAGGAAAAAGAGATTTCAGTGCCCAGTGATGCTGTTGAGAGGTCAAGTAAGGTAAGGACAGGAAATGTCCTTTGGTTAGTGATGCGGAGGTCACTGGTCACCTTAGTGAGAGCTGTTATCACTGCAGTAATGAGGGTGGAAACTAGAGTAGGCAGGATGAGGAAAGGGCAGAATATGAAGACAGTGAATCTAATCAGTTTCTTAGGCTTTTATTTTGCTCAGAAGGAGAACAGGGCAGGATAGTCGCTAAAGAGTGGTGTGGGGAAATTGATGGGGGAAATCCAGTTGAGAAAGACATTGAATATACAAGAGAAGAGCAGTCATCAATTTTCCAAGTTACAGGAGAGAATCCAAGGCATAGGTGGCAGGATTGGCCATACTCCTTCAGTCAGCAGTTATTTAATTGAGCAGCTAGTATATGTCAAACTCTGTAATAGGTGCCAGAGATACAGCAGTAACCAAGCCAGACACCTGGCCTTGTGGAGCTTATTCTGTAGTGGCAAGAGACTAACAATACATGTATAAATAAATAATTTCATCTAGTGTTAACTGCTATGTAAAAAATGATACGGAGTAACTAAGGGGGAAAGTTTTTGAATTTGTGTTCGATGCCAGAAATCATTTTTTAAATTGTGTAAAATACACATAAAATTTCCCATCTTAAACATTTGCAAGTGTGTACAGTTCAGTAGTGTTAAGTGTATTTATATTGTTGTGCAACCACACTCCAGAACTTTTTCATCTTACAAAACTGAAACTCTATAGCCATTAAACAAGTCACCTTTTCTCCCTCCCCCTAGCCCCTGGCAAATACCATTCTGTATTTCTGTCTCTAGGAATATGCCTACTTTAGGTGCTTCATATAAGGGGAATCATGCAGTATTTGTCTTTTTGTGACTGGTTTATTTCACATAGCATAATGTCCTCAAGGTTCATCCATGTTGTAGCATATCAGGATTCCCTTTTTATGGCTGAATAATATTCTATTATATGTACAAACCACATTTTAAAACAACAAATGACTTTTTAGCATAAGTACCCTAGTTATATGCTGGTATAAGTATATACTTAAAATTTCGTTTTTTTAAAAAATCTGAAATTCAAATTTATCTGGGCGTTCTATATTTTACCTGGCTACCCCAAATTGAAAACACAGGCTTGATCAATAAGGGTTACAATCTTTTTAAACTCTGACTTCTTTGAGCACTTGAGAAAAATGTGTATTCTGTTTTTGAATGGAAAAGGTTAAACATGGTGATCGGAACAAAGGGGCACGTCACTGAAGGAGAGCTATACAGTCGTCCCTCGGCATCCACAGGACATTGGTTCCAGAAGACCCCGTGTGTACCAAAATCCGTGCACGTTCAAGTCCCATTAGTTGTCCCTTCCTATCCACAGATGCGAATCCTGCGAATATAGAGGGCCGACTGTAATTGTCAATATATATTAAGTATCTACTCACACTGCAGGGTCAAAAAGCAAAGGCCTTGGGGACACCCATTCATGGGCTCTGGCCTCGGCCCAGCCACTGAGCGTCCTTAGACAAATTATTTAATGTCTGAGCCTCTTTTCACATTTGTAAAATAAGAAAACACTGAACTCCTAGGGTTGTTGTGAAGATAAGATACCACAGGTAAAAGTATCTAGTACCAAGCTGATGTGGCCTATTGCTCCTCTCCCTCATACTCTTGCTGCTTTTTGGATTTAAAAAAAATTTTTTTTTGGCTGCGTTGGATCTTCGTTGCTGCGCGTGGGCTTTCTCTAGTTGCGGCGAGCGGGGGCTACCCTTTGTTGCGGTGTGCAGGCTTCTCATTGCAGTGGCGTCTCTTGTTGCGGAGCACAGGCTCTAGGTGCCCGGGCTTCAATAGTTGTGGCACACGGGCTCAGTAGTTGTGGCTCGTGGGCTCTAGAGCACAGGCTCAGAAGTTGTGGTGCACAGGCTTAGTTGCTCTGTGGCATGTGGGATCTTCCCAGACCAGGGATACAACCCGTGTTCTCTGCATTGGCAGGCGGATTCTTAACCACTGCGCCACTAGGGAAGTCTCTGCTTTTTGGATTTTTAAGATATAGGGTCAGAGTAAGCCACAAGGGCTTTAAAATGCCTAGTGGTTGTTGCTTGCAAGAGCCTAATTAGAACCTTTTGTCCCTAAAATTCTCCCCCCTCTATTGGCAAAATTTCCACCATCTGGATTTCACTTTGTGGTGTAAGGCTTTGAACCTTGTTAAAAATCACACTGCGTCAAATGGTGTGGCCCTATTACCAGCCCTTCGGGCGTGGTCTGGTAATAGGTTTGGTTCCGGCAGTAAAGCGAGGAGGTGAGCACGTTCCTGGCTTAAGAAAACCTCCGGGCTCTGGTAGCCAGCGACTCGGCGGGGCGGCTGGGCGGCCGGGTGGCCAGGCGGAAGGGTAAGCCTCCGTCCGCTCCGCTCCGCCCCGTCCCGGCCGAGTAGCCCCGCCCCCTCGCCGCCCCGCTTCTCCCGGCGCACCGGGCAATCCTGGTTGTTGGTGCCCCGCGGTCGGCGCCGGGAGCAGAAAGCATGCGCGGCGACTGGGACCTGGGCGCCGCGGCTGGAGGCCCGCTGCTGCTGTGCGCCGCGCTGCTGGCCGTGGGCTGCGCACTGGGTCTGCGCCTGGGCCGCGGGCTGGGGGCTGCGGACCGCGGGGCGCTAGCCTGGCTCTGCTTCGACGCCCTGGTGCACTTCGCGCTGGTAAGTGTGGTCGCCTCGGCATCGAAAACGCGGGCGGACGCCGCCTCTCTTGAGACCCTTCCCTCCCTCGTCCCAGAGAGTTTCCAGAAAACGACATGGACGACTCGGCCGCCCCGTCCCCTGTGGCGGGAGACCCGGGAAACTCTGGAGGCCGCGGTGCCCGTGGCCTTCGGCCAGATGCCACACCTCTCCGAGGTCCCAAGTCTGTAAAAAGAGAGCGCAGCCTCCCTATGGTGCCAATTCCTCTACCAAAGAAAAAACAAAAAATCAGAAAACCGTGAAAATTGTTATTCGTGTACGGTGTTGTTAGTCGGTTTGTAAACTACAGAAAGGCCTGGCTTACTTAACATCTTATCCTGCACATAAATGTTGAACGTAATTGAGAGAGTTTTTGAATGCCCCAGAGGGAGCAGGGAGAGGTGATGAGGCGTGCTGGGCCCTGGCCCAAAACCAGCCCCCCGCCCCGCAATAGTAATCACCATTTGTTGGGTGACGACTGTATGCAGGCACAGTACTGTGTTTAAAATTTCTGATCTATGAACACCCCGTAAGGTACTTGTTACTGTCCCCATTTTACAGAGGAGAAAACGGGCCCTGCAAAGTTAGGTGACTTTATAGTGCCACACAACTGCCATGATTCAGAGTCAGGTTTAGTCTGGCTCCAAAGCTTGCACTTTCTTTCACGCCAGGCTTTAGGAAACATATCCTTAAAAGTTCAACTCACTTTATAAATGGCCAGGACGGTTGTATTTAAGGGATTCTATTGAAAATGCTCCCCCTCCCTGTGCACGCACTTCTTATTTTAAAGCTTTGTTTAAAACTATGCCACAATATCTTTTTTTGAAAATTTGACCTTGCTTAAATCTAGGCAAACCTATAGCTAATGTGAAGCCAGAGTCTGTACAATCCATCCTCCTCGGCAGCTGCGGATTCAACCAGTGGAGAATAGAAAATACCAGAAAGAAAAAAAAAAAATCCAGAAATTTCCAAAAAGCAAAACTTGCATTTGCCACCCTCACAGCCTACTTCCCCGCAGTATCTTTAATGTGAGGCATTAAAGATAAGCTAGAGAGGAGTTAAAATATAAGGGAGGATGTCAGGTTCTATGCAAATACTACTCCATTTTTACCTAAGGGACTGGAGCATTTGCAGATTTTGGTATCCCCAGGGGTCCTGGAAGCAATCCACCTGAGGATACTGAGGGAGAGATGGAGTATTGAGAAAGAAAGAGAAAGCAAAGTTTTGGATAATCATCTAGGGCTATAAATGTTTATCCGTTGGATATGTGCACATACCAGATGTTGCTGGAATGATGAAATTCCTTCTTTCCTAATAGTCAACTTGTGGAGATAACAGACAGTAAATACTTCCCTTAACTCCTTTATTTATAGAATTGATTTTTAAGCTGTCAGTGAACACAAGGTGTCCCAAAGAACAGGGACAGTAAAACAGGTTGCTAGGCCCACTTCAGAGAGTATTATATTTTAGACACACAAAAAAGTTATAAAAACACTAAAACATATACATACATGTCTTCCACCTGGTTTAAAATTAATTCTACTTTTTACTCACAGACTGTGACAGGTAGCACTACACACATCTCCATTTGTGGCAACTTGAGGTGTAGCCCCATGGGTGGAATCATTGCTCCACTCTCCCCCGTCCTGGTTCTGAAGGAAATGCCTCCCTGCCCCCACCCACAGCCCCATCTTGTGCCATTTACCTGTCCCAGCTGCAAAACATCCCACTGTTTGCACCATATCTTAGTTCTTTAATTCTAAAATGCACATTTTTTCGCATGTTGCAACAATGAATGACATAATCACTGTGGCTTCTTTTGTTGATATTTTATGTCTCTGAGATTGGGATATATCTTACAATTGATGAAGAAATATGATAAATAAAAACAGGCCCGTTAATATTGGCTGGTTCTATTTACACACTATTTCAACCAGCATCTTGGTACACAAGTCTTAGAGATTGGTGAGAAGGCACTTGACTAAGTGGTTGAGGCCTGCAAGACAAATGCATGTCCGTATTATCTTTGGGATAATTGGGAGTTCATTGCAAGAATACCTAGAAATGTGGCAGGAGCTAAGATTGGAATGTAGAAGGCTGGAGGAGATCTGAAACCACAACTCACTTGTTCCCACTAGAACCTAAGCTGCTTCTCCTCACTCCTTTTGCCTTTACTTCTCAAATAGAGGAGATGTTTGGGTTTGTTGGCCGCCATCAAATGCAGAGCTCCTTTATTGGACAGAGTTTCAGGCCAAGCATTCCCAGAGGTAGTTCACCTCCCAGATGTCCAGCCAGACTGTGGTTATTCGGGGCTGCAGAACTGACCTTCAGTTTAGTCAGCTGTGGCCAAGATGAAGGTCTGGTTTGTTTCTCATCTGGTAGGAGCCATGGTGACATACGTGAGGAAATCAATGGCATGACTCACCATCCCTCAAAAGTTGGCAATAGGCATTTCTTGCACTGGTGCTTCATGGGTTTTCCCTCATCTGCGATCTAAGTATAGCATTCTAGGCATGGCCAGAGCCTGGAAGCAGAATGTATACTCCTATGTTTGGGAAACATCTGGAAGTCCAGATTGATTAGAGCACAAGATTTACATAGGGTAAGATTCCAGCAACATCTCTCCAACTGACAAACATCTACAGACCTAGATGATTATTGAAAACTTTGCTTTCTCTTTCTTTCTCAATACTATAATCCTCCTTTGGTATGCATGGTAGGTTGCTTCCATGACCCCTGAGGATACAAAAATCCTCAAATTCTCAAGTCCCTTATGTAAAGTGGGAGGACAGGCAGGAAAGGGAACTTGAATGACAGGTAAGACTTGGAGTTTTATTCTGTGGTAGGAAGCCATTGAAGGGTTTCAAGCAAGGAAGTATGGTCAAAGTAGATCTTTCAAAAGATAGTTTGGTGGTGGTGTAAGTCAAACTGTAAGGGGTCTGAGATTTTACCCTTCTTACAAGTTAAACAAGTTAGCCTGTTTGATTCCCCAAGCTCCACGGGGCAATACAGTGAGGGCCAGATGATACCTGCGCATGCTGGGGGTGCATTACAGGAGAAAACCCCCAAATTAGACTCCTTTCTTATATGGAGCTGCTGGTGACCTGCTTGTACTTCTCTCTGGAGAGAGACTGTATCTTTACTCAGGCATGAAAACAAATCTTCTCTGGGGAAGAGGAGGCAAGGTCTTTTTCTCAGGAGGGAGATGTCTCTAAGCTCTACTTCCCTGGAATGTCTCCTTACATAAATATTCTTAAATTATCTGTAAATGCCTGTGCTCAGACATCCCAGACAGTGCAGGACTAGGAGATAGTCAAGGAGAATTGTTTCCCAACAGGTGCAGGGTGGATTGGAAAGGACAGTTCAGGGGCAAGAAGATCAGCTAAAAGCAATTGCAATATTTTAGGAGTGAGAAGAAGGAGCTGAGCTAAGGTGATGGTGGAAGTTAAAACGGGGAGGAAAGATAAATACGAGAGACTTCGCAGGGGAGAATTTTGTAAGTCAAATTGACCCCTTTTACATTGTGGGTGGAGATGATCTTGGGGTTTAGAACCTGGCCGACGTGGATAATGTTGATAATGTTAACAGAGACAGGAAAGTCGGATTTTAGAACTGTGAATCTGGGGCTGGGGTTGTGGTTGAGGGGAAATGGCCAGAAGGCATTGAAAATGTAAGACCTGTTGGGAAAACAGGGCAGAATAGAGAGTTGGAAGTTCTTCACTGCCTTGGAGGAGACAACAGGAAGCCCTGGGGATGAGTGACTTCTGAGTAAGAGAAAACAGAAAGGTGAAAAGGCTGAGGGATGACAGCAGAGTCTTTTAAAATGTCTGCATTGAACAATCAGGGAGAGGAAGATCAGGAAGTGGAGGAAGTGGGGAAGACCAAGAACAGGATAGTGCTGGGTCCTGGGACCCAAGGGAGGGAATTTCAAGATCCCTGTTAAATGTGCAGCACCATTTAAAAAATTAAAATTTAACATTTAAAAAAAGGCGAAGGCTGAGCCAGGGCCTCTGGGACCAGCCATCAGGAAGTCAGTGGTAGAGTAGTATTGCTTGAATGGAGGGACCAGGAGCCAGAGGCAGGGGCTTAGCAGGTAGGATAGAGAAGAAGTGGAGGCTGCATATGCAAGACCTTCAGGAGATTTGGTGGTGGGAGCAAGGAGAGTGTAGGAAGGCACCGGCTTAAAGAAAAATGGACAATCTAAGGGCTTTGAGTTTTATTCAGGGACCTTACTGAAGACTATGGGCCAGGAGACAACCTCTTGGGAGCTCTGAGGAAACTACTCCCAAAAGATGGGGGAGAAACCAGCTTGTTTATGGTTTTTGGCTCGGGAATACGTGCAGTCAGCCTACATCTTGGTAAACAATCACTGCTAGTCACAAAGAGCAGATATCTCCAGTTAATGATATCAGTGCTTTTCCATGTACAGAAAGATGCAGGGATCTGGCTCTTAAAAATTCTTCCTGAGATATGCGTCTAACTACCTATGGGGCCTGTTTTTCTGAAGCACTGAGTGTCTCACCCTGTCTTTCATCCCAAGTTCCTCTCAGGGTATGCTGTCAGCGACTGCAGTGGCTATTGACTTAATTCTTGTAGGGCTGGGAGCTCAGCAATACCCTTTGTTCGTCTTTGTTTACAAAGGAAAGCTCAAAAGACAGGCAGGGGCAGGCAAGAGACTCTGGGTTTCAGATGGGAAGGTCTGAGCCTGTTTGTGAGCAGGTGCCTGGTCAAGGGGAGAGTGAAGGGCAGGGGCGTGTGCGCACAGACACGGTGTGCTGCTTGGCCCCGTGAACTGACCTCCAGCAGAGCTGCGTCCACCTGAGTCTACCTCTTGTCCTCTGCTCAAGCCCCTTGACGAGTCATTCCCACCTTTTCATCACTGTGGAGCACGACTTGGGCTTGTCCGTCAGGGTGCAGGGCAGTTGTCACAGAAAATCTGGGCTGGGTAGTCTCTCCATTCATTCTGCCTTAACACCCACGGGTAGTCTTTCTTCAAGAAATCCTGAGGCTGCTTAAGTCCCTATTGATTTGTGTATTTTGGACATTACCCTTTTCCATTTAACATCACCATCTGTTCTTCGCCTTCCACCACAATAACTTCAGCCTCCGACCTTGGGACTTTCTAAAAATTTCTTCCTCCTCCTACTTTACCATGAGGTCTGAAGTTGCCTTTTAATTCACCGTCTGTTACTGGCTCCTGTTTTCCTTTCCTTTTTTGGCATCGTCATCTTCATCAGTTCTACTCTAAGATAGATATCCTCTCTGGTAAATGAATTTATAGTCCTTGTGCTCTTTGGTGAGCCTGGTGAATCACAGTTCAGGTGTGTATTAATGGTAAATGTTTATTATGGTTAATTTTACGTGTCAGCTTGACTGGGCCACGGGGTATAAAAAAATTTTTTTAACATCTTTATTGGAGTATAATTGCTTTACAATGGTGTGTTAGTTTCTGCTTTATAACAAAGTGAATTAGTTATACATATACATATATCCCCATATCTCTTCCCTCTTGTTTCTCCCTCTCTCCCACCCTCCCTATCCCACCCTCCCTATCCCACCCCTCTAGGTGGTCACAAAGCACCGAGCTGATCTCCCTGTGCTATGCGACTGCTTCCCACTAGCTATCTGTTTTACATTTGGTAGTGTATATATATCCATACCACTCTCTCACTTTGTGCCAACTTACCCTTCCCCCTCCCTGTATCCTCCAGTCCATTCTCTAGTAGGTCTGCGTCTTTATTCCCGTCTTGCCCCTAGGTTCTTCATTACCATTTTCTTTTTCTTTTTTTTCT
>NW_020174268.1:6485323-6485595 GCF_003031525.2 Neophocaena asiaeorientalis asiaeorientalis | reverse complement strand
CTCTGTTTCTCTTTCTCAAGATTGCTTTGGCTATTCAGGGTCTTTTGTGTTTCCATACAAATTGTGAAATTTTTTGTTCTAGTTCTTTGAAAAATGCCAATGGTAGCTTGATAGGGATTGTATTGAATCTGTAGATTGCTTTGCGCAGTAGAGTCATTTTCACACTGTTAATCCTTCCCATCCAAGAACATGGTGTATCTCTCCATCTGTTTGTATCATCTTTAATTTCTTTCACCAGTGTCTTATAATTTTCTGCATACAGGTCTTTTGTC
>NW_020174268.1:6484845-6485202 GCF_003031525.2 Neophocaena asiaeorientalis asiaeorientalis | reverse complement strand
TAAATTTACTGAGGCTCGATTTTTGACCCAGGATGTGATCTATCTTGGAGAATGTTCCATGAGCACTTGAGAGGAAAGTGTATTCTGTTGTTTTTGGATGGAATGTCCTATAAATATCAATTAAGTCCATCTTGTTTAATGTATCATTTAAAGCTTGTGTTTCCTTATTTATTTTCATCTTCGATGATCTGTCCATTGGTGAAAGTGGGGTGGTTAAAGTCCCCTACTATGATTATGTTACTGTCCATTTCCCCTTTTATTGTTAGTATTTTCCTTATGTATTGAGGTGCTCCTATGTTGGGTGCATAAATATTTCCAATTGTTATATCTTCTTCTTGGATTCATCCCTTGATCATT
>NW_020174268.1:6483870-6484403 GCF_003031525.2 Neophocaena asiaeorientalis asiaeorientalis | reverse complement strand
CTATTTCCTCTTCATTTGTTAAGTCTGGTGGGTTTTTACCTTGTTCCTTCATCTGCTGTGTGTTTCTCTGTCTCCTCATTTTGCTTAACTTACTGTGATTGGGGTTTCCTTTTTGCAGGCTGCAGGTTCATAGTTCCTTAATGTCCTGAACTTGGCTCTCCCACCTCAGAGGCACAGCCCTGATGCCTGGCTGGAGCACCAAGAGCCTGTCATACACATGGCTCAGAATAAAAGGGAGAGAAAAAAAAAAAAGAATGAAAGAAAGAAGAAAATAAAATAAAATAGTTATTAAAATTAAGAAAAATAATTATTAAAATTTTTTTTAAAGTAGTAAAAAAAAAAAGGGCTTCCCTGGTGGCGCAGTGGTTGAGAGTCCGCCTGCTGATGCGGGGGACGTGGGTTCATGCCCCAGTCTAGGAGGATCCCACACGCGGCAGAGCAGCTGGGCCCATGAGCCATGGCTGCTGAGCCTGCACGTCCGGAGCCTGTGCTCCGTGGCGGGAGAGGCCACAGCAGTGAGAGGCCCGCGTACC